>NC_133327.1:372210806-372529892 GCF_042186555.1 Aquarana catesbeiana
GGGGTTTTGTGCCACCTGGGCATTCCATGGCCTCCGAAACTGTGATAGGCAGTGAAGAGTGAAAGCAAAAATTTACACCCTTAGAAATCCTGAAGGCGGTGATTGGTTTTCGGGGCCCCGTACGCGGCTAGGCTCCCAAAAAGTCCCACACATGTGGTATCCCCATACTCAGGAGAAGCAGCTAAATGTATTTTGGGGTGCAATTCCACATAGGCCCATGGCCTGTGTGAGCAATATATCATTTAGTGACGACTTTTTGTAAATATTTTTTTTTTTTTTTTTTTTTGTCATTTTTCAATCACTTGGGACAAAAAAAATAAATATTCAATGGGTTCAACATGCCTCTCAGCAATTTCCTTGGGGTGTCTACTTTCCAAAATGGGGTCATTTGGGGGGGTTTTGTACTGCCCTGCCATTTTAGCACCTCAAGAAATGACATAGGCAGTCATAAACTAAAAGCTGTGTAAATTCCAGAAAATGTACCCTAGTTTGTAGACGCTATAACTTTTGCGCAAACCAATAAATATACGCTTATTGACATTTTTTTTACCAAAGACATGTGGCCGAATACATTTTGGCCTAAATGTATGACTAAAATTTAGTTTATTGGATTTTTTTTATAACAAAAAGTAGAAAATATCATTTTTTTTCAAAATTTTCGGTCTTTTTCCGTTTATAGCGCAAAAAATAAAAACCGCAGAGGTGATCAAATACCATCAAAAGAAAGCTCTATTTGTGGGAAGAAAAGGACGCAAATTTCGTTTGGGTACAGCATTGCATGACCGCGCAATTAGCAGTTAAAGCGACGCAGTGCCAAATTGGAAAAAGACCTCTGGTCCTTAGGCAGCATAATGGTCCGGGGCTCAAGTGGTTAAAGTTGAAGTTGTCCCACATTTATAGTAAAGCATACATTTATTACCCCTTTTCTTAAATCTCTATATTTTATACGAACTTGTGTGTAATGTGTAATGAACACATGGCTGGGAATTAAATGAGATCTGTAATTACTTCCTCTGTGAGCTGCCTGTTTGGTAGTAAATACTGCAAATCCAAAAATAGGCATTTAAAGATCCATTCTGGTCACAATTGAATGAAACTTTAGGGTGCATAGAGGGAGCATAGCCTGCCCACTCAGTGCTTTTAGACTCCCATAGCTGTAGTGTGCTAGTCTACCTCTGTCCTTCCTGTAACCCTTGTTTGTGATGCAGGAGAAAAATCATACCGACTACTTCTTGCTTTCTATCACATATTGAGGGAGATTTACTAAAACTGGTGCACACAGAATCTAATGCAGCTGTGCATAGTAACCAATCAGCTTCAAACTCTAGCTTCTTCAATATAAATTTGACAATAGAACCTAGAAACTGATTGGTTACTATGCACAGCTGCACCAAATTCTGTGTGCGCCAGCTGTAGTGAATCTCCCCCACAGATACGCTGATATAAAAAAAAGTCAGTAATGGCTCCTACACAGGATCCGAATATCGTATGAAAACTGTTGTCCGAGGAAGAATCGTACGATTTTTGGATCGTGTGTACACTACTTTCGAGAGCGGATCACGACAGTTCATCCGATATTATTCGACCGAACATGAAAATTTTCCTCGTACAATACCAGATTGTATGATTTTCGTTTAGTCAGTATAGTTGTCGCCCGAAAATACAATGCAAATACATTACAACACATAACATCACTTCTGATTTTTTTTTGTCGTACGAGAATTTTCGTGACTTTATTTACCTATTCAATTTCTACTTGCAACTATTAAGTGAAAAAGGTCGTACGATCTATTGTACGATATTCAGATCATGTGTATGGGCCATTAAGCAGTAGTAAAATCTGGACAAAAAAAGAAAAACCTTCCCCCTGCAAGTTAAGGTCATAAAGTATCATAATGCATCACATACTAGCACATTATGAAAGACTTACCTTAACTTCCGTGGCGGTTTTCCTTAGTGTGGCTCGGGGTTAAATTTCAGCACCATTAGCGGTAACCCTGAGCCACACTCGGGATTGCATTGCAGGTTCCTGGTGCAGTGTACTTACCTTATCCCCAGGATCCTGTGATGTCCCTCCGCTGTGTCCGTGGGCTCTGTCCTCTGCCCCGATGCCTCTGTGTGCCGGGCTCCGTTCCCTGCGAGCATCGCGATCAACAGGGGTGGAGCCTGGCGGCAAATTCAAAAAATTGAAAATTCATAATACATACAGTAGTACACTGTAATCTTACAGATTACAGTACTGTATGAAATTATTTCACAACCCTTTTGCCCCTAGTACTTTGTCCAGTGCCCTGCATGCAGTTTTATATTATATATACTGTTCTTTCTGCCTGGAAACTTGAGATTGTCCATAGCAACCAAAAAGTGTCCCTTTATGTCAAAAGTGGTTTTAGACCAGCTAGAAAACAGCGATAGTAAATTAGAACACTTGCAGAATTGAGCGATAGTGAATCGTGGAGAAATTCATTTTATTATTATTATAATATTATTATTTTTTACAATTATTTATAGTTATTTATTATATTATAATTTATGATTTTGTCTTCCAAACTTTATCATACCCGGGATGTCTACTACACTCTTGTTTGGACAGATTTAAGTGTGTTATTGCTAAGAATTACAGGCCTACAATATAAAATGCCAAATTTCTATGCAAAACAATTGTACCGCTTTGAGACGCAAAAATCTCACATAATCATACCGCCAGGGAGGCTACGCCTAGGTTCACATTGCTGCTGGTTAGAAATCGTGCGAATTCAGCTGAATTCAACCCGGCAATGCAGTCCGACTTCAGCGGCGATTTGACAGACATCTGTGCGGGTTCATGCACAGATGTCTATACAAATCGCCCCCGAAGTTGTCAAAAATAGTACAGGAACTACTTTTGGGAATTGATGCGGTGCTGCACTGATTCGGACGGTGCCATTGCTGACTGTAGCCGCCAATTTGTCATGCGATTTGACATGTCAATCGTACCAATACGAACCTAGGCTGAAACAAAGCCCTCCAGTGGCACGCTGTCACTAATGACAGTTCATCCATTTTCACCCAGTCTTCCTTCCGGGTTTGCGGACTCCAGTACGCATATGCTAGTGCGGCTGCAGAGATAGTGAATATCTCCTAAACGGTGCACATTTAGGAGATATTCCTTGTACCTACAGGTAAGCTTTATTATAAGCTTACCTGTAGGTACAATTCACCAAGCTGTCTTTACTACCGCTTTAAGAAGCCTCTCATAACCATTAACCAGATGCAAGCCTGCCTTGGAAGATTGAATGTGATTGGCAATACAAAAAACAGAGAGAGTGGAAGTTGCATAGCATGAGCTTCAGCAAGTAAGTGCCCACTGGCCATTTGTACAGAGAACTCAGATTAAGGTAAAATGAGTTAAAGCCCAACTCCAGGAATAAAACAGTCTATCCTTGCACAATGCTCATTAAGTCTAGGGGGAGCTGAAGAGGCTGTGTTACTTACCTTACCCCCATTCTGGCCCATTACAGTAGTCCTTTCTTCTCCCATTTGACGCACCAGGCTGTAGGCGGTCCCTCAGTGTCATTATGTACAATGCAGAGCTATTAACCCTTCTTTGTACATGGAGGAGACAGTAGTGCAACTGCAGCCGGGAGTGCCGTAGAGAGGAGACTTTGCAAGACCTGTTGCACTGCTGGAGGGACCCTCCTGGAGTGAGGAATAAGGTAAGTATTATATCTTATTCCTACATCCCCAGACTGAATGAGCGGTTAACCCTTAAAGTTGGGGGAAGGGGGACTCCAAGGGTAGATTTTGTCAAATTTCTAGAGTTGGGCTTTAGTTTTAGTAATCTAGCACAGTTTCAGTGTTTTTTGAACCCAACTTCAATTCCAATAAAGTTGGAACACTATGTAAAATCTACATAAAACAGAATGCAGTGATTTGCAAATCTCATAAAACCCATATTTTATATACAATAGCAAAATAAACAAAACATATCAATTGCTTACACTGAGAAAATGTAACATTTTAAGAAAAAAGAAGGTTATTTTAAAATTGATGGCAGAAACATGCCTCAAAAAAGTTGGAACAGGGCAACAAGGAAGAGCTAAAAGAACATTTTGCAACAAATTAGGCTAATTGGTAACAGGTTAATAACCTGTTTGGGTATAGACAGAGTGAGAGTATCTCAGAAGTAAACATGGGCAGAGGTTCACCACTCTGAAAAGCAGCGTCTAAAAATTGAAACATTTCAGAAAAATGTTCCTCAACGTAAAATTGCAGAAACTTTAAATATATTGTCATCTACAGTCAAAATATAATCAAAAGATTCTGAGAATCTGGAGAAATCTCTGTGTACGAGGCAAGGCAAGACATGATTCTGTGATGGACATCACTGCATGGGCTGAAAAATACTTCAGAAAATTACTGTCTTTAAACACAGTTTACCATGCTATCCAAAAATGTAAGGTAAATGCAAAGAAGAAGCCATATCTGAACATGATTCCATCTTCTCTCTGCCAAAGCTCATTTAAAACGGTCTGTTGTAAAGTGGAAACTGTTCTTTGGTCAGACAAATTGAAATGTAACATTTTTGGCAACCGTGGGTTCTGCATCCACCAGACTAAAGAGGAGAGGGACCTTCTGGCTTGTGATCAGCACTCAGTTCATAAGCCTGCATCTCATAGTATAGGGGTGCATTCGTGTGTAAGGAATGGGCAGCTTCCACATCAGGAAAGGCACAATCAAGGCTAAAAGATATATCCAGGTTTTAGAGCAGCATTTGCTCCCATCCAGACAATGTCTTTTTCAGGGAAGGCCTTGCATATTTCAGCAGTACAATGCTAAGCCACATACTGCATCTATGACGCTTTATAGTAGAAGAGCTTAACCACTTCAATACTGGGCACTTTCCCCCCTTTCTGCCCAGGCCAATTTTCAGCTTTCAGCGCTGTCGCATTTTGAATGAAAATCGCACGGCCATGCAAAACTGTACCCAAACAAAATTTTTATCATTTTGTTCCCACAAATAGAGCTTTCCTTTGGTGGTATTTGATCACCACTGGGCTTTTTATTTTTTGCTAAGCAAATAAAAAAAGACCGAAAATTTTGATAAAAAAAGTTTTTCTTTGTTTCTGTTATAAAATTTTGTAAATAAGTAAGTTTTCTCTTTTGCTGATGGTCACTTATAAGCTGCACTGACGGGCACTGATGAGGTGGCACTAATGAGGTGGCACTGATGGGCACTGATGATGAGGCACTAATATGCAGCACTGAAGGGCACTGATAGGCGGCACTGATGGGCACTGATAGGTGGCACCGATATGCAGCACTGATGGACATTGATAGGCAGCACTGATGGGCACTCATAGGTGGCACTGGTGGGCACTTATAGGTGGCACTGATGGGCACTTACAGGCGGCACTAATGGGCACTTATAGGTGGTACTGATGGGCACTGATAGACGGCACTGATTGGCACCTCTAGTGGGCACTGATTGGCAATCCTGGTGGCCATGTGTGGGCATACCTGGTGATTCTGGGTGGTCCTGGGTGGGCATCCTCGGGGGGGCTGCCCTGATAATCAATCAGCGCAGACCCCCCCCCATCAGGAGAGCAGCCGATTGTCTCGCCTCTGCTCACATCTGTTAGTGCGAGTGGAGGAAAAGCGGATAAACGGCTCTTCCTGTTGACGCTGTGATCAGTTGTGATTGGACACAGCTGAACACATGGTAAAGAGCCTACATCAGAGGCTCTTCACCGAGATCGGAGATGCGGTGTGTCAGAGTGACACACCAAACCAACGATCGCCGAGCTGCGCACGATTGCAGCTTATCCTGCTGGACGTCATATGACATCCAGCAGGATACCTGTTATAAATAGTACCTGTTTTAAATAAATAAAGACCATGGGTTTACATGTGTGTAGGTGAGTAAAAGTACATATGCATATACATGCATAAAATTCTTCATCCACTTATAGTTGCCAGTGTTGCAGTATACACGTGTATACCTGTATATGCATGTGCACTCAGAAGCAACATTTTCTATTTTTAATTCACTGCTCTGTACTCATCTCAGTATTACAGATCTTTATGCAACTGTGTGCATTGTTCCATAGACAACAATGCACTGTTCAGATCAGTAAAAAATGTGGCATTTTTTACTCCAGTGCGCAAGAGGTCTTAAAGCAGTAGTTAATTCCTCTACAAAATTTTCTTTTTAGACCCCCCCAGGTGGGCTATGACAGAATGTGCTAGTACACAGCATATTAGTACATTATGGCAGACTTACCTGTCAAACGGTGCCCTCCAGCGCTGCAGTGGGATCGATCTGGCAGGCCCCTGGTGCTTCCATCTTTGCCCGGTCTTCCCTCTGGGTTCTGTGCCTTCAGCCGTTTGATAGGTGGGGCTACAATGATGTCACTCCCACGCATGCTCACAGGAGTCACATTGCTGCGGCTCGAATCGGGGCCTTAAATGTTTGCTGTGCTGTGCGTGGCTCAGTGTACATGATGGCTGACAGGAAGGAGGATGCATTTATGGCAGAAGAGACCGATAGGTTCTCTTCTGTCATAAATACCCTGCCTGTCAGCAAATTTTGGAAAAATTTACTTCTACTCTAAAGAAATCTGTGGGACAGTAATGTGCATGCTCAACCAGGAGAAAGATGACTTGCAGAACTAGATGTAAATAAACAACGGAGATTGTGGCAGTCAGATCCCAGTGTCACAGTGCCCAAGTACAGTGCCTTACAAAAGTATTCATACCCCTTGAAATGTTCCACATCTTGTCGTGTTACAACCAAAAATGTAAATGGATTTTATTGGAATTTTATGTGATAGTCCAACACAAAGTGGCCCATAATTGTGAAGTAAAAGGAAACTGATAAATGGTTTTCAAATTTTTTTACAAATAAGTATCTGAAAAGTATGGCGTGCATTTGTATTCAGCCCCCCTGAGTCAATACTTTGCAGAATCACCTTTCGCTGCAATTACAGCTGCAAGTCTTTTTGGGGATGTCTCTACCAGCTTTGCACACCTAGAGAGTGACATTTTTATCCGTTCTTCTTTGCAAAATAGCTCAAGCTCTGTCAGGTTGGATGAAGAGCATCTGTAAACAGCAACTTTTAAGAGCCCATTCACACAGGGACGACTTGTCAGGCGACCTAGTCGCCTGACAAGTCGCCTCCCGTTCTGTGCTATGGAACCGTTCTAAGGGGAGCGACCCAAGTTGCTCCGACTTAGAAAAAGGTTCCTGTACGACTTCGGGGGCGACTTGGGGCGACTTGCATAGACTTCTATACAGAAGTCGTTTTGCAAGTCGCCCGGGCAGTCGTTTGCAGGTCGCCTCGCTGAGGCGACCTGCAAGTCGTGTTGCCCCTGTGTGAATGGGGTCTCAGTCTTGCCACAGATTCTTAATTGGATTTAGGTCTGGACCTTGACTGGCCCATTCTAAAATATGAATATGCTTTGATCTAAACCATTGCAGGTAGCTCTGGCTGTATGTTTAGGGTCCTTGTCCTGCTGGAAGGTGAACCTCTGCCCCAGTCTTAAAGTGGTTGTAAATCCACAAAAAAAAAAAACTGCAAGACAAAGGCATAATGAGCTAGTATGCATAGCATACTAGCTTATTATGAAATACTCACCTTAGATTGAAGCTCCCGTAGCAGTCCCCTTACACAGCTCTGGCCAGCGTCATCGCTCCCGGAGTCACTTCTGGGTATCGCAGGCTCCGGCTCTGTGATTGACCGGAGCCACGATGATGTCACTCCCACGCATGCGCGTGGGAACCCCCAGTAACGGCACACTAGCTGAAGCAACGGCACTTTCGTGCCGTTGCTTCAATGTGCATGTGCTGATGACATCGGCACATGCTGATACAGGGGATATCTCCTAAACCATGCAGGTTTAGGAGATATATCCAGGGTAGCTACAGGTAAGCCTTATTATAGGCTTACCTGTAGTAAAAAGTGGTCTGTAAGGGTTTAAAACCACTTTAAGTCTTTTGCAGACTCTGACAGGTTTTCTTCTAACATTGCCCTGTATTTGGCTCCATCCGTTTTCCCAACAACTCTGACCAACTTCCCTGTCCCTGCTGAAGAAAAGCATCCCCACAACATGATGCTGCCACCACCATGTTTCACGGTGGGGATGGTGTTAGTTTTCCACCACACCTTCTTCCACACGTTTGCTGTGTCCCCCACATGGCTTCTAGCAAACTGTAAACAGGACTTCTTATGACTTTCTTTCAACAACGGCTTTCTTCTTGCCACTCTTCCATAAAGGCCAGTTGTCCTGTGGACAGATTCTCCCACCTGAGCTGTGGATCTCTGCAGCTCCTCCAGAGTTACCATGGGCCTCTTGGCTGCTTCTCTGATTAATGCTCTCCTTGCCCGGCCTGTCAGTTTAGGTGGACAGCCCTGTCTTGGTAGGTTTGCAGTTGTGCCATACTCTTTCCATTTTCAGATGATGGATTGAACAGTGCTCCATGGGATGTTCAAAGCTTGGGATATTTTTTTATAACCTAACCCTGCTTTAAACTTCTCCACAACTTTATCCCTGACTTGTCTGGTGTGTTCCTTGGCTTTCATGATGCTGTTTGTTCAATAAGGTTCTGTAACAAAACTCTGAGGGCTTCACAGAACAGCTGTATTTATACTGAGATTAAATTACACACAGGTGGACTCTATTTACTAATTAGGTGACTTTTGAAGTCAATTGGTTCCACCAGATTTTAGTTAGGGGTATCAGAGTAAAGGTGGCTGAATACAAATACACGCCACACTTTTCAGATATTTATTTGAAAAAAATTGAAAACCATTTATAATTTTCCTTCCACTTCACAATTATGTGCCACTTTGTGTTGGTCTATCACATACAATCCCAATAAAATAAATTTACTTTTTTGGTTGTAACATGACAAAATGTGGAAAATGTCAAGGGGTAGGAATACTTTTTTAAGGCACTGTATACATCTGGAGAGGGGAAGGGTAGGATCGTTTCACTCAGGGCAAAGGAGAGAAAAAGAACACCTAGCCCATAGTGATGGTTTTAGGTTTTCAGACTACCTCAATTATATGCAGAAATTCCTAAGATTATTTTTCCTAGGTGATCGTAATCATTTACCAAAGTTGGGCCAGCACAGGGGGTGTCTGCAGAGGGATACAAGTACTTTTTCACTGATCTTCAGGCAAACCAAATATTGTTTTTTTTAACATTTTTAAACATTTAAACATTTTTATAATGTTTTTATTAACATTTTAAGCAAGAAAAGTACAGCAAGTTCAGTCTATATGAGATCCATAATACATATTTGCTCAAGCAAAAAGCAGACATTTACCCCAAGTATGGAGGGAACTTGTGTACATAGTTAAAACAATATACATATACATATACAAATTAAATGCAAAATCATTAGATAAGCACTCTTCAAGACAATGACCCACACCTCTGTACATGTATCAGGGTTAAGGATTCTATCATCCAATGTGTACATGGCATCCTGCCTTTCAAAAGAATGAAAAGGGGACAGAATATTAAGACCACCCATGGGCCCCAAATCCAATCAAATTTTTGAGGGCACCCCCTGGCCTCATATGATAATTTATATATTGGCAATACTTGGTTGATCAAATTCTTCCACAGATTGAACAATTTCTGAATGTATCCATTGTAACACAACAGTTTTCCTAGCATAAAACGGTAAAAAGAGTAGAAATTGTTTTTGATATGAACCTAAATGTATTTCTTCCAACACTCCCAGTATACACCACTTTGGATTACAGACGCAAGGTGGACTAAATTGCGTGGCTATTAAATGAGTTACATTGGACCAAAATGGTCTAATTTTGCCACAGTTCCAAAGCATATGAATTAGATCTCCAAAGCGCTTATGGCATTTGTGACACGCTGGGTTTTCTTTCTTGGGCATTTGATAAAGCTGAAGTGGCGTATAGTAAATCCTATGAAATATACGTAATTGAATTAGTCTAATAGCAGAAATAGTAGTAGTAAAGTAGGTGTGAAGAATCGGTTCCCAACTTTCATCTGAGAGGTCTGGAATATCTGTAAACCAGCAAGCCTTTAAAGTTTACAAGCGAGTAGATTTGCTCTGCATTAAAGCGGATCTTCAGTGCATCTGAGCACCACAAACCAAAAACACTACTGTATTGATTAATTTTTAATATTCACAGCCAACTGTCCATGAATGTCTCTATGCTTTATTTTGCTGAGAAATAACTTTGAAAAACAACCCCCCTAGCATTTCTGGCCGTAGCCATCTTGAGTAAGGGCAAATGATTCATGTAGTATTTACTTCCTAGAATCCATCTGCTCTTAGCTCAAACATGCATGCAGGAGAGTGTGCTTAGCTGAGAAAAACCCTCCTCCTCTCCTCCTCTCCCAAAGACTCATGAGATGTATGACATCATTTGCCTAAGCAAGAAACCGGGAAGTAACTGAATAAATGTAAAAAAAAAAAAAAAGTTTAAAACAAGCTATCCCTGATGAAGTCATGTGATCTGTAATGTAACGCGTAGGAAGGAGTTGGGTGAAGTTTGATCTCCAAGTCACTGCTGGACCCGGAGGCTCTGCACTGCATTGGAATTTGCTGTTTGCTTTGGTCTTAAAGTAGGGGTTCACCCACACCGCCAAAAAAAAAAATAAAAAAATACTGCAGCTGCTGACTTTTAATACATGGCCACTTACCTGTCCCAGGGTCCAGCGATGTCGGCAGGGGACGCCGAGAACTCGCTCGGTTTTCGGCAGCTGCCGCCGCCATCCTAGGTGAGGGAATCAGGAAGTGAAGCGTTGCGGCTTCACTTCCCGGATCCCTACTGCGCATGCAGTCGCGAGTCGCGCTGCGCGTCCCAAATGGTCCCCGCTCTCTCCTGGGAGCTGTGTGTTCCCAGGAGACAGCGCGGTGGGGACGGGAAGAGGCGTAGACTCCCATGGGAGTCTATGCCGGAAGTGGGTGCAAATACCTGTCTTAGACAGGTATCTGCACCCCCCTCCCCCCTGAAAGGTGCCAAATGTGACACCGGAGGGGGGGAGGGTTCCGAAAAGCGGAAGTTCCATTTTTGTGTAGAACTCCGCTTTAAGCTGTGTTACTTTGCTGCTTTTACACAATAAAATATGGTTTTACACTATGGGAGACTTCTCTATTTATATATGAACTAATCGAAGAGTATCTTTGGAGAAAGGTGACCAGAAAAGACACAGGCAGACCACCAGCACTACTAGCACTAGTAGGAGAGACATGCTAACAAGCGGTTTTTGACCTGTATGAGAATATAGATCAAACCTTTGAGGTGAGCTGCCATCCTCACACGTAATATACTCGAGGTGGATACTACTATCACTGGATTTATATGGGAGAAACAAAAAGGAAAAATAGCACTGGAAGAAGTTTCACCTGCATGCACTAAGGATTTTTACACTCTTTTCTTTATTGGGACTCTTGCACTTGTCTTGGAATTTTTCAGTTTACTATAACAGTGGAACTGTTTTTGAATTGGATACTTGCACTTTATAATTACTAATCACTTTGATGTATGTTAATTATTTGTTTCTATAAGTGTACCTCTTTAAATATTGGAAAAGAATGTAGCAGCGCTAAACAATATGAATAAACACAAACAAAAAATGTATATAAAAAATAATAACACAACAAAATATAAAAAAATGATGTGTGGTTACACCGTAGGATATCACAGTAATCGATACTAAAAATGTCCCAAAGTGGATATCATGAGTGAATTATAAAAAAAAAACGTCCAACAATGTTGATAGTGTTAAATAAAGTCCATAAACACAAATGTGCATAAGTGGATTATAATCATTGACAAATTCCACCACCACAAACAATGTGCCGGCACCACAAAAATTGCGCGCTTACCACAAGGCAAGCTAGATGAGCTTGCGGCTAAATACCCAGCCAGGGCCTTTATCCATAGGGTTCTAAACCGGTAACTCCAGATGGTCGATATGGTGGAGGAGATATAACCAGCAGATGGCCGGGATAACACGATCAATCAGGAACCATGGGAAGTAGTCAATCGTTTACCCAGAAGGAAAAAAGGAACTCACAATAGCATAAATCCAGTAAAGTACCATTTAATAGGAAATAAAAATACACTTACAGCAATAAGAAGATAAAATAGCAAATAGCCGGCCGGCTTGTGAACGCCCCTCCGCTTAGACAGATAAACGCGATGACGTCAGCACGTCAACTCCTCCCTATATATATATATATTTAGATTCACTTTATATACTCCCTTCATGGTAGAATGATTTTAAGTTGTAAACATACCTATGGGTACAGTTCTTATACACTAGATACATTTATATTATTTGCACAATTTGAAACACTGTTTTTTTTTTTCTCTCTCTGTTTGGGATTGCATATTGGAAACTAAGCACCACATTATACCTTCTAATTTATTTTGTTTATACATGTGGGGCGCACTGTGTCGATGTGAGCAGCTGCTAAAGTAACAACATTAAATAAAGGTAGTGCATAGGGTCTATTGCACTCTATATACTTTGAAATCATGCTACTTTAAGTGAAGTAGCACAATTTCAATGTCGTGATCGGTGTGACCAGGGTGTGAAACAACTCCTACTCTTTGCTTCTGCGTAGGAGCTTCCTGTAATACAGACCAGTCACTACTGCTTTCTCTCCTTGAGCAGGGTGACTAGTCATGTATTCTTCCCCGCTTCTAGACAGCCTGTAGTGGGTGGGCTTGTTGGTTCACTCCCTAGGCTCTGTTCTCTGTACAGTCATGTGTTATACATAACATTGTTATATCTGGATTTGTAAATTAATTTGGTGCACACAGAGTGGATTAATTTCCTTTGTGTATGTTAAAGAATATGCTTAAACAAAAATATTTCTTCCTGGAGTTCAGCTTTATTCCTGATAAAAATTCCAGTTTTTCTGAGAAGTGATATATTACTTCAACTTAAGAGGTGAAATCATTATCTTGACCGAAACAAGAAATTGGGTTTTCTAGTTCTCAGCACCTTCACAAATCAATTGTCTTTGCTTAACGCTTCTTAAATTATATTTAGCAGCATAGCTTAGTCAGGATGAGTTCAGCAAACATTGCCGAGAAAATGGCAGTGTCCTCTCTTCTTCTATTGAAAAAAAAAAAGTTTTGCCTTTAGTTTTACTTTAAAGGAGAAGTCCGGCCTGAGCTCATTTGGCTGGGCTTCTCCTAAGGGTCACATGAGTGTAATTTGTTTTGCACTCCTGTGACCCTTTTTCAGAAGAGAGCGGTCTGAAGTCAGCTCTCTGCTGACGTCACAAGGATCAGTCCAGCCACCGTGTCAACTGCAGAAGTCTGGATCCTCCAGGCGCCTGGACTGATGGCTGTCTCAGCCTCTCAGCGAGCCACTGAGACGGCCGGTCCCCGCCCCTCCACAGCTCAGCGTTCCA
Source organism: Aquarana catesbeiana (assembly GCF_042186555.1). Classification (NCBI taxonomy): domain Eukaryota; kingdom Metazoa; phylum Chordata; class Amphibia; order Anura; family Ranidae; genus Aquarana; species Aquarana catesbeiana. Next base: position 372,224,215 of record NC_133327.1, read on the forward strand.
ATGAGCGAGGAGGAGCAGAGCAGGAGAGCTGCTGATTGATAGACAGCAGCTCTCTGCTCGGGGAGGTGAGAGAACCGAACCATTGGCGGTGTTTGGTGGCTCGGTTCTCAGTGCAGAGGCGCAGGGGGAACACCTTGGTAAGTATGAATATGGGATAAAAAAAATCCCATACTTCTCCTTTAAGTTTTTAACTTTAGTCAGACAAGGACAACCAAAAAATACTTTTAGATTGGCTACAGTGCTTTACAGCACTTTCACATTATTGTATTGATACCTTTTATAAAATATGTAGGATTACATGAAGTATTGGAGAACAATGGTGTACAAGGGATTTGGAGCACATAGAAATAGCTTTCCTGTTGAATGTTAAAGCCTTCCACTTGGCTCTTTTGCCAGATGTGAGAATGTGGTGGTGGTGAAAGAGGAGCCCATGCATGAACATTCATTCTCAACAGCCAATATATTATAGTATACCTCTAGGGGGGTCAGTACACTCCAGTTATGTTATAATTACAGAACAGACCAACGCTTGTAAAGCACTGTTGCTGGGTTGCCAGACTCTGAACATGGTTTGTCCCTGCTTAATGAGGCACAGCTGAGATTCTTGGTCCCGACAGAGATCGTATCATAATGCAGCTGAAGATATTTATGCCTCTGGTCACAAAACTAAAATCCCTTGTGCACTCGTCTGTGCACTGATTCAGGGTGAAAACGACACGCTTTGCTAAGGGAAACATTTGTAAAGTTACCAGAAACTGACTAAATGTGTATTTGAAGATACACGACTTTGACTTTATAAAAACGATTGACCAAAATGTCTTCAGTAAGCCGTCGCTTTCTAGCAAGCCGTTGTATTTTAATTGTAATCTTTCTAGGGAAAGTTTGGTCATGATCGGCAGAATCAGCTATGAGACCATATGTAAAGTTCTCATTTCAAACGTTTAGATGAATTTGGCCAGCTGTTCTTAATCAAACCCACCCCCCCTTCGGAGACTATGAAAATGCATAGTTGTTTTAGTAAATAATTTTTCAGTAATAGCCATTCTAGCTGAAACCACCATTCTGATATTTTGAAATGTGCAGAAAATTATATAAAGCTAAAATAACAAGCAATAATTATGACAACCTTGCTGATTTTTTTTTTTTACTTTTACGAGCAAAAGCATTTCCGATACAGGATTTGAGAATTGTGGGATTGTGATCACTGGCTTATTTCCAATATGATTCATTATTTAAAGTAAAGCATGCACATTTCACAGAATACCAAGAGTGTATAGAAATCTGTTTTTATATCTCAGTCAGAAATTTGAGTTTATTGCACTTTGATTACTTTTGTTCTTAGACAAAAGCCACTATCGATGTATACATTAGTTTAGGCTGTAATGTTGCAACCTTAAAGATGAAGTAAACTCCCCTGTATACTTTGTACTTATAGGTAAGCCTAGAATAAGGCTTACCTATAGCTACTGTAAATATCTCCTAAACATATGCCTTTTAGGAGCTATTTACTGTATACTGCGCCTGATGATGTCCGTATCGGCCTGTGCCGTTTCTTCAAAAGTGTGTGCCGTCACCGGAGTCTGCGGGCCTGGAAGGAAGATGGGTGAAGATGGATGCGGCCTCCAGCTTCATTTGCAAGCAAGTGTCACATAATGTGCTAGTATGTGATGCATACTAGCACATTATGCCTTTACTTTTCAGGGAACAAAAAAATATCCGAGTTTACCTCCTTTTTAGCCGCTTGCCGACCAGTGCACAACGATATACGTCGGCACAATGGCACAGCTGCACAAATAGGCGTACCTGTACGTCCCCTTTAAGACGCGGCATTGTGGGCGCGCATAGCTGCCAGCGCGGAGCGCCACGTGCTCCATGACCGTGCCCACGGGTACTGCGGGCTCGATGTCCGCCGGTGTCCCACGATCGTGTCACAGAGCGGCAGAACGGGGAGATGCCTGTGTAAACAAGGCATTTCCCTGTTCTGCCTAGAGACATGACATCGATCTACTGCTCCCTGTCATCAGGAGCAGTGATCGCTGTCATGTCAGTGATAGCCCATCCCCCCACAGTTAGAATCACTCCCTAGGACACATTTAAACCCTTGATCGCCCCCTAGTGTTTAACCCCTTCCCTGCCAGTGTCATATATACAGTAATCAGTGCATTTTTATAGCACTGATCGCTGTATAAATGACAATGGTCCAAAAATAGTGCAAAAAATGTCCGATGTGTCCGCCATAATGTCACAGTCACGATAAAAATTGCAGATCGCCACCATTACTAATAAAAAAAATGAATAATAAAAATGCCACCAATCTATCCCTTATTTTGTAGACGCTATAACTTTTGTGCAAACCAATCAATATACGCTTATTGCGATTTTTATTTTACCAAAAATTTGTAGAAGAATACATATCGGCCTAAACTGAGAAAGAAATTTGTTTTTTTATATATTTTTTGGGGATATTTATTATAGCAAAAAGTAAAAAATATTGCTTTTTTTTTCAAAATTGTCGCTCTTTTTTTGTTTATAGCGCAGAAAATAAAAACTGCAGAGGTGATCGAATACCACCAAAAGAAATCTCTATTTGTGGGAAAAAAAGGACGTAAATTTTATGTGGGTGCAACATCGCACGACCGCGCAATTGTCAGTAAAAGTAACGCAGTGCCGTATCGCAAAAAGTGCTCTGGTCAGGAAGGGGGTAAATTCTTTCGGGGCTGAAATGGTTAAATGAAAAGCTACACATGGAATGTGAAAGGGAGTGACTTGATAAGCAGGATTGATATTAGGCTTATTTCTCTTTTAAGTATTTTGGTGAGTCATGTTATTTATCGGTTTAAGCTATTAAATAGAGGTGGAGTAATAAAACAGGGTTTTGTATAGGACATGGGTTCATTCACACTAGATACATCTGTGTTGATTTACTAAGGTCTTCTTCACATGGGCTTCTGCTTGTATAAGACCACTGTGTACAGCATACTTTTGCAAGGCATTTGTAAAGTATTTGGCAAGCTTCAAGCAGCTTTCCTGAAGCCTTTAAAGCACTCTTCAGCTTGAGCTTGGAGAAGTTAAAGTAGAACTTCACCCAAAAGGGAACGTTTTCGCATTTCTGCCTCCTCCTCTATCACTTTTGAATAAATGTATTTTTTAAGGGGAACGGGCACCTGCAATTGACAGGTACCTACTCCCACTTCTGCTTGGATCACCTACAGAAGTTTGCCCCCCTTTGCCCACAGCCTTCTGGGATACTTCACAGATCCCAAAAGGCTATTGGACCATTCACAGAGTGCAGCATGGCTCGTGCATGTGCAATGGGAAGCTAGCTGTGAATCAGCAAGGAGTAACAGCTGGCTTCCCTTAGTAAACATGCTGGTGCCGGGGATCTGAAGACCGGTTAAGAACTGGCCCAGGTGAGGACAGCACTGGATTTGTGGACAGGTAAGTGTCCTTATATTAAAAGTCACCACCTACAGTATTTTTAGCTGCTGACTGGTAATTATTTTTTATACAGCCTGAAGATCCTCAGTAAACACACATTTTAATTGAAGTGCTTGATGCCACTTTAAACAAGCTGCTATCAGGCTTCAGCACTACTTGAAGCTTGTGAAAAGGCTGTTGAAGCCTGCTAGCTGCTTGTTTAAGCTGACAGTACTCCTATTAAGTTCCATTTATAACATCCCCATAATGGAACTGAGGTTTTCTTTAAAACCTTTCCCTGCTAGAACCATTTTTTTATTTTGCGCACACTTTTTAAAACACTTATTTTGTACACTAAAACTCACCTGAAACCCCAAAACGTTTTAGTTTGTAGACACTGTCGCATCAGAATTGTCAGTGCTTGCAACAGATTCATGTACCTATTGGGAGCAGGTACATGCATATTGCTCAGTCAATGTGCCTATCATACAGATAAACACATCAGTCAAGTAGTTTTGTTTTGGGGGTGGGCAGAGTCTAATGGGGAACTCTGGGAGAGGAGTTCCTCACCAGGTCCACCTTTCTTTGTAACTTATTGCAGATGGCAGTGAGCAAATTCCATAGCTGTTAGACGACCCAGTGGGGCTATGTAATTTACCCACTGCCATTCGCTGTCAATCACACAAAAGGTGAACCTGATGGGGAACTAGTCTTTCAGCAAAAGGGCGTGTGCCAGGAACTGCATACAAACGGTACACAAATGTCGTGCAACAAACACGGACCTGGTGACGTACTACGAGGAATTTCAGTTCTTGAGCGCCTCCCTTTGGGCCCCTTCTGCTAATTTCGTGTTTGGTGAGTATTGATTCCGAGCTTGCGTGTTTGTACTTTTGACTTTTGTGTGACGTATTTGTGTACTGACCATATGAAAATCTGACAACAAACCGTTGTTCGCCAAAAATTTACTAGCCTGCCATCCAACATTTGTCGGCTGAAAGTTGGACAACAGTTGTCAAAAGGAGCGTACTAACGGTCATATTTCAACAGACATTCCCCTGTCAACAATCGCATCGTGTGTACGAGGCTTTAGACTTGTCACAGTCATAACGACACAATGTGAAAATGGCGGAAATAAGAATTGTGACATACACGTACCTTAGAAACATATTGCAAATGTTTTATTGAGTTGCCCCCTGCATATTGTCTGAAAGCAGAGAACCTATAGAATAAAATGGTGGTAGTTGCAATTTTTTATTGAAAAATGATTAAATGATTATTTAACTACTGTTTATCAAATCAATATTTTCAGTAAAAACACTTAAATTTTAGTGCACACAAATACATTATAATTCTCATTTTTTGGTAAAATATAAAAGATGTTATATAGACGTTGTGACGAGTAAACAGATACCAGACGTGTCCAGTCCCAAAATTGTGCAAAGCCCGCGAAACTGCGAAAACTAAAGTACCCAACTAGCTTCTTTCAGAGCTTTATTTTTGCTTCATGATAGATTCCCTTTACTGTAATTGTACTCCATCACCCAATCTACCGTTGTAGCCATGGAAAAAGTTTCACAAGTAGGAATTTCTGACAGCTGGTTTTTGTGACTACAACAGCTGCAAAAGCTCGAAAAAAATCTACAAGGAGACATTTAGAAATCCTTGCTCATTTAAGTGTAGTAAATTGATCATATTTCCTGATCATCTATCCTTAAAGTATAACTAAAGGTAAAACTTTTTTTTTAGTTTTGGATAGAGTGGAGAAAGATTAGAGCACTTGTCAGTTTCATTGCTGTCTGTGACCCCTGTTAAAGAAATTCACCCTATTTGTTCTGTTCACCATTATCATTGAAAGTTAAAGCAAAAGAAAATCCCGAATTTTGGGTTGTTCCTAGAAAAGTAATAGAAAGGAAATCTTCCAATAGGGACACTAGTTCTGATGACCTGGGGGTCCCCAAGGAATTCCCTTAATTTGCAAGGATTACCTCTCACGTCCTGTTTGGCTATGGCACAGGAAGTGAGGGGAAATCTCAGCAATGACACACAGATGGCGGGGGAAAAAAACTGACTGGGGTTATAACCCTCTCTTTGCTCTATCCAAAATTAAAAAAAAAGTTTTGCCTACAGTTCTACTTGAAGGTGTTACTAAAACCCAGGAGCCTGCATTCCCTATATCTGGTCTCCCACAGTATACAGAACATGGAAATGCAAATATTTTAATAAATATAAACTGATAAATACCTTTCCTTATCAGCAGTTATAGCAGTCTTATGACTTTTATCAGTGTCTGGTTGAGCACTGGTTATAGCTTGTAGAAGGAGCTTTCACTCTCCTCTGACTGTCCTATGAGGCTGCGTGACCCCTGACCCTCTATCTGGACAGTGCGGATTGGCCCTGTAACAATCACATGCACTCCCCCCCCCCCCAAAAAAAACTCTGTACCAATACACACCAAACTAAGCATGTGCAGAGTGCCTCCTAGGGCTCTGTACTATCAACAGATGGATTTGGGACTGTGGAAGAATGGGAGGATCACAGAGGACAGGACCAAACAGCCGTTTTACACAATGCCAAAGATTAACCCCTTAGGTCCTACAGTGAGTATACCAAGCATGCTTTACTGCATATACAGACTGATTTTACTGTTGTAGGCTTAGTAGCACTTTTAGACGGTTCCCGACCGGCTCACATCTATTTATGGGGGCAGAATGGCTCCCCTGCGCGATAACCCCTTACCTGTACAGGGTTTCCGCCAGAGGGCTCGCATGGGGGACCCGATGCGCATGGCCGGTGGTCGCGATCGCATGCACAAGCGCCAGCAGGGGGATTTGTGTGTGCAAACACACAAATCCCTGTGCTGTCAGAGAGGAGCATGTCGTTTGTTCCTACTAATTAGGAACAGCAATATGTCTCCTCTCCTACTCAGTCCTATCCCCATACAGTTAGAACACACATGAGGGAACACACATTTAACCCCTTGATCGCCCCCTAGTGTTAACCCCTTCCCTGCCAGTGACATTTATACAGTAATCAGTGCATTTTTATAGCACTGATCGCTGTATAAATGTCAGTGGTCCCAAAAATGTGTCAAAAGTATTACTTTGTGGGCACTGACTGACACTGACATCACCAGTGACACTAATACAGTGATCAGTGCTAAAAATATACACTGTCACTGTACTAATGTGTGCTGCTTTGTACTACAGATCGATTTATTAATTTTCCCTGCTTAGCATCACTCCCTCTGTATAGAGCTCTGTGTTGTTTACCAACACAGAGCTCTAGACTATAATTTTACACAGCCGATCAGCAGGTCCCGGCCATGAATCATTGGCCGGGATCTGTTGATGAACTCCTGCTGTGTCAAATCACAGGAAAGTAGGCAGGCATGCGTGCCCCAAACTGGGATAACAGGCAGCGACGTACAAATACATCGCTGTGCCTGTAGCTGCCGCCCCGTCAGAGTAAGAGTACTGTGGCGGGTTGGCAAGTAGTTATGTTATGTTATGCGAAAATGGACATGTAAAAAATATAAAATGGGTGTTATCCCAATTTGGCGGCAAAAGTGGAAATACACTTTAAAGTATTTAGAATAATAATCTAGGTAAGTGAAATATCTCTGGTCTTACATTCAACATTGCATCCTGCTGCTGTTGCACAATAAGGTTAGGTTCATGTAAGTTAACTGGTAAGGACATCGTGAGCTAGTTTCCATAAATCCATGGAAGGAATTTTATTTCCCAACAGCCTGACTCATTTTGAAGGCACGGCTTAGCAAAATTTACTCAGATCATCAATCCCTGTTATTTTATTAAAACTTTGGGGGGATTGCACCTAACCCATTTGTTTTAGAGTATGTAAAGTCTATTGAGGGAAACATACCAATGAATGTTCATAATCATTACTGCTTTTTGACAGGAAATCTCCCTACAGACCCGCGGCATGCACATAGTTAAATGCATGTGTTTTTTATATACCCTGAAGTCAGATTAATTCTCTCATTGTATATACATTTTTGCAGCTCCAATCCAAACTTGTTTGTGTTCAAGAAATTGTCATGATTAACAGATCAGTTTACCTAGGACTAAAGCTAAACTCCAGTCAAGCATTTAAAGTGGAATTCCATCCTATCACTAACTAGTCCTAAAAACATTCCCTCCCCTTCCTGCTACCCATACTGTCTAACCTGTGTAAAAAAGATGAATATTTTACTCCAGTGTGAAAGCCAATAATTGCGCTTACCGCAAGGCAAGCGAACACCAGCCTGTATCACGTCTTGGTGTGGAGAATCCAGATGGTGCTCTTAGACTGTATACATCATAGCTGAAAGGATGTAATGAGGACACCAAACTTCCATCTCATAGACATGTAAATAAAAAGAAACTGGCCATAGTGTAATACTGCCAAACTAATCAAAGTTTAGAAAAGGTAGAAAACTTACACTAGTGCATAAAGATACAGCAGGAAAAAAAAGTGAACACTAGCAAACTCCGTAGTGAAGATGAGACCCCACACTCCGTGCAAATATTGCGCTTACCACAAGGCAAGCCAACAACAGCTTGTGTTCAGTATTGGTTAACCACACCACACTACGTGATCCACCACCAGGCAAATAATGCGCTTACCGCAAGGCAAGCCAACCACAGCTTATGTTCAATAGCAGTATGAGAGATCCATTGGCGTTCTGGACTGCTTGCGGCAGGAACCGGGGGATACAGCAGAGACTCCAAAATGACATCTCACAAGCATGTAAATAAAAAGGTACTGGCCATAGTGTAATACTGATAAAAACGATTTAATAGATAGAGGTAGAGAACTCACATGAGTATGTAAAAATACAGCAAACAGCCGGCCGGCATAGCGAGCACCCGTCCACACTGAAAATGGCGATGATGTCAGAGCGTCAACCTCCCGACGTACGTTTCACCACAAACGGCGTCGTTTATCTATTAAATCGTTTTAATCGCGCAGCTGAGAATGATCTGTTTGTGTAAATTACTTAGTAGGTCTGCAATTGTAAAAATGCTGTAAGGCTTTGATATTCACATTATGAGAATACATTATGTAAATTATATCCAGGCAATCCAATATTATCGTATCATTTCATTTTAAGGGTCTGGAGTAAGCCAGGAGAATAGAAGACTAGCAAGAGTACTTACTTTTATGCAGTTAACTGTTTTTTATTGTGAAACTGTTTATTTAAGAAAAAGTTTTCAAACTTTTCAAGGAAAAACATGTAGAAAGAACGAAGAGAAAACATTTCATAGGTACCACATACCATAGCAGCATTAGAATGTACATATGTCATATCATGAAATCTCGAGAATATAGCTTCCCATGTAACAAATATTTAAACCGTAATGATCCACTATGGGGTTACTCCAGTACCCCCAGAGTGGGTCAGTCCAAACAATAATATGCAGTACAAAACAGTAAGGAGAGTAATACACGATATTTGTAAAAGACAGCTGATAAAATGTAGGATGTACTCAATGTTAGGTAATTATCCCAGATATCCCATATAGCAGCAAACTTAGCTTGTCACGTAAACTAGCTGTGAGGTTTTCCATGGATCTCACCTCCTTAACCCCTTGGAGCCAGCACCTGCAGGCCCTTGAAAGTAATACTAAAGCTTTGAGTTTTTTTTCTAAAATAACAAACATATCATACTTACCTGCTCTGTGCAATGGTTTTGCACATAGCAGCCCCTATCCTCTTCTTTTTGGGCCCCTCATTGACGCTCCTGGCTCCCCCCCCCTTCAAGCAGTGCCCCCAGAGAAAGTTGCTTGCTCTGGGGGCACTGCTGCGCACTAGCTCCTGAGCTGCTGCTTTATGCTTCCATAAGACAAATAGTGCCTCCCGCTCTCTACTCGGCTCACTGCCTGCGATTGACAGCAGTGGGAGCCATTGGGCTCCCACTGCTGTTTCAGCCAATGAGGAGGGAGAGTCCCCATCCAGACAAGGCTATCGTGAACATTGCTGGATGGGAGGGGGTTCAAGTAAGGATTAGGGGGGCGGGGGAGGGCGCTACACACAGAAGATTTTTTTACCTTCATGCATACAAAAAGGTAAAAACTTTAGGGGGTTTAGAATGCCGTGAGGTGGGGTGGTGCTTATGGTCATGTGACTGCCGTGATTGTCCGTCGCGGTGGTCACTCGATCGGAAAGCTCCCGATCTCAGCCGCACAGCTCTATTTGCACTATTGCACGCAAATATTCGGCTGCACGGCACCAAGGCCCGCCTGCCAAGAGGCCGCATATTTGCATGCAATCGGCAATCCCGCCCTCCGACAATCATCAATTGTCGGAGGGCGGGAATGCCTGTTTTCTCCAGGCGGTAATCAAGCATCTAGTTGCTGTAAGAATATGTGTCATCAGTTTTTTAAGATTTTCCCCTAGGTCTCAAACAGGGAGGCCTAAGAGATACATTAGTGGATCAAGAGAAATAGGCATTTCAACCACCTTAGAAAGGTGTGAATTAACCTCTTCCCAAAAAGGTGTCATTCATAGGCATGTCTATAAGATGTGGAACAAAAATCCCACCGCCGAGTTACATCTCCAACACCTATAGTATGTAGGAGCTCTGGGGTATAGTACCATGACAGAAATATTTGGTAAGCATTTTCTTTATAGATCATACATGCAGCTTTTATGGGCGCTGTGGGTGTCAATTAAAAGTTAGTGACACCCCAAAAGCAAGTCACAAAATGCAGTGTGTAAACACTGCCTGCACCTTTTTCATGCGGATGCAGTGTGATTTGAGTCATCCAAAATGAATGGGCTCAAATCGCACCACACAGAATCTCATGTGATTTGCACAGGAATTCAGTGCGATTCCTGTGCGAATCACGTGCGGTGTACAGTGTGCACCAAGGCTAAAAGGTCCCAACATTTATCTTGTACTCTTAAGCAACCACAAATACTGTGTAAATGCCTAAGTATCCAGTAACAAAAGACAAAAAATGATATATTACTTTTGTTTTTGTTAGTTGTGATTTTGTTGTAATGCATATCAGAAAACAATGAAAAGAGAAACTATAGTGAATACATTAGTAGCCCCCTTTATAAGGCCCATAGATAGTAAGGATTCAAAACTGCAGGATATTGTCTCAGAAATAAAAGTTTAGGAATATTCTCTAGTCAAGCAACCCTTTAGATTTGTTAGTTTACAGACTCCAACATTTTTTAACATGAAAGTAATAAATAAATTTGACACATGATCTTGTTAATTCGCTGTAACGGGATAATTTATTGCAGCAGGAACAAGTGTTTGAAGAGTGAGGAACATGAGGTCTCAACACAAAACCTAAATGGGTATCCCTAATCTCTATTATGTTGGCTCACTGATGAGGATAAAGGAATCATTGTAGACTAATCTATAGGTAATTGCTTGAATTTGCTATGGAAGATTACTTTGTACAACAGTTAGTTCAGTGAGATTTGTCATGCTGTCAGAAGCGGTGAATGCTCCTAAGAAGTTAATTGTGTATGAGTTAATACAATAAGCCCCAAACTTTGCTTCATGTCACTGCACTCAAGCTTACTGAAATCCCAAAGTCAGTCGCACTCAATGTACATGTCTGGAAACTTTGTCAGTCTTATTTCTCTCCTACCAGGCACTCACTTACAGCATTATGCTGTATAAGAATGCATGCTTACTGCTCATTTTCAGCGATGCTTCACTCTTCTCTCTTTTTATTTTAAATAGTGCTGAGCACTACTTTAAAGTACTTTATATTTAAATTACCATTTACATCAACCAAATTTGCCAACACATAGATTTTACCTGGTGGTCATTTTAACTGTACAGTTGAATTTTGGTTAATTTCCAGAAATACCGAAGAAGTCCTTGGTAGCCATTTTGGGCCTGTGCTTACTCAAAACTAAAATTAACACCCTTTGTGAACACAATATGCTATTTTCAAGTTCAAATATAAAATACCTTTTGCCATGAAAATATTAATTAACCTTGTAGCAAGAACTTGAAATGTGCAACTGTGTGTGTTCCTAGTTCTCAGATTTGCTGTCATGCAGACAAATTAGTCAAAGAGTTATTGTTAACTGATGCATACTGATGTTGCTTAACTTTGTCTGAGTATTTATAGAGGTACTTCATCCTTTTTAAAAAAAAATTAAAGTTGGCAACTAAAAATACTCTAGCTGCTGACGTTTAATACAAGGACACTTACCTGTTCAGAGATCCAACGCCGTCCTCACCTGGGCTGGTTCTTCACCGGTTTTCATGTCCCCATCAACGGCATGTTAGCTGTGGAAATCCGGCTGTGACACCTTGCAGCTTCACAGTTGGCTTTCCACTGCACATGCGCTTTGTTAATGGTCCCACAGCCTTCTGGGACTTATGACGTGTCCCAGCAGGTTGAGTGCAGGGAGGGGGGGCAAGTTTCCAGTGAATTCACCTAGGGGATCCGACCGGAAGTGGGAACCGGTAAAAGGGCCTCTTCCCCACAACTCTGGCTGGTGGTTGTGGGGGTCTGCGGCCAGGCGGCTTATCAGAATCTGCAGGACCCCAGATTCCGCCCCCCCCCATGCGAATGGGTAGGGGTAATATAACCCTACTCATTCACCAAACGTTTCGAAAATAGATAAAAACACAGAGAAAGTTTTTGACAATTCCTTTATTAAAAAAACAAAAACAATGCCCCCTAGTGTAGATCCAGCATCAATCACGATAAACGCTTCTGCCACAACCCAAAGGAAAAAAAAAAAGCTTTGTACCCGTCGCTGGCTTCTGCTGCCTGACAGTTCTTAAATAACTAAGAGATGGGGCCACTCGGCGAAGTCACTAGGTGGCCCCACCTCCTTGTGACATCATTGACCGGTGCATGCTTGGTCAATGACTGAGTAGCCCTGCCCCTTAGTTATTTAAGAACTTTTTTTTTTAATAAAAGAATTGTCAAAAACTGTCTCTGTGTTTTTATTTATTGTTATTTATACAAAATGGATGGCATGAAAGGAAGCCATCTATTGTGTACAACTGTCATGTGACTTGCTGTGATTCGTCACGGTGGTCACATGATACCGGCTGCGAGTCGGTACTCTGGTTAATCATCGGCTGTATGACCATACCAGGCCACATGCCCTTAACATGGGGGAGCGCTTTGGGGTAGGGGGCCTCCAAAACCCAATAAGCCCCCTGCCAGCAGCCCCCCACAACAACCGGTCAGGGTTGTGGGAAAGAGACCCTTGTCCCCATCAACATGTGGACAAGGTGCTTTGGGGAGGTAGCCCCCCTACCCCAAAGCGCTCCCCCATGTTAAGGGCATGTGGCCTGGTATGGTCACACAGCCGATGACTATTTAGAGTACTGACTTGCTGCCGGTACCATGTGACCACCGTGACGAATAGCAGCAGGTCACATGACAGTTGTACACAATTGATGGCTTCCTTTCATGCCATCCATTGTGTATCATTTTATTGCCAGCTGTGATTGGTCAATTTGATCACATGGTACAGACAGGGCCAATCACATCCCATCTGTACCATGTGATTAGCTTTGACCAATCACAGCTAATCACAACAAAATAGACTGAATGATTCTGTTTCATTAAGTAAAATGCTTGCTTATAGCAATGTACTTCACTGCTACAAGCAAACATAATGTGTATAAAAAAACCTGATCACTTCCCCAGAGTAGTACAATGTTTGTATGGTAACATTATTTTGCTCTGGTCACAGTGTGTTAAAAAAATTGTAAAAAAATTGTTAAAAAAAAAAAAAATTCTTAATTTTTCAAAAAATTATGACAAAAAACTTCAAAACACCCATCATGCCTCTTACTAAATACCTTGGACTGTCTACTATCCAAAAAGGGGTCATTTTGGGGGTATTTCTACTGTCCTGGCATTTTAAGACCTTAAGAAATGTACTGCGTCAATACATCAGGATTAGTCAATTTTCAGATATATACCATGGTTTGTGCACTCTATAACTTTCACACAGTCTAAATAATATACATAAACAAATGTTACAGGGGTGTTAACCCTTCCCTATGCTATCCAAAAAACGTAAAACTTTTTATTTTTTTGGTGGAGCTACACTTAAAAAATTTACCTGTTCCAACTTACAAACAAATTTGACTTAAGAACAAACCTACAAGGAACCACCACCATGCTTCACTGTTGCCTGCAGGCACTTATTATTGTACCGCTCTCCAGCCCTAACAAACCGCCTCCCGCTATAGCCAAATATTTCAAATTTTGACTCATCAGTCCAGAGCACCTGCTGTTTTTTTTCTGCACCCCATTTCCTATGTTTTCATGCATAGTTGAGTCTCTTAGCCTTGTTTCTACGTAGAAGGTATGACTTTTTGGCGACAATTCTTCCATGAACCAGACTTCTCTGGACGGTAGATGGGTGTACTTGGGTCCCACTGGCTTTTGTCAGTTTTTTTGCCTTTGGCACTGCTGAACATCTTCTGATGTCGAAAGGAAGTAAGCATGAGGTGTCTTTCATCTACTGCATTAGGTTTCCTTGGCCGACCACTTGAAACTGGTCTGCTTTGGAATCTTTCCCTGGGAGAGACCTTCCTGATGCAGTATAACTACTAGGAGTGCAACGGATCAAAAAACTCACGGTTCGGCTCGTTCCTCAGATCAGGAGTCACAGTTCGGATCATTCTCAGATCAACAAAAAAAAAATCTCCCCCACTGTAATATCCACGTCATCTCCCCCACTGTAATATCCACATCATCTCCCCCACTGTAATATCCGCAATTTCCCCCACTGTAATATCCGCAATCTCCCCCACTGTAAAATCCACAATCTCCCCCACTGTAATAATATATTAGCAGGGTATTGGCAGAGTATTGCAGAGTATGGCAGGGTATTGGCAGGGTATTGCAGAGAATTGGCAGGGTATTGCAGAGAATTGGCAGGGTATTGCAGAGTATTGGCAGGGTATTGCAGAGTATTGCAGGGTATTGCAGAGTATTGGCAGGGCATTGCAGAGTATTGGCAGGGTATGGCAGAGTATTGGCAGGGTATGGTAGAGTATTGGCACTGCTGCCATCTGATCTCTCCCCTCCACTGTACAGATCAGTACACAGAGGGGAGAGAGGAACCGGAGTCATGACACGACGCCGGTTTGTTTACAAGTGATCGCTCTGTCATTTGACGGAGCGATCACATGGTAAACAGCCGCCGGGTGTACCAAGATGCAGCCGCTCCGGAGCTAGGCCGAAGCCACGGCCTTTCCTAAGACTGAGGCGGTGGCGCGCTCCGCGGAGCGCATGTGTGCCGATCCAAACAGGTTGAACCGTTCGGATCACGGATCGGTGACGATCCGTTGCACCCCTAATAACTATCTTGTATTTTATTGCTGTGCTCAGCCTTGCCATGGTGAATGACTCGTGACATGAAACTGTCCTCCATAACCTCACCTTAGTAGCAGATTTTGGCTGTTCCTCGCACAGTTTTAAGCCTCCTACACAGCTGTTTTTGTTAATGACTGTGTTTCAACCTACATAAAATTGATGATCATTAGCACCTGCCTGGTATAATTGGTTAATCATACACCTGACTCTAATCCAACACAATCCCTGACTTTGTGCAATAGCTCCCACTGTCGTCAATCACAGCCAGTGAGCCAATGAGGAGAGAGAGAGGGGGCAGGGTAGAGCTGCGGCTCTGTGTGTGAATGGACTGCCTTTAAAGAGGAAGTAAACCCTGATGGATTTTATTTCCTCTTTTTTTTCCTGCAAAGTAAAAGCACATGGCTGCTGGTGGCCACACCCATCTTCGCCCCTCTTCCTTCCGTGGCCGTGGACTCCTCTGTGACTGGCTGGAGTTGCGTGACCATCGGTCACGGCACTTGCTAGTGAAAACATGTCACGGAGGGTAGTTTCTGCACAACGCATGCGCTGATGACATAATTGGCGCACTACAAGGTAAATATCTCCTAAACAGCACACGTTAAGGAGATATTTACAGTACCTATAGGTAAGCCTTATTATAGGCTTACCTATAGGTACAACTTCCGCATTGGGGGTATGCAACCAAATAAATATCACATTAACTCCTGTAAATGCCTATATGTGCATGGACACATAGGCTAACATAGAGGGGCGTTTAGAGGCAGAAAAAATTATCTGTAAAACAGGTAGTTTTGAGCTCTAGTGTGCATGAGGCTTAACAGGAAGTCCCTGAACAGGAGCCTTCATGGCAGGATCACCAGGTATTATTTGAAAGAAATCTGCAGATTTCAAACTGCAAATGACTTTTGAACTTACAGTAACAAGTTAATATATAACATTTTAGTCAATAGGATTTTCATATACTTGATGTACTTTACATACTTTTAAGTTTAATAATTACACACAGACTCATAGATGCGGCCTGCAGAGTCCTGACACCTGTTTACTGTTCTTTCAAAGAGTTGTTTGCTCTTTTGTGCCTGTATCCCAGAAGGATGCTAATATATCTAGAAGGCATATAAATGGTTTCCACATGTACCTTTATAACATACCCTTTTATATAGTCTTAAAGCCCTGGTTTAGAGGTGGTAAACTCTTTTTTACCACCCCAAGATTTTTTTTCCAGATATAGCCTGTATGTAGCTTTTAGTGAAACTGAATTTATCATTAATATGTTGGACTTCAACAACATATGCTTTAAACTAATTTTTGAGGGCAGAGTATGATATTTGACTATTAGTCTTTTAGTTTTTCTTTAATTTATTCTTTTTATGAAAATTGGATTTATGTCTTTTTAACTCTTGAAGCAAACTCTGGATTTCCCTATGTAAGGGGTCTATTCAGGAATCTATGAATATGGTCGGTCACATGCTGCATAGTGGATTCACTGGCATTTACTACAAATGCAGCACATGGCCAGACTGATGAATATGTGGTTTGTTGTGTACAGTATCGTTTTTTTTGTTAGTTAAATGTTCATTGAAAGTATGGTGATTCTTTATAAAAAGCACAGGACATCCTGTAGAAGGTTCTATTACACACAATCTCATTGTCTGTCCTTGGAAATAATTTTTTATCTAAATATGATGAAATAATGCACATCCCTCCCCTGAAATATGTATTTAATAGTTGATTACTTTTTGTATCATTTGACCCTCCCTCCTAGATTGTAAGCGCTAACAAGCAGGGCCCTCTGATTCCTCCCGTATTGAATTGTAATGTAACTGTACTGTCTGCCCTCATGTTGTAAAGCACTGCGCAAACTGTTGGTGCTATATAAATCCTGTATAATATTAATCTTTGGCATATTAATATTTAAAAAAATTATTAATTTATAACAAGTTTAGTTAAAAAAGAATGGTATCCCCATGGTGTCCTCAGAACATAGCATAATTACTCATTATGGCAAACTTGCCTATTCTTGTGTCATCCTCCAATGATGCAAGGACCACACCCCCCTCGTCGTTGTCCCAGAGTAATCAAAAGGATTGGAAGCCAGATCCCCAGTCAGGCGACCAAGAAGTGGGGGCATGTTGGACTATTCCGGTACGATGAACAGAGGTATTGGTATGAAATATAAAAAAGCAGTAATAAAAATTATAATTGTTTTTATTGATGCAGAAGACACAACAATGGTAATACAATAAAACATAATAAAAGTACAGGTATATCACCAGTAAGATCATTGGTATACAGTACAACACAAAATCTCAGATATCATATCCTCGACTGGTTTCGCGGACATAAACCGCTTCGTCAGGAGGGAATCTGGAGATGATTTTGAGCAAAACAGTCTCAACCTAGCAAATAGAGGATATACAATAGAATTACCAAATTACATAATTAATATAATTATAATCTAGCATCAATGTTCACAAAAAGGGTAATGCAACGTTCTAGGGGGAAGGGGAGCGAGTCCGCTTAAAAAAGTCCCATTGGGTGGATAACACACCCGGCATCATGTCGAGTGGGATACTGGGGTGGGCTGTTATAGGGGATGGGTCATTTTTTGCCCTCTACCCTACAGACCCCAGTTGCCCCACCCTTCATTTTTAATTTACCCCCACTGACACATATAGTTTGTGTTTCTCTGGGGGGGCCTCTTTCTACATGCAAGTTTATCCTTTGTTATTACCACTACGGCCAATTGCCAGCCCCGTTGCAACCCTCCGAGACAGACGCCCATTAGGTCGGCCAGACACTTTTACTTGGCTACCCGCCCCCTTATCCACATGTTTTTACCCATTCATGTGGCTCTGTCCTTGGCCCTCCTTACTTATATGCATGTATGCTATTAGGTGTTTATGGGTCTATGCCTCGGAGGGTTTATTGCACCGGTCTCTAGGGTATTTACCAATCCCTAGCTCATCTATTTAAGCCTTTCAACTTGTTCTACCATTCTATTATTCTTTTTTATTTTGCTTAAACTTCCTTATCGTTGCTTTTTACCCATTCTGTATTGTGACTCTGCTTTCCCATTCCCTGGCTCCGCCCAGGGCACCGGCGCGGGCCCCTCCTCCCTGTTCTCCCGCGGCGGCCTGGTGAGGTCCCTGGTGGAGGGATTGGTCTCGGACACGGGACCGCCCCCTCCTCTTGCATAGGTCTTGGTGGGGAGGTCGTCCCCGTGGCCAGATGGCCAGTGCGCATGCGTGCGCGCGCGATCTCTTCGTGCGCGCGCCATGTGGAACCTCCGACCCTGTGACGTCACGCGCCAGCGTCCCACAGGGGCGCGGCGCAGCGTCGCAGGGTTGGGAGCTACAAATGGCAGGTTAGTCCTGCTATTTTGACGGTCGGTTCATCACTCCTAGGTCTCCATACCCAAATCAGCCTGGCGCAAGTCTGAGGTTAGTACCTTTCTATCTTTTACTCAAGTCCCGTACCTCTGGGCACTAGCATCGACTATTCAACATACTATTTTTTCCCCTCTGCAGTTGCCCTAGGCTGAGTTGAACGTGCTGTGATCTGTGCTCACCCATCGCTCACAGCCTCTATTACCCTCTTACCCATCCCATCATGGCACTTGCTTTGGCAGGATGCCTCCCATGGATATCCATCCACGTTTATACCAGCATCAGGTAATCCACCCCTCGTTCACTTAGCCCCCACTGTCACATCCTCCCTCCCCCCTTTCCCTCTCTCCCCCTCCCTGCCTTCCTCCCCTTCTATTCTCCCCCCTTGTTTTCTTCCCCCCCTCCCTTCCCCCCCCCCCCTCTTCCTCTGGCCCTCCCTTCCCCCTTCTCCCCCCCCTCCCCTTTCCCCCCCCTGGGCTTCCCTACCTCCCCACCTCCCTTTCCTCCTCTCCGTCCCCAGCCCCTCCCCCTCCCTTTCCTTGCCCCTATCTTTCCTTTTCACCTCCCCACTGTCTCATTATGCACCACCATGCCTTTTGGCCCTTATCACCTATCCTCACCCTTTCGGTCACATACTCATCCTTCTATTCTCGTACACTTAAGGTTCAAATTATGCCATTTCATATCCCTCACCAGTCACTCCCTTTATCACTACCTTTTAGTATCACCCCCACATTTTTATTATTCATTATTATTTATTATTTATTCATTATTTTTTATTTCTACCTCTGTGCGTGATAATTTAGGTTACCTTATTACCCGATAATATTTACTTTACGCTTATTACCCCCGTCATTCTGTTAGCTCCCCCAGGTCGCCGTGGGAGAATACTCTTGGGCGGTGGGGCCGCGCGCCTGGGACCTGTTGGGACTTGGGTAAGCGGACTGGCTCCCCTTCCCCCTAGAACGTTGCATTACCCTTTTTGTGAACATTGATGCTAGATTATAATTATATTAATTATGTAATTTGGTAATTCTATTGTATATCCTCTATTTGCTAGGTTGAGACTGTTTTGCTCAAAATCATCTCCAGATTCCCTCCTGACGAAGCGGTTTATGTCCGCGAAACTAGTCGAGGATATGATATCTGAGATTTTGTGTTGTACTGTATACCAATGATCTTACTGGTGATATACCTGTACTTTTATTATGTTTTATTGTATTACCATTGTTGTGTCTTCTGCATCAATAAAAACAATTATAATTTTTATTACTGCTTTTTTATATTTCATACCAATACCTCTGTTCATCGTACCGGAATAGTCCAACATGCCCCCACTTCTTGGTCGCCTGACTGGGGATCTGGCTTCCAATCCTTTTGATTATTCATTTCTGGATGATGGTACACTTATACAATTTTTGTTACTCTAATTACCCATTATAGAGGCCACTTCACTAATCGTATACATTGGGTGGATAACACACCCGGCATCATGTCGAGTGGGATACTGGGGTGGGCTGTTATAGGGGATGGGTCATTTTTTGCCCTCTACCCTACAGACCCCAGTTGCCCCACCCTTCATTTTTAATTTACCCCCACTGACACATATAGTTTGTGTTTCTCTGGGGGGGCCTCTTTCTACATGCAAGTTTATCCTTTGTTATTACCACTACGGCCAATTGCCAGCCCCGTTGCAACCCTCCGAGACAGACGCCCATTAGGTCGGCCAGACACTTTTACTTGGCTACCCGCCCCCTTATCCACATGTTTTTACCCATTCATGTGGCTCTGTCCTTGGCCCTCCTTACTTATATGCATGTATGCTATTAGGTGTTTATGGGTCTATGCCTCGGAGGGTTTATTGCACCGGTCTCTAGGGTATTTACCAATCCCTAGCTCATCTATTTAAGCCTTTCAACTTGTTCTACCATTCTATTATTCTTTTTTATTTTGCTTAAACTTCCTTATCGTTGCTTTTTACCCATTCTGTATTGTGACTCTGCTTTCCCATTCCCTGGCTCCGCCCAGGGCACCGGCGCGGGCCCCTCCTCCCTGTTCTCCCGCGGCGGCCTGGTGAGGTCCCTGGTGGAGGGATTGGTCTCGGACACGGGACCGCCCCCTCCTCTTGCATAGGTCTTGGTGGGGAGGTCGTCCCCGTGGCCAGATGGCCAGTGCGCATGCGTGCGCGCGCGATCTCTTCGTGCGCGCGCCATGTGGAACCTCCGACCCTGTGACGTCACGCGCCAGCGTCCCACAGGGGCGCGGCGCAGCGTCGCAGGGTTGGGAGCTACAAATGGCAGGTTAGTCCTGCTATTTTGACGGTCGGTTCATCACTCCTAGGTCTCCATACCCAAATCAGCCTGGCGCAAGTCTGAGGTTAGTACCTTTCTATCTTTTACTCAAGTCCCGTACCTCTGGGCACTAGCATCGACTATTCAACATACTATTTTTTCCCCTCTGCAGTTGCCCTAGGCTGAGTTGAACGTGCTGTGATCTGTGCTCACCCATCGCTCACAGCCTCTATTACCCTCTTACCCATCCCATCATGGCACTTGCTTTGGCAGGATGCCTCCCATGGATATCCATCCACGTTTATACCAGCATCAGGTAATCCACCCCTCGTTCACTTAGCCCCCACTGTCACATCCTCCCTCCCCCCTTTCCCTCTCTCCCCCTCCCTGCCTTCCTCCCCTTCTATTCTCCCCCCTTGTTTTCTTCCCCCCCTCCCTTCCCCCCCCCCCCTCTTCCTCTGGCCCTCCCTTCCCCCTTCTCCCCCCCCTCCCCTTTCCCCCCCCTGGGCTTCCCTACCTCCCCACCTCCCTTTCCTCCTCTCCGTCCCCAGCCCCTCCCCCTCCCTTTCCTTGCCCCTATCTTTCCTTTTCACCTCCCCACTGTCTCATATTATGCACCACCATGCCTTTTGGCCCTTATCACCTATCCTCACCCTTTCGGTCACATACTCATCCTTCTATTCTCGTACACTTAAGGTTCAAATTATGCCATTTCATATCCCTCACCAGTCACTCCCTTTATCACTACCTTTTAGTATCACCCCCACATTTTTATTATTCATTATTATTTATTATTTATTCATTATTTTTTATTTCTACCTCTGTGCGTGATAATTTAGGTTACCTTATTACCCGATAATATTTACTTTACGCTTATTACCCCCGTCATTCTGTTAGCTCCCCCAGGTCGCCGTGGGAGAATACTCTTGGGCGGTGGGGCCGCGCGCCTGGGACCTGTTGGGACTTGGGTAAGCGGACTCGCTCCCCTTCCCCCTAGAACGTTGCATTACCCTTTTTGTGAACATTGATGCTAGATTATAATTATATTAATTATGTAATTTGGTAATTCTATTGTATATCCTCTATTTGCTAGGTTGAGACTGTTTTGCTCAAAATCATCTCCAGATTCCCTCCTGACGAAGCGGTTTATGTCCGCGAAACTAGTCGAGGATATGATATCTGAGATTTTGTGTTGTACTGTATACCAATGATCTTACTGGTGATATACCTGTACTTTTATTATGTTTTATTGTATTACCATTGTTGTGTCTTCTGCATCAATAAAAACAATTATAATTTTTATTACTGCTTTTTTATATTTCATACCAATACCTCTGTTCATCGTACCGGAATAGTCCAACATGCCCCCACTTCTTGGTCGCCTGACTGGGGATCTGGCTTCCAATCCTTTTGATTATTCATTTCTGGATGATGGTACACTTATACAATTTTTGTTACTCTAATTACCCATTATAGAGGCCACTTCACTAATCGTTGTCCCAGAGTAACCTCTCAGATTCTTTTATCCTCAGTCATTGGTCAGCCACTTATGACGCAAGACCAGCTCATGTGTACTGGAGTTATATCATTCAAACATCTGCCTTTTACTATGTCATCTTTCTTTTCCGAGTTCTTAAATAAATGTTAGAATTCAGCACACTAGAGCTATATTTTCTTTTGTTAGTCAAAGCAGCTGAAATTCTGCAATCCCAGCAGAAGAAAACACCAACGTATTAAGACCAAGACCAAATCAGTGTGCCTCTCAAGTTAGTTCATGAATTGTTCCCTCAGAATGTTCTTCAGTAACTCTTGTGTCCAATAAAGTACATCTATCCAAATCATAAATGTCTCTTATTCCCTCGACTCTGATGGAAATCCAATCGACAGATTGGTCAATCTAAAAAAGAAAAGCAAAAGAAAAACTATGTAGTGTAGTATGCTCTACTCCAAAATATTTGTGCTCAAAAAAACCTTAAATGTGCTCACATGTATATAATTTGTAACAACACCCTTATGGCCTGTTCATATTGCCCTTTATATATAATCTTACCCTCCAACTCTAAGCGTGAGCCTTCTATACACAACTGCTGAGTCTTATTTAGGCCCCTTTCACACTGGGGCACCGGCGCCATCGGCGGTAAAGTGCAGCTTTTTTTAGCCCAAAAGCTCCTGAAAAACGTCTCAGTGTGAAAGGGGTCTTAGTCTTCACCCTCCTATATATATTGTGTCCTTCTTAAACAAAAACCTTCTCACTTGCTCCAAAGTGGATGTTGAAGGCTCCCAAAAACAAAAATGCTCATATAGTGTTATACCGCAACAAAAAAATACCTAAAAAAAGAGCTCCACTACTCACATTGATTTAACTAACAACGTGCATATCCGTTTAAGCCCAATCTTGATTTCACCACGTGTGACATGTTCCACCCACTCACTCCTGGTGACCCCACAATAGGGATAAAACTTTTTCACGGAAGGGAGTTTAACAAGACACGTGGCCACTCATTAAATTTAGGAGAAAAGAGGTTTAACCTTAAACTACGTAAAGGGTTCTTTACTGTAAGAGTGGCAAGGATGTGGAATTCCCTTCCACAGGCGGTGGTATTAGCAGGAAGCATCGATAGTTTAAAAAAATGATTAGATAAGCACCTGAACGACCACAACATACAGGGATATACAATGTAATACTGACTTATAATCATACACAGTGGGGTTTATTTACTAAAGGCAAATTAACTTTGCACTACAAGTGCACTTAGAAGTGCAGTCGCTGTAGATCTGAGGGGACATGCAAGGAAAATAAAAAAACAGCATTTTTGATTGTACATGATTGGATGATAAAATCAGCAGAGCTTCCCCTCATTTCAGATCTTCCCCTCAGATCTAAAGCGACTGCACTTCCAAGTGCACTTGTAGTGCGAAGTGGATTTGCCTTTAAGTAAATCAACCCCATAGATTGGACTTGATGGACTTGTGTCTTTTTTCAACTTCACCTACTATGTAACTATAGGGGTTATTTACTAAAGGCAAATCCACTTTGCACTGTAAGTGCACTTGGAAGTGCAGTCGCTGTAGATCTGAGGGGAAGATCTGAAATGTGTGGAAGCTCTGCTGATTTTATCATCCAATCATGTGCAAGCTAAAATGCTGTTTTGTATTTTCCTTGCATGTCCCCCTCAGAGATCTACAGCGACTGCACTTCCAAGTGCACTTGTAGTGCAAAGTGCATTTGCCTTTAGTAAATAACCCCCTATATGTAACTCCATGTACCTTATCAACTCTCAAAAATACATATGCCTATCCAATTAATCCCTTCTGAGCAATACTCCTCCCACTTGGTTCCACGGATATAAATGAAAAAATCTTTATAAAGCATGGCCCTTTTGCTTCAACAGGGAAAAAAAGTTCTTCCTGATCGCCTAAGGCAATATCCAGGATACTCCCTTGTAGGAGAACTTTGTTACACCAGTTGGGGAATACTTGGCAACCAGTATCTAATACCTGTCAGTTTCTCCCACTTAACAAAACACAAAAAAGCCCACCATTAACTGTTTTTCTCCTCTTAGCTTCACAGACAGTGTGGTGCCCACTTCTAGGCCTGTAAGAGGACAAAAGCAGCTAATGGGCCTTTTTGGCTCACCATGGATTTTATGAATACAGAAAAGTAATGCCTCCTGGGATATGTGATGTCAGTATCCCAGGAGGCTGGAGGAAGAGGCTAAGTCATTTTTTGCCCAGGCAAAAAGAATTGAGGCATGGGTCAATTGAAACAAAAGGAAAAAAAAATGAATGAAAACCAAAAAATGAAAAAACATTGTGGAGAGGATTGAATTAGAGTGGTGCAAAGTGTTATTTTTGTGCGAAGGTCTGCTTAAAATTGGCTATTTCAGTTCTGTTTTGGTCAAAATTGCATAATAGTCTGAGTTGGCCAATGTGTACTTCTGCCAGTAGTTTGTCAGCTGATCTATTTCCCTTTGATAAACTTCCCTAACACAGAACAGTACAGATAAATATGCATGCACAGTCAGTTTTCAGCAGTGTACTAAAGGTAGCAAGCAGCAATGGTTCATTACTCACAGGGTTTATTTGGTAGGTTAGCGGATATTTCAAATCTTGGTTAGCTTTATTTTTGTGTAACAGCTATTTCTGTCTTTATCCCTAGTACTGCATGCCCTCTAATCAAACAGCTGACTCCGGATTTCTCTTTACTGTGGTGTCAGCAGCACTGCTTGGAAGTTCCTGTCCTGAGATATTATGTTTTATGTTTTTTAAGTAATAATTGACTGATGAACTACTGAATTAGAACCTATTTTTTATTGTGGGTTGAGGTAGTGAGAACAAAATGTATATAATATATTGTGCTTTTAGAAAACAAAGTTGTATAATACCACATAGTACTGGATTAAGCTTGTAATGCATGTTATCAATAGTTCCATAGGGCCTCATTCACACTTGTATTTGGGGCTGACTATAATTTGCTGTGGGAGACTTAGCGTCGTTCCCTCCAAACAGCTGCGGGCAGGAAGCCCCATATAAAGCAATGAGAGGCTGACAACAACCATAGCAATTTGCAGCCATATGCATATAATCAAACATGCAGTGACTAGCTGTGGATGATCAGCCCCAGATGCACACAATTTGTGTCTAGGGCCAATCATTCATAGGTAATCGCTACATGTTTAAAGCGGATCTTCACTGTATCTGAGCACCATAAACCAAAAACACTATTTGATTAATTTTTAATATTCAAAGCAAACTCTCCCATCCATCCATGTCTCTACGCTTTATTTTGTCGAGAAATCACTTTGAAAAACACCCACGTAGCATTTCTGGCTGTGGCCCTATTGAGTAAGGGCAAATGTCTCATGTAACATTTACTTCCTGGAATCCATCTGCCCTTAGCTCAGGCATGCAGACAGGAGGGTGTGCTTAGCTGAGAAAACCCCTCCTCCCTTGCTGAAGACTCCTGGGATGTATGACATCATTTGCCTAGGTAAGAAATCAGGAAATAACTGAAGAAATGTAAAAAAAAGTTTAAAACAAGTAAATATGATATACTTTTTTTATTATTTTACCAATGTTAGCAGCATAAGGATTGCAAATAATCAATGTTGATTGGGAAAGTGAAGTGCCCTTTTAATTACAGCAAATGTCTGTGGGTTCTGTCGGCCTCATATTGCTTTAAATGGAGCTTCCCATCTGCAGCTGTTCATGGGAAACCCTGCTGAGTCTCCTGCAGGAAATCGTAGTCAGCCCCAAATGCAGGTGTGAATGAGACCTAAGAAAGCCAGCCGTAATTGATAGCAGTTCTTAGTCCGTATGATTTGAAGAAAAAAAGTAGTCATACAAGCAAAAAAGTACAAAAATACATATTATTTTTCCCATCATGCACATCCATTCTCAAGATCAAATGGGATGCTGGATTTAGATTTTTGAATGGTCACTGAAATTATCATTGGGAACCATCCACAAAAAGGGGGTTTCTCCTCAGGAACAGGGAAAGGACCCAGAATTGAGAATCCACATACATACTGTACATTCCAATTAGAGGCCAAGGTTTTTAATGATAAAATTGATTCATAAGAGAGAAAAGCCAATGCATTTCAGGGCAACTAGTGTATCTTAATTAATTAGCAAGTATCTATCAAGGAAATAATTCAGAAAAAAAGGTAACCTGTTTTATTTAGGCTACTTTCACACTGAGGCACTTTACAGGTGCTATAGCGCTAAAAATAACTCCTGCAAAGCTCCTGTAAAGCGCCTCACCTGTCACTCCAATGTGAGAGCCCGAGGGCTTTTCACACTGGAGTGATGCGCTGGCAGAGAACCCTAAAAAAAGTCCTGAAAGCAGCATCTTTGAGGCTTTTAGCGCTAAAAATAGGGCCTGAAAAGCGCCTCCCAAGCCACCCCAATGTGAAGGCCCCAGTGCTTTCACACTGGGGCGGTGCGCTTGCAGGACAGGCAAAAAAGTCCTGCAAGCAGCATCTTTGGGGCGGTGTGGGAGTGGTGTATACACCACTCCCAAAACACCTGCCCATTGAAATCAAAGAAATGGCAGCGGTGCATTTCGGGCACTTTTAATCCCTTGTTAACCTCTTCTTTGGGGTTAAAAGCACCCCGCTACTGCCCGCACAGCGCCGGTAAAGCGCTGCTAAAACGCTTTACCGCAAAAGCGGGGCGGTCTGTAATGTGAACATGGCCTAAGTCCCAGCACCAGTAGTCCCGCATTAGCTGTATGATCCGGTATGATTAAAAATATGATTTTTACACTACACAGCCACAGTCTAGACCCAGCATAGCTATCATTAGAGGTATCTTGTTTGTACACTCCACAAATCACAAAAAAACTTTTTTCCTGGAGTTTTGCTTTAGGGACTTATAGGCTGTAGTTATAAAAATATTTGTTTGTTAAAAGTGTAGCACCCTGTAGTTTAGGCAGGAAGCTCCTCACAAATTTACTTGCCAGGAGTAGTTATCCTGGTTGATTGATTTCTCCCTAAGTTTGGCCTTGTTGCACTTTTCTCTTCTACCACTAGTTGGCCGGGTAATTGGTTGTACTGTACTAGGTATGAGAAAGGCAACCCAAGGTCAGGTTATGGGTATGTGAGGTATCTCAGCCAATGTGCAGGGGTTTTCTTGAATCCCTTGGCCTGCTGGGAGAACCTATATATTCGGGTGGAGTCAGGTGACCAGTGTTCTGTGTCACGTGGACGGCTGTCTGGGTGGACGTGTGTCATATTGCCCGGGATGCTAGGCCGGAGAATTAGCCTATCCCTGGCAAATCTGGCTGCTAGGCTGTCTGAGGACCTATCCAGAAGCAAGAGAGCAGCGCAGTGTTGGGATTGCAGTCCAACCAAAAGTGACGGTTCTGCCGGCTGGAGAACCTGTCATGGTCGGAGGTAGAGGGAAGCTGTCGCCAGTAAGGGACTATCCGCCTTATTACCAGGGACCACAGTGAGTAACTGAAGCAAGTACTGGAGCAGCATTCTCACCAGACGGGGGCGGTGAAGAATCGGGAAACTTCGGTGGGAATCAAGCCGGAGACCTATCCAGTGGAGGTGACGCTTGCAGAGCAGCCTTGTGTGTCAAGCTAGGGATTGAGTGGGCCAGCGTGGGTGAAGCTTGAGGGGCATCTAGAGTGCCAAGCTAGGGACCCAGCAGAGAAGCGGGGGTGACACTTGAGGAAGATACAACCGTGAAGATTGGAGGAGCTCAAGGGATTCAGTGGCAGTGAATCAGTGGGTCTAGTGAGAGACTGGGAGCTCAGTGTATGGAAGAACTACAAGGAGAAGTTGAGGTGAGGCTGGAAGAACTGTTAAGCTTTGTGTTAGGAACCGTTAAAGACTGTTGCCATAGGAGACAGCATTACTGCACGTGCAGATGTGGCTTCTTGCTGGAGGCCTTTCCCTGCACGGCTGTCCTTCTATTGAAGTCTCGGAGTCTGCTAATTGAGTTTGCAACTATCTAAGAGTGTCCTGGCCCTAGCCCTCTCTTCCCCCAAAATACAAAAAGGACTGTTAAGAGAAATAAAACCTCTTTTACATCCAAGAAGTGTCTGGTGCCCAATGACTTTCACCATCTTTGCACCCACTATGCCTCACAACCCACTACATACAGAAGGATGTCAGTTATCTCTGGCCCTGGAGGTTCTCATTAGACCAAAGGAGGCCTGGGACCTTGCTACAAAAGAGAAGTATATATTTTTTCCCCCCTTTTTTACTTACCTAGGTGGATGCAGCGTGGGACCGATGCTACATCTGTCCCCCAGCACCTCTACACTGAGAACCGAGTCACCGAACATCAACAATGGCTCAGTTCTCACAGATCCCCGAGAGGAGAGCTGCTGACTGTCAATCAGCAACTCTCCGCTCTGCTCCTCCATGCTCACTGGAGTGCTGAGCTGCAGGTAGGGGAGCGGGGAGCGGCTGCCTCAGGATCTCAGCGGCTCGCTGAGAGGCTGAGACAGGCATCAGTCCAGCCACCTGGCGGATCCAGACTTCATTGTCGTGATGACGCGGTGCCTGGACTGATTCCAGTGACGTCAGCAGAGAGCGAACTTCAGACCACTCTCTGCTGAAAATGGGTCACAGGAGTGCAAAACGAATTGCACTGCTGTGACCCTTAGGAGAAGCCCAGCCAAATGAGCTCAGGCTGGGCTTCTCCTTTAGGTTTAAGGCTAATTGGTGTTGTGTAGATCGTTTGATGCCAACAACTGTTGCATGTTTTACAGATTTTTATAATCATAAACTTTGCTATATTGATTATTTTGATAACATATGCAGATTTAGTAGTAGAATAGACCTCACTAGAAAAAAAGATGCAGAGCTGTCCCTGGTAAGGAGGCTAAGAAGGACTTTTTTTGTTAGAAAATTACAGGTGTGTTTACTTTCCGCCATCAACCAAACTGGCACAAATTAACCTATTGATCAGCTGAAGGGCATGTACACATTGTAATTTGGCAGTGGGAATATGCAGGTGGTTTAGAGCAGTACCACCTGAAGCATTGCTGTTAAACATTTTCTAAAAAAAAAATATCATCATTATTATCGTCTATGGCAGGGATCCTCAAACTACAGCCCTCCAGCTGTTGCAGAACGACACTTCCCATGAGGCATTGTACAACTCTGACATTCACAGACATGACTAGGCATGATGGGAATTGAACTTCCTGAACAACTGGAGGGTCGCAGTTTGAAGACCCCTGGTATATGCAAAGCCCCCTCTCAACATGGCAGTGTACTCTTGCCATCTTTTGATGTTGGTTATGCATGGTCTCTCTGCCTGACTGAGGCTTTGCTCACACATAGGCATTTTGAAGCAGGATTTCTAAACGCGTTGTTATGGCTAGGTTCACATCTATGCGTGTGGCTGCGGATGCATGAATTGCAGCGATACCCACAACCAGTGAAAACGTGCTGCTGTGAGAAAACGCAGGAGACTGCCATTCATTGTAAATGGCAACCCACGCATGCAAAAACACAGGTGCTGCGGGCTACGTTTTCTGTGGGAAACGCAGGCACGGCAGCCCATTCAAGGTAATGGGCTGCTGTTATCGCACAAACGCGGGCCACAAAAATGCAGAGATGTGAACTAAGGTAAAATCTCAAATCGTACATCATCGTGTTTAGGTGCCTTTCATTTCAATGGTTTGTAGGCATTTTTAATCACAGGTTTGGGAATTTTAAGCGCGCCGTTAAAATGGCAAATCATACATCAGTGTGTTCAGGTGCTATCCATTGTACCTAAATGCGATGCGATTCTGCCACGATTGTCGCGCAAAAAAATCACACTGCAATTGCGCAAACCATAACCCTTTTTGGGGGCGTCATGCATAATGCAATTTGCTTTGTGCGATTGCAGCGTGACTTGTTGCGTGATAATCGCAGCACAATCACACCACATTTTTAGGTACCATGAATGACAACTCAACACGCTGATGTGCGATTTGACATTTTAACAGCCTGCTTGGAAATCTCGGGCAGTATCGCAGCGATTTAAAATACTGATGTGTGAATGGAGCCTTAGGGTAAACAGAACAGGTGGTTGCCTTTGGCACTTCAGCAGGAGGGGCATAAAGGACAGGATCTGCAACTATGCTGATGAAGTTGTTCACAGCTTGTGGAGGGGGAGAGAGGCGTTTATCCTGTCCGGTCAGCTAGGGAGTGTCAGCTGCTGCCATGGAGAAAATAACTAGATCAGCAAACTTTTTCCCTTCTCACTGGACAGGTTACCTTTGTCTCGAGTTTACTATTAATTTAGCCACTTTGCATTAGGAACTGTTTGTGCCCATACACATTTGTGTAGGTAAATTACAACTACGTTGCATGTCACTGGTCATTACAATATCTAATTTTCAAGGGCTGTATTAAAAGTTATGTATGTAACAGTTTCGTTTTGTTTTTTTAGTGTAGGACAGTAAACAGATTTACTAATAAGTCTTTATTATACTGAATCCCTAAGTTCTTGAAAAAACTCATCAAGTAGAAAAACTTGTTTAAAGATAAAAGTGATGCAAAAAGACAGGAATTTCCTATCCAGAAGATCTACCACATAGGCTATATCTATGCTACATAATACTATTCACGTACTACAGCATATTGGGTTACTCTTATATACTGTACCTATATTTTGGGGAATCGCTTGTGTTTTTAACAGAAAGCTAATAAGAAGTACTCAAGGCAGTCAATATGTGTTAAAAATATGTTGATGAATATACATCCAATAAACCAGCCAAATTTTTTCTTTTAGTAATAGTTATGTTTAATTGCTTCACATTATCACCCCTTCTGGTTTGTTCATGTTGTGATTTGGAATATAAATACTTGCCTATTAAAGCCCAATTACAGCTAAATAGGGTAGCAGCTTACAACATTGCTGTATGCAGAAAGCTTCAATTGCCCAGTGGTATTATATATAGTACTGTTGTTTCTCCCAGCAGTTGGCCATACATGCGTGGTACACAGTGCTTGCTAGTATTTCTACTCACTGCGTGAGAGCGGCTGGGTCTGTACAATGGTCTGACATCTCAGCAGTGCGGAACACCAATCACCAAAACGCTTGCTCTTCTCAGCACTGTGGTGCTGACATGTCGGAACACTGTGTGGCCTCAGGCAATCTCACTCAGATAGGTAAAGAATTGACATTGGAATGCCATTTCATAGTATTTTCTAGACATCTATAAAATGTCTATAAATGGCATCACAACGTCAGTTTTTTGGCTTTAATTTCTGTATAGAATTGGTTCCTGCCAAGCTGTTAAGCTACAGAGTGGTAATACAGTCACTTGATAGGGATTCAGGAATACACACTAGTCATGCCCCACACACTAGTGTCACCCAATACATAAGGTTTAATACTCAAAGCTAAAACACCAGGATAAGGATATTTATTTTAAAAAAGTGACAGCTGTTTTTTTACAGAATCCAATTCGATAAAATAAAGATTCTTATCCTTGTGTTGAAGCCTTGTAAATAAAGCCTAATGTTATGTACACTCACCGGCCACTCTTGGCTATGAGATTTGGTTGGCTGGATCAGTAACTTCATTTTATGTTGTGAGTACAATTAACCTTTTGTTGACGAAAAAATATAAGTTTTCCAATACGCCTTCACTAGAAAATGTGTCTATCTTCTTGGAGTTATTTCCTCGATAATGTATCTGTGGGATACAGAGTATCATCAAAAGAATATATGCAGAAAATCTGTGGGATAACTTAAAAAATGCCCCCACATGCAATCACTGGCTAAATCGTGCTGCCTTAACCTCCGTAACATCTCCAGAATTCGCCCCTTCCTGACTAAATACACCACAAAGCATCTTAATCACTCCTTGGTTATTTCCCACCTCGACTACTGCAACTCTCTCCTTAATGGCCTACCCTTACACAGGCTATCCCCCCTTCAGTCTATTATGAATGCTGCTGCTAGACTCAGAGACCTCACTAACTGATCCATGACTGCTGCCACTCTCTGTCAATCCCTTCACTTGCTTCCACTACCCCACCATATAAAATTAAAAATACTAACCACAGCATACAAGGCCATCCACAACATCGCCCCCAGCTACCTCACCAATCTCATCTGCAGATATTGCCCAAATCGTCCCCTCACTCCTCCCAGGACCTCCTGCTCTCTTGATCTCATGTTACCTCCTCCAACGCTCGGCTACAGGACTTCACTAGAGCCTCTCCCATCCTCTGGAACCCCCTGACCCAGTATGTCCGATCAGCCCCTACCCTGTCCACCTTTAGAAGATTCCTGAAACCTCATCTATTCAGGGAAGTCTATCCCACACCCACCTAAGAACTGTACCCGAACCACCCCCATCAAATCACCCCCCCATAGCTATTACCTTTTGTACCACCTCCCCCCTCCCTTTAGAATGTAAGCTCCACGAGCAGGGCCCTCCTGTCCCTTCTGTATTGTAATTGTGCTTTCCCCACTCCATCTACATTGTAAAGCGCTGCGCAAACTGTTGGCGCTATATAAATCATGTATAATAATAACGTCAAAATGAAAGTAATATTAAAGAGGTTGTAAATATTTACATATACCCAGTGAAGTGACTGGTCTCAGGTGATACACAGAGATAAAAAAAAGCCTCCTACATAAATTGTACCTGTCTAAATGCAGTCTTCTCTTCTCCACACCTGTTCAAAGTGCTGAATTATTACGTTTGTCTGAGCGTCCAGAAAAAAGGGGGTGGAGAGCCGAAGTTATTCTCTGCAGAGCTCAGTAACCATTTTTCTCTTGGTGTCAGGAAAACTTGAAGTGATTCATGG
Organism: Aquarana catesbeiana; assembly: GCF_042186555.1. Lineage (NCBI taxonomy): Eukaryota > Metazoa > Chordata > Amphibia > Anura > Ranidae > Aquarana > Aquarana catesbeiana. The sequence continues at coordinate 372,256,922 of NC_133327.1, forward strand.
TGATAGCAGAGAAATGAATCAGCAGACAGAAGTGACATTTAGTGCTTTTAATTGAGACAAGTACACACTATAGATGCTATAGTATATATGCTTTGTTCATATTTCATGTCTGAGGTTTACAACCACTTTAAATGTTAATTTAAAAAAAAAAAATCTTATACTTACCTGCTCTGTGTAATGGTTTTGTACAGAGCAGCCCCATTCCTGTTCTTCTCAAGTCCCCTGCTGGTGCGCCTGGCTTCTCCCCTTTTCTGAGTGCCCCCATAGCAAGCGCCTTGCTATGGGGGCACTTGTGAATGCTTGCTCCCGAGCCCTGCGCTGTGTGTCCATAAGACACAAAGAACAGAGCTCGGCCCCGCCCCTGTTCCCCCCTCACCGACTGTGATTGACAGGAGTGGTGCCAGTGAGGAGGCAGAGACCCAGGAGAGCTGCCGCTCTCTTGCACATCGCTAGATCGGGCTCGGGCTCTGGTAAGTATAGGGGGGGGGCTGCGGGGGAGCTGCATGCTGAAGGATAAAAAAACCTTCAACCTTTAGAACCACTTTCCCATTCCCTTTTGTTCCCCTTATTTTTGAGTAAAGTAGGTAAGGGTGATGGCAGGGTTTTTTTTTTTTTGTCTCTTTCCCAATTATAGATAGATTTCCCTTCACTTGCTGTTCCTGACATGGTGGTCCCCAGGACAGAAAATGAAGGCAACTCCATAAATTTTAGTTTTCCACCCAATAAAAAGGGGGTTCTTGCTGAAGATAAACTTTTAAATGTTTAAAGTGTTACTAAACCCAGGATACTGTGTTCACTATATCTGGTCTCCCACAGTACACTGAACATGGAAATGCAATTATTTTAGTAAATATAAAATGATGAATACCTTTTCTCATTAGCATTATTTAGCAGTCTTGTGATTTCTATCAGTTCCTGGTGAAGCTTTTAGGAGAAGTTTTCAAACTGCACTGAGCTGTCCTATGAGGCTGCAAGGCTCCTGACCCTTTGTCTGGACATGTCTTGACAGTGCTGATTGGCTCTGTGCTGATTACATGCACTTACATCCAAAAAAACACCTCTCTAGCAATAAACACCAAACTGAGCATGTGCAGCCTGACTCCAAAGGCTCTGTCTTATCCGGACTTGTCCAGGAGGACAGTGCAGGGAGGGGAGGATCCGTGCATACAAGATAAAGCAGCATTTTTGCACAATGCAGCGGATTAACCCCTTAGTTTCCACAGCGAGTATAACAAGCATGCTTTATTGCATATACAGGCTGATTTTACTGTTGTGGGTTTAGTAACACTTTGCATTTTCTTGTTCTTTATTAAATTTACAGTGTTGCTGAGCACAGCTTACTCGACATGTAAAATATTGTTACAGTAACAAAAGCATGTCATGTTGTGCAGTGTTGTTGTGAGCCCCTAGATAATATTGGTGTACAGACCAAGGTTGTTGGGATAAGAAGATGTACTCTTGTGTCATGTTTAGACTGCAGCACGCTGACCTCGGGTTCTTCCCAGTACAAGATCTGAGTTGCAGTTCACTATAATAAACCAAAAGTTATCATGCGTTGCTAAAGGTCAATGTTGATGGTACACAAAAGATAAATGCTGGCTTTAACAGAAATATGCGTTGCCAGCAGCAATAAAAAAGAAAAAACTTTCGTACATCTATTTTTTTCTTATATGAAAGCCACAGGCTACAAATTGTTTAGTCCTATTATGATATGGATCACATGATATTTTACTTGTGTTTGAAGGCAACCTGTGATTTGACAGTTTAGCGGGGTGATGCAATATCCTTTTTTTCAGTCAGATGACAGGGTGGATACAACTTCTTTTTACATAAGACAAAACATTTATGTTCATACATCTATTTTTTTCTTAAATGAAAAGAAGATGGTTAAGCCTCTGGGTACACATTGTTCAGCTCTGATATATGAATCACATGATATTTTACTTGAGTTTTTGGGTTTGATCTGTGATTTGACAGTTTTTAACAAGACAATCCTAGGCTAGCCATGCCTGCAAAGTATCTTCCCATGAATGTACTGTGTGTGTATGTTGGGGTGCAGAACCAGTTATGTCAGCTGGAAAGTCACCTGGATATTATAGTAATCACGTATATAGTAATCACATATAGACTCCTGCACACATCTTCAGTTTTCTTTCAAAGATGTAAGGTGGGAAAATGGGCTCAAGTTTCATTTCCCAATGGAAATAAAAAAATGTTGATGATTTTACAAAGTAATAACAGGGTTTAGGTATTTGTTGCACACAAACTGGATTTATATCCTTTGTGTCTTATGAGGAATATATTTAAATACATATTTTATGCCAGAAGTTTAGTTTTAAAGTGGAATTCAACACTAGAATTAACTAAGCTTACAACTCCTGCCCCCCCAACTCCTATCCTACCTACCCTGTAAAAGGTAAATACATATACTTACCTATTCTCAGACATCTCCAGTCCGGTCACATGATCTCCCTAGTGACCGACTTCAGAGAAGAGGAGAGAGCGCCAACAACGGATGGAATGCTTGAGCACTGAGGTCTCCCATAGGCCTACTATAGAGCATCCATTGTTGGCTGTCCCTCTTCTCCCCTGAAACCGGTCACTGAAAGCCAATCATGTGACTGGAATTAAGCACCTTGAGAATAGGTAACTATAATCGTTTTCCTTCTACAGGGTAGTTATTATAAGAGTTAGTAGGGGGTGGGAGCAGTTTTAACCACTTCCGGACCGCCGCACGCCGATATACGTCCTAAGTTTGAAGAGGAATATCGTGGTTATGGCAGCACCTAGCTGCCATAACTCTGGTATCCTCTTTTTCGGCCGGCAGTCCGGTTTCCGATAATAGTGGTCTCTGCAGTGGATTTGCCACAAGATCACTTTTATCGGTGGCGGGAGAGCCCCCCTCCCGCCGCGCTCTGACGCTCACCAGAGCCATCGGCAGCGGCGGAGGCGTTTGGATGTTGTTCCATGCTGGGTATGGAGATAAGTGAGGGGAAGATGGCACCCACCCGCCTCCATACCATTGCAGGGCGTAAGCAACGTCAAAATCTCACTTCTGCCCATAGCTCTTAAAGGAATATTTTTTTTTTAATTTTTTAAATGACAATTTTTTTTTATTGCATTTTAGTGTAAATATGAGATCTGAGGTCTTTTTGACCCCAGATCTCAAATTCAAGAGGTCCTGTCATGCTTTTTTTCTATTACAGGGTATGTTTACTTTCCCTGCAATAGGAATAAAAGTGACACAATTTTTTTTTTTTTAAAGAACTGTGTAAAAATAAAAAATAAAAGGTAAAATAAATAAGAAAAAAAAAGTTTTTAACATGCCCCGTTCGAGCTCCGAGCTCGCGTGCAGAAGCGAACGCATACGTGAATAGCACCTGCATATGAAAACGGTGTACAAGACACACATGTGAGGTATTGCTGCGATCGGTAGTGCTTATTTTCTAATTAAAAAAAGTGTATTTTTTCCCAAAAAAGTGCGCTTGTAAGACCGCTGCACAAATACTGTGTGACAGAAAGTATTGCAACTACCGCCATTTTGTTCTCTAGGGTGTTAGAAAAAAAAAGTATAATGTTTGGGGGTTCTAAGTAATTTTCTAGAAAAAAAGGCGTGTTTTAACTTGTAAACAGCAAATCTCAAAAAGAGGCATGGTCCTTATGTGGTTAAGCATAGTTAAGCCTGGACATCTACTTGAAATATTCATATTACCTGCACCGACTTCATTTGTGACATCTGGTGCCAGTGGCAGCTGGTGTTCAAAATTTTTTGGGGGGGAGCAAACAAATTGAAAAATTCTGAAAAAAAAACCCTACAGGTGCAGCCTCACTGTGCCATCAAACGCCGCCACTGTGCCCATGAATTGCCTCCACTGTGCCATCAAACGCAGCCACTGTGCCCATCAATTGCCACCACTGTTCCATCAAATGCCGCCACTGTGCCATCAAACAAAGCCACTGTGCCCATCAATTGCCGCCACTGTCCCATCAAACGCCGCCACTGTGCCATCAAACACAGCCACTGTGCCCATCAAACGCAGCCACTGTGCCATATCAAATGCTCCCATTGTGCCCATCAAATGCTCCCACTGTGCCTATCAAATGCTCCCACTCTGCCATCAATTGCTTCCACTGTGCCATATCAAATGCTCCAACTGTGCCCATCAAATGCTGCCAGTGTGCCCGCCCGCCATCTGCCCGGCACTTACCCTGTCTCTTGGTGGGGCAGCGGGTGACGGCAGCGAGCGGTCTCCTCGATGTCTTCTCCCTTCCTCTCTTCCCGTCCTCTGCTATGATTGGATGCTTGATAGGCGTCCAATCTCAGCGCCTGACGTTTCAGCCAATCAGGTGACGGATAACAGACCCGAGCACCTGATTGGCGGAGAGGCAGTTCAGTGTTAGGAAAGTGAATATTCATTCGCTTTCCTAACACAGCTGAGTGAACTGCGAGCGGCAAGCATTTGATGCCTATTAGAACCTATAGTTCTAATCAGGTGCTTAAAAAAAAAAACCCCGCCACTGTAATTCAGGCGCCCGGTGCAATGCATGAATCTATCTATTGGTGATAGAGGGGGGTGGTAGGAGAGAGGGGGCAGCACCGCCACTGTGTCTGGTGCTTCTTTTTTAGATATTAGGGAACTACAAAACGTGAAAATTGTTGCTTTTTGAGAAATCAGTTGTAAGTGTTGCATAATCAACTTTAGGTCTTATCTGACTTGCTGTTATTCTGTTTCATTTTTTCTTTCTTTTTAGTAAATTAGGTAAACACATCAGTTAGAGGTTTCATCAGTCTTTAGTTCTTACTCACATCTGGCCTATTGACAAAGTATCCCACAGTGTGGGTTTAGATAGAATAAGTAAGTGGATTGGTGGAGAAGTGGGTGGAACACAGCTATGATTGTGATTGGCAGTGGCTCTTTTCGTACACACACGATCTTGATTATGTTACAAAGCAAACAGCAGTTATTTCCGAGCACCTGTGTTGTATGTAGCATTTTGAAAGCTGTGCTACATTTCATTCAGCTAGCACGTCTTTTATATATTTTATTGGCAAGCATGTAGATAAACATTTAATGACTTATGTCACTCAAGGTTTTTCCTGATTGTTTTTCCTTTAATTTAACTTTCCTTTATTATGTCAAACTTGGCTCAGACAACATTTTACTGCCACAAAGAAAGGTAGAAGAAAGACCTGGCCTTCTGGTTCCTTTTGATCAAACATACTATTAATCATAAACAGATAATCAAGATTTTATTAGATATGTGCTTTGTACAATATGTTTTAGTTGGAGAACAATAATACCACAGTATTTTCTGTGCTGATGTATATTTGCCAAACTGCAGTTTCTGTTATATCCTGCGTATCCTGTTGTAACACTACTCATAAATTCTAACTTTGCTTTTAATGGGGTTACACTTATTTGGCTCCAATTGCCTTCCTCATCCCCTTGACAAGTCTGATACCTTAAAGGGGTTGTAAACCCTTGTTTTTTTTTTTAAACAAACATGTCATACTTACCTCCACTGTGCAGTTAGTTTTACACAGAGTGGCCCCCCTATCATCCTCTTCTGGGGTCCCTCAGTGGCGCTGGTGGCTCCTCCCCGCATCGAGTGTCCATGTTGGAGAAACGCTGTCCTCGATGGACACCCATGTGGGCGAGCTCCCGAGTCCCGCATCTGTGTCCATTCACACAGAATGCAGGACTCTGCCCCCACCCCTCGGCGCTGCATCATTGGATTTGATTGACAGCAGCAGAAGCCAATGGCTGCTCTGCTATCAATCTCTCCAATCAGGACATGAAACATCAGATAGAGATGGTGTGCTCGTTCCCGGCTGGAGAAGGATCGGGGTCAGGTAAGTAAAATGGGGGCTCGGGGGGGCTGCAGCACCACAGAAGGTTTTTCACCTTAATGCATAGAATGCATTAAGGTGAAAAACCATGAGGGTTTACAACCCCTTTAACCACTTGCTTACTGGGCACTTAAACCCCCCTCCTATTCAGACCAGTTTTCAGCTTTCAGCACTGACACACTTTAAGTGACAATTGTGGGGTCATACAATACTGTACCTCAATGAAATTTTTATCATTTTTTTCCCACAAATAGAGCTTTCTTTTGGTGGCATTTGATCACCTTTGCGGTTTTTATTCTTTGTTAAAAAAATGTAAAAAGACAGAATTTTTTAAAAAAAAGTTGTTTTTTTTAAATATTTTGTTATAAAATTTTAAAAAAAGGTAATTTTTCTTCTTCATTGATATACGCTGATGAGGCAGCACTGATGGGCACCGATAGGTGGCAGTGATAGGCGCTGATGGGTGGCAGTGATGGGCACTGATGGGTGGCAATAATGGGTACTGATCTGGTACACTGATAGGCAGCACTGCTAGGTGGCACTGATTGGCACCCCTGGTGGGCATTGATAGGTGGCACTTGTGGGCATTGATAGGTGGCACTTGTGGGCATTGATAGGTGGCACTTGTAGGCATTGATAGGTGGTACTCATGGGCATTGATAGGTGGCACTGGTGCGCACTGTAAGGTGGCAATGTCAGGTGGCACTGGCAGGGGGTACTAGTGGCACAATTGAGGCAGAATTGCCTTGCTCCTCTTCGAGACCGATGTCCCTTGCTGATGAGCCGGTGATCGGCTTTTTTTTCTCCTCGCGCTGACAGCGCGAGGAGAAGAAAAAAACGATCACAGAGCTTTTGTTTTGATCATGTGATCAGCTGTCATTGGCTGATTACATGATCACATGGTAAGGGGCCGGGACCGACCTCCCGGGAATTCAGGTCCGCGCTGTAGCCGTCATTCAGCTATAGCGCGGATGTCAACTGGTTAAACTGTTACTAAACCCAGGACCCTGCATTTACTATATCTGGTCTCCCACAGTACACAGAACATGGAAATGCATTTATTTTAGTAAATATACTGCTAAATACCTTTTCTCATCAGCAGTTAGAGCAGTCTTGTGACTTCTAGCAGTGTCCAGCCAAGCACTGGTTAAAGCTTGTAGTAGGAGTTTTCTGACTGCCCTATGAGACTGCGAGACCCCTGACTCTCTGTCTGGACAGTGCTGATTGGCCCTGTGCTGATTACATGCACTCTCCCAAGAAAGAAAACCTATCTAGCACTACACACCAAACTGAGCATGTGCAGCCTGACTCCATAGACTGTGTGTTATCAGGAAATGATCAGGGGACAGTAGAAAGACTGTACACAGTAGAAAGAGACTGTTTGTTTTGGGAAATTGAGGGGATTTCTTTTCTGCAACCACGAAATTCGCTCCGTGTATGGCTGAACTTGCTTGTCTGTTTTCAGTCAGCTTTTTGTTAGCGTGCTCAAGACCTACATTATCTTATTATCTCTGCATGATGCAAAACAATATTTAGTTCTTATAGCTTTATGCATTTACAAAAAGTGTGTAGTTTAACAAAGTTTTTAGGGTTCAAAAACATTAATGAACAATGCATTCTAAATTAAAGTTAAAAAGCAGAAGAGACGGGAAAATAGAAGATGCTACGATATCTCATCCTGGGAGCATTGTGCCTACTGGGAACCTGCCATGTCTCTTGCACTGTTTTCTTTGGTAAGTTATTTACTCATTGCTAAAGCAAACCTATAGCCAGTTACAGCTGAAGCTTACATTCAGTGCTAAAAGTTTTCACTACTCAACTACTAGAAGCAAGCTAGATCTGGGCAGGCACTTCACTATGATGCTCACTATGACAGGTGTGCTCTGGCATGGAACTGACAATGCTTCTAGAAATGTATCATTTGTGGCCTCCAGCTTCAGAAGAGATCCTCGGATGTGACAGGTAACATCTTGAAGGTTCAGTTTGTACCATTATTTCTCAGTAGGAAGCAATATTATGCTATTGTAATCAAATCTGATAAAGCAGTTGATGTCAGGAATATTTTAAATGTGTTTTAAAATCCTGTATGTTAAGACAGCCCTATCTTATGTAGAATGATGCATTCCATACAAAGTATGTGCACTCATGCCCATCTGGTAGAAAACACTGAAGAACATGGCCATACATAAAATGCTGATACGTTTCTGCTGTCTGTATCCACTTTAGTAATCCGTTTAGAAGCCTTTAGTGAGTAAATATGATGGTTTATGTTGCTTTTATCTTGCCTCTGTCAACTTCAAAGGATGTTACAATTCCTTTTTTCTCATTATTAGAGCATCGCTTACAGCAGTTCTCTTTCTCCGTAGTATAACAGGCATGTGTTAAATATAAGTAGTGTCCATCCTGTACCCATTCGCAGAGTAGTGCTACAGCTTTGTTGATACTGATAAAAAATAAAAATGAACAAAAAAGACTGGGTTTTAGACACAATTATGATGTGACAGAGGTTATTTAAAGAGTCCAGTTCAGTGAAGGACAGTGGAAGGCAGTAAAATGTACATTGTGCAATTGTATTAGTTCTTTCTAATTTACTGTTGTAAATTATGACTTGAAACACTCACGGGTGACTTACCAGAGCACCAAAGATGCCTAACTCAGCAGGAAGATTCTGCTTTCATGTTTCCATAATAGGCGGTTAATATTTGATATAGGCAGCAGGTAGCCACTAATGCCTACCTTGTAAACTAGTATAATTGGTGACTGGAGTCCAGCTGTTTGTTCAGCTATCTCTGCTATCGGAAACATTAATAAGAAACAGCTGGCTCACCTTTTCTTCAACTCCCTGTTAGTGCACTGAACACGCAGCATGCTGCTGTACACAATTACATTGGGGGGCTATGTGAGTACATTACTTATAAAAAAGGAACTGTTTGATTGCTTTTGGCGCCACGCAAAGTAGAGGTGAAAGCATATCCCTGTGTTCCAGAACATGGGGTGCAGGATTGTCCTAAAATCAATCCAGGCAGTTAGTAAATGTAAAGAGGAAAGTATTGCCGCTACTCCCGACCAGCCCAGGTGAATAAACGATAAAGAGTGGCCTCAGGCTACATGTTTTCGCCAAACCTTACACCCTGATGCATTTTGCCCCGCCCACCGGGGGGCTTAATTATACCCAATATTATACTCGATACACTCTTTATCGTTTATTCACCTGGGCTGGTCGGGAGTAGCACATCTTTTCTACAATACTGATGATATCCCTAAGCCAAAACCACAGATACAGGAAAATGCAGGTGTCATATTCATTACACAATACCACAATAAACATTGGAGGATGGAGAAAGTGTTCAAAAAACATCGGTTCATATTACAGAAAGATCCCCATCTCAAAACCACTGTCACAGCTATTCCCCGGTTTGCTTATAGGAAGGCCCCAAACTTAAAAGGGAAAGTTGCCCCTAGCAAAATTTAGCTTATAAGGTCATCTAGAAGAAAAACTCAGCTTACACTGATCCCCTTAGTTGGAATATTCCACTGTAAAAAACCTCTGTGCCTGACATATGCTCACATCCAGCATGGACAAAAATCATTCAGTCACAAAGGTAGAACTTTCAATTTCAATACCTTTTACAACTGTTCTTCTATGTTTGTGGTCTGTTGCATCACATGCCCCTGCGGGATGTTATATGTGGCCGTACCTTTAGAATTCTACGTGCATGATTTGGAGAACATTATTTCCAACTTCTTTATCTTTATTTTTATTTATTTTTTATTTTATTTATTTTTTATTTACTTATTTTTTCCTATTTTTTTTCATTATTTTATTTTCAACTTTTATTTCTATTTTATTATTATTTTTATTATTATTTTTCTTTTTATTTTATATACAGTGGGGACGGAAAGTATTCAGACCCCCTTAAATTTTTCACTCATTGTTATATTGCAGCCATTTGCTAAAATCAAAAATAAAAATTTAGGTTCATTTTTTTCCTCATTAATGCACACACAGCACCCCATGTTGACAGAAAAACACAGAATTGTTGGCATTTTTGCAGATTTATTAAAAAAGAAAAACTGAAATATCACATGGTCCTAAGTATTCAGACCCTTTGCTCAGTATTTAGTAGAAGCACCCTTTTGATCTAATACAGCCATGAGTCTTTTTGGGAAAGATGCAACAAGTTTTTCACACCTGGATTTGGGGATCCTCTGCCATTCCTCCTTGCAGATCCTCTCCAGTTCTGTCAGGTTGGATGGTAAATGTTGTTGGACAGCCGTTTTTAGGTCTCTCCAGAGATGCTCAATTGGGTTTAAGTCAGGGCTCTGGCTGGGCCATTCAAGAACAGTCACGGAGCTGTTGTGAAGACACTTCTTCATTATTTTAGCTGTGTGCTTAGGGTCATTGTCTTGTTGGAAGGTAAACCTTTGGCCCAGTCTGAGGTCCTGAGCACTCTGGAGAAGGTTTTCGTCCAGGATATCCCTGTACTTGGCCGCATTCATCTTTCCCTCGATTGGTCTATCTATTTATCTTGGTCTCATCAGACTAGAGAATCTTATTTCTCACCATCTTGGAGTCCTTCAGGTGTTTTTTAGCAAACTCCATGCGGGCTTTCATGTGTCTTGCACTGAGGAGAGGCTTCCGTTGGGCCACTCTGCCATAAAGCCCCGACTGGTGGAGGGCTGCAGTGATGGTTGCCCGACTGCATCTCTGGAGCTCAGCCACATTGATCTTTGGGTTCTTCTTTACCTCTCTCACCGAGGCTCTTCTCCCCCGATAGCTCTCTAGGAAGGGTTCTGGTCGTCCCAGACGTCTTCCATTTAAGGATTATGGAGGCCATTGTGCTCTTAGGAACCTTAAGTGCAGCAGAAATTTTTTTGTAACCTTGGCCAGATCTGTGCCTTGCCACAGTTCTGTCTCTGAGCTCTTCAGGCAGTTCCTTTGACCTCATGATTCTCATTTGCTCTGACATGCACTGTGAGCTGTAAGGTCTTATATAGACAGGTATGTGGCTTTCCTAATCAAGTCCAATCAGTATAATCAAACACAGCTGGACTCAAATGAAGGTGTAGAACCATCTCAAGGATGATTAGAAGAAATGGACAGCACCTGAGATAAATATATGAGTGTCACAGCAAAGGGTCTGAATACTTAGGTGAAAAACTTAAGGGGGTCTGAATACTTTCCGTCCCCACTGTATTTTTCTCCTTCTATTTTTCTTTTTATCTTTATTTTTATTTTGATACTTTATATTTTCTATTTTATTTTTATTTCAATATTTTCTGATTGTTCTTGAATTTATTTTATATTTTACTTTCAGCACCATGATTACTTCCAACAATTCTTCATATAATTTCTCCTAGTTGAACCAGATAACTTTGCTTATTTTTTTTTTCTTCTATGTATCTCTGCTTAACATATCCAAAGATTTGTGCAATAGCTCTCACATATGACAATAACATCATTCTTCTAGTCCATTTTCTTTCTCTATCTCCTTTCATTGATTGACACATCAGTTGCTGTCTTTCCCCTATAAGAGATTGACCGGGTCACTAGCCAATCAGGTCTGAAGAAGTAGCTTGTTGCTTCGAAACGCGTTACAGCGCACTTCACCTCATCACGTCTCACAAGCCCCCAGTGTGACATCACGTCCGGCCGAGTGCCATCTTGCGTTCCACACTGGTCATGGCATTGTTCAGCCACTTCTTGCTCCCATTCAGGATACACAGACCAACGCAGCCTGCATGAGAGGCAGCCACAGCATCAGGATGATCCAAAGAAGCCTTGGGATGGATTTATTTAGCAAAAACGCTTGTTTTATCTACCATTTTGTGAGTTGCCAATTGTCTTGCTCTTTTAATTAAATCCTTGTTTTTAACTGCTTCCCGACCGCCGGCCGTCAATTGACGGCCAGGCGGCGCAGCTCTCGTTGCGGGCGGACGTCATATGACGTCCTCGCTTTCCTAGGCCACCAGGGGGCGCGCCGCCGCCGCCGGCGATCGAGCGCGCCCGCCGTGTCACTAGGCACCCGGTGCGCGTGCCCGGCAGCCGCGATGTCCGCCGGGCACCCGCGATTACCGGTAACACAGCAGGACCATGGATCTGTGTGTGTAAACACACAGATCCACAGTCCTGTCAGAGGAGAGGAGACCGATGATGTGTTCCCAGTACAGCGGAACACCGATCGGTCTCCTCCCCTAGTGAGTCCCCGCCCCCTACAGTTAGAATCACTCCCTAGCAACACAGTTAACCCCTCGATCACCACCTAGTGTTAACCCCTTCACTGCCTGTCACATTTATACAGTAATCAATGCATTTTTATAGCACGGATCGCTGTATAAATGTGAATGGTCCCAAATATGTGTCAAAAGTGTCCGATGTGTCCGCCGCAATATCGCAGTCACGATAAAAATCGCAGATCGCCGCCATTACCAGTAAAAAAATTTTAAAAAAATAAAAATGTTATAAAACTATCCCCTATTTTGTAGACGCTATAACTTTTGCGCAAACCAATCTATATATGCTTATTGCGATTTTTTTTTTACCAAAAATATGTACAAGAATACATATCGGCCTAAACTGAGAAAAAATTTGTTTTAAAGAAAAAAAAAAATTGGATATTTATTATCGCAAAAGGTCAAAATTATTGTGTTTTTTTTTAAACTTGTCACTCTTCTTTTGTTTATAGCGCAAAAAATAAAAAACGCAGAGGTGATCAAATACCACTAAAAGAAAGCTCTATTTGTGGGGAAAAAACAATAACAATATCATTTGGGTACAGTGTTGTATGACCGCGCAATTGTCATTCAAAGTGCGACAGTGCTGAAAGCTGAAAAATGGCTTGGGCAGGAAGGGGGCGAAAATGCCCAGTATTGAGGTGGTTAATGCTGCACTTAGTCTGGCGCACCTTTGTTCCTACTTCTATCTACAGAGTATAGAGTTTCACTCTATTGCCCCGTACACACGGTCAGACTTTGTTCGGACATTCCGACAACAAAATCCTAGGATTTTTTCAGACGGATGTTGGCTCAAACTTGTCTTGCATACACACGGTCACACAAAGTTGTCGGAAAATCTGATCGTTCTAAACGCGGTGACGTAAAACACGTACGTCAGGACTATAAACGGGGCAGTGGCCAATAGCTTTCATCTCTTTATTTATTCTGAGCATGCGTGGCACTTTGTCCGTCGGATTTGTGTACACACGATCGGAATTTCCGACAACTGATTTTGTTGTCGGAAAATTTTATATCCTGCTCTCAAACTTTGTGTGTCGGAAAATCCGATGGAAAATGTGTGATGGAGCCTACACACGGTCGGAATTTCCGACAACAAGGTCCTATCACACATTTTCCGTCGGAAAATCCGACCGTGTGTACGGGGCATAAGGGTGCTGCCATCAAGTGCTTCTTTAAGAACTTTTATGGGCTTTCCCCATGGAATGAAACAACATTTGCTATGTTTTCATATAATGTGTTTTTTAATACTCCCTGTCTTTTTGAATCCTTGACTGTTTGATTTTACTATTCTCATTATACTGTATGTGAACATATACATCCCTCTAGCACCATCTAACATCCTTTAATTCTTGCACGGGAGTAGCTGTGATCCTTTCCTCTTTATAAAAAATAGGAAGTCACAGCCATGGCAATGTTTTCACACTCAGTGTGCTAATGAATCAATTACTCCCTCTACCCACTCCACAATGTACCTACCAATACGTAGTATATTTAAATCTAGAATCAAGAAAGAAATGCAAACAGTAAAGTTGAAGTGCAGTAAAACATAACAAACAATCAGGTAGCTTTTTATTGAATGAAGACAGTTTACTTTAGGATGATTTTTTTCTTATTTGTTCATCAAGGGACTCAAGATCAGTAGACGCAGGAACATTGGGTTATGCTGCCACCTTTAGGAGGAATAGGATTAGGATTGTGCAGCTAGCCTGTAATGTAACCTTAATGCACTGATCTCTGCTGTGGCACTTCCTAGACACCCCAGTATACTGATTTGTTAGCTGCATAGCACAGTACAGGTCCAGGGCTGTGACAACCTCTAATGGAATGCTGATCCCTAAAGACTTCCTGGAGTTTATTCGTGGTAGGGGTGAAGATTGCCTGGAATGTGACATATTCACTGGGTTCTGCATACGGCGCACTCCAGTACTTAATTACTGTGTTTGTTAGCTGCAGAACACTTTCCAGGCCGGTGACTGTGTTAAGTCTTGTCCCCTTATGAGCATGGTACATTATCATTGTTTGGGTCTCTGAAAGCGTAAACTCATTGGAGAATTCAGTGCTGCATCACTCACAGCTGTGTTGTGCCCACACTTGCCCTGTCCTGCCTTTCAGTGTTTGGGTAGCTTCTTTCAACTGCTGTCCTCTCAAGGCTTATGGGAAGAGACCTCTTTGTTACTTCTGGCCATATAACCTCTTCAATTTTGAGTACCCCAGGTGCGTCCAGTGTGTATTATTCCGCAGTATGTCAGATCCTAAGCTCAAAGGGAGTGGTTCAGCTCACAACCCTGTAGCAACTCTGGGGCCTCCCATAAGACCTGATGCCAATCATTTGGATCTTGTTCATTGCTTAAAGTCTGCACACTCCTCCCACCTCTGCTCTGTCCAGGAATTAGCTTTCTTCAGCTATACAGGGTTTTCTGGTCAAAATCTCTGCCATGATAGTGCAGAGTACAGGGTCAATTTTCTGAGTGGCACTGAGCACTATCATCATTGTATTAGTGGACTTTCATCACATGGACTTTTTTTAATTTGAGTTATACATTTGTTGCATATAATACGCTTTGTGATTGTAGGTTATGTCACATTTATTTTAAAGCGGGGTTCCACCCAAATTTTGAACAATATCTGTATGTATTCTCTTCCTTGCCTAGATGCTGACATGCCGTTTAAAAAAATTTAAATCGCCGTAATTACCTTTTATTTTTCTATTCTTCTTTGCACTTCCTGGTTCTCCTCCCATGGGAGTAGGCGTTTTTCTAGCCTCTCCCAGACTCCTGGGAGCTAGTCTCAGGCTTCCCAGGATGCCACTGAGCATGTGCGGGAACGAGCGGTGAATGCTGGGAGCACAGCATTCACCACATCCAGGAAATAAATGCTTGCGGGCTTCAAATGCCCACAATGAAGATGGAAACCGCCTGCAGTGAATAATATAAGTTATTCTTTCCGACGAAATCTGACACAGGCGGACATATTACACACAATATGTGAGTATGTAATGCTGAGAAGAAAAGTTTGTGAATGAACTCAAAAAAAAAAAAAAAAAGATGGATAGGTGGACCCCCACTTTAAGCACTGTTTTCCCCCATTTAGGGATGTATTTATTTTGCTTTGAGACATTGTTGATTTACTAAAGGCAAAACGACTGTGCACTTTGGAAAGTACAGTTGCTTCAGAGCTTGGTAAATGAGGTAAAGCTTCACTTTGCAAAGAATACCCAATCACATGCAAGGAAAATGGAAAAAATAAAACAGCATTTTGGATGATGAAAGTCAGCAAAGTGCAACTGCAGTCTATTTGCCATTAGTAAATCAACCCCTGTAAGTCTTGTAACAGCTGCTACATTCATTTACGTTTTTCATTAATCTTTTCATACTTATTGTTTTTTGAGCATGGGTGGGTGGATATTGTACAGTACAAAAAACCATGTAAACATAAATCTGTAGCAAATGATACTCGGCTATGCTTT
The DNA here is from genome assembly GCF_042186555.1 of Aquarana catesbeiana. Lineage (NCBI taxonomy): Eukaryota > Metazoa > Chordata > Amphibia > Anura > Ranidae > Aquarana > Aquarana catesbeiana. The sequence goes on from NC_133327.1 coordinate 372,272,476, forward strand.
TATGCAAGGACTTAGAGCAGACTTTATTGTAATCACTCCCATCCCCAAAAATGGACAAACAATGCAAAACTATTATACTATATCTTACCTCTCACGTTGCAGCATGGTTGCCTAGATGAAGGTAGCATCACTGGGCCTTCTCATAGGAACCTGGGAATGCTGAGGGTGCCAACTCCTGTGAGAATGCATGTCTATGTCATCTCATCAAATCCCTAAGTCAAGTCAGTACCTGATCCCTGCGTTATTGTTGGCACCTACTGGAATCTGAGGATTGATCTGAATAAATGTTACAAATTAAATATAATGTTACTTTAAATATTTTAATTAGTTATGACTTGCATTGAACATTTTTTTTCGGGGGTGGGGAGCTGCAACATTAGCAGACCTTGCATTTTTATGTAGCTTCCACTTTTATCCATATGTAAACATGAAATTATACACATATACCTCAAGATGCCATTTTTTAGCTAAAAAAATAAGTGCATTTATTATTTCAGTAGGTAGAGAATAGCAGAAGTGATTAAGGCAGACAGATATTTCATAGGAACTATGTAGGAAGGGGTGCGTCCTGTTATTTTGTGGTATGGAAAAATGTGTCAGTACTTTGTTATATCGAGTTACTGTGAAGTATAAGGCATGTCAGTAGAGCTTTTCGGATATTTCCAAGAAAGAGCGCTTACAGTGAACTTTGTATATATATATATGTATGTGCGTGTGTGTTTGTGTATGTATATATTTTTTATTTTCCTAAATACACAATCTGTTTATCTAATATGATGATTTGGATGGTTCCAAATAAGAGCTGTGTAAGCTCCTGGGTTTATTTTGTGCTAAAACTAAGATAAAAGTGAACTCCGGGCACAGATATTTTCATTTAAATATTTTCTACAATAGCCACAAAGGATATATTTCCACTTTGTGTGTGTCAAATGCTCAGTTATTACCTTGTTAAAGTGGTGGTGATATTATCACTATGCTGTACTTAGGCTGTGCAGAGAGCAGAGCTGTGGGAGGGGCCCAGCAGCTCCACCCACTGAAGGCTGCCTGCAGATAAATTAACCACTTGACAACTGGGCACTTAAACCCCCTTCCTAACCAGACCAATTTTCAGCTTTTGGTGCTCTAACATTTTGAATGACAATTACTCAGTCATGCAACACTGTATCTATATGAAATTTTTGTCCTTTTTTTCACACAAATAGAGCTTTCTTTTGGTGGTATTTAATCACCGCTGGGTTCTTTATTTTTTGCGCTATAAAAGAAAAAGACCGAAAAATCTGTAAAAAAAATACATTTTTCTTAATTTCTGTTATAAAATTTTGCAAATTATTAATTTTTCTTCATATATTTTGGCCAAAATTTATACCGCTACATATCTTTGGTAAAAATAACCCAAATCGGTGGATATTATTTGGTCTTTGTGAAAGTTATAGAGTCCAAAAGCTATGGTGCGAATATCTGAAAATTGATCACACCTGAAGTACTGACGGCCTATCTAATTTCTTGAGACCCTAACATGCCAGAAAAGTACAAATACCCCCCAAATTACCCCTTTTTGGAAAGAAGACATTCCAAGGTATTTAGAAAGATGCATGATGAGTTTTTTGAAGTTGTAATTTTTTCCCACAATTCTTTGCAAAATCAAGTTTTTTTTCTTACTTTTTTTTTTCACAAAATTGTCACATTAGCAGGTTATTTCTCACACACCGCATATGCATACCACAAATTACACCCCAAAACACGTTTTGCTATTACTCCCGAGTACGGCGATACCACATGTGTGAGACTTTTACACAGCGTGGACACATACAGAGGCCCAACATGCAGGGGAGCACCTTCAGGTGTTCTGCAGTGCCCAGGCCAATTCTGACATTTCTCTCCTACATGTAAAAATCATCATTTATTAGCTAGAAAATTACATAGAACCCCAAAACATTATATATGTTTTTTTAGCAAAGACCCTAGAGAATACAATGGCGATCGTTGCAACTTTTTATCTCGCACAGTATTTGCGCAGCAATTTTTTTAACGCTTTTTTTGGAAAAAAAACAGTTTTGTGCTTTACAAAAACCAAAACAGTAAAGTTAGCCCAATGTTTTTGCATAATGTGAAAGATGAAGTTACGCCAAGTAAATAGATACCCAACATGTCACCTTTCAAAACTGCACGCGCTTGTGGAATGGCGCCAAACTTTGCTACTCAAAAATACCCATAGGCGACACTTTAAAATTTTTTACTGGTTACATGTTTTGAGTTACAGAGGAGGTCTAGGGCCAAAATTATTGCTCTCGCTCTACCGATCGCAGCGATTCCTCACATGTGTGGTTTGAACACTGTTTTCATATGTGGGCGGGACTTACGTATGCGTTCGCTTCTGCATGCGAGCACACAGGGACAGGGGCGCTTTAAAATTTTTTTTTTTTTTTTTATTGTTCATTTTACTTTATTTATTTTAGTTTGATGCTTTTTTCCCCCCAAAATTTTTTTTGACCACTTTTATTCCTATTACAGGGAATGTAAACATCCCTTGTAATAGGAATATGGCATGACAGGTCCTCTTTACAGCGAGATATGGGGTCAATAAGACCCCACATCTCACATCCAGGCTGGGAAGTCTGAAATTAAAAAAAAAAAAACCTGAGGACCCGGCGGTCACGGATGTGTTCGGGTGCACGCCCCAGCGGGCGCGCGAGAGGGGAATTCTGGGAGGACGTCATAGTACGTCCTCCCAGAGTTATCCAACCGCCCTGCAGCCGTCATTCGGCTATGGGCCGGTTGATAAGTGGTTAAGGAGGGGCAAGACCAGTCACCCTGCACAAGTTGAGAGAGCAGCAGTGACCAGTCTGTATAACAAAAAGCTCCTGCACAGGGGAAAAGTTTCACACTAGATTTTGACCGCAACATACAGGGATATATAATGTAATACTGACACATAATCACACACATAGGTTGGACTTGATGGACTTGTGTCTTTTTTCAACCTCCCCTACTATATGCAGAGGCGGCTCTCTAATTAGGCAAATTAGGCGGTCGCCTAAGGCCCAGAGCTCATAGGAGCCTCGCAGCTGCCTAATTTGCCTAAGAGCCGACTCTGAGGCTGGCCCACAGAGCACCCATGGATGAGACAAAGCCGCGCCTGTCACTCTCTGGCTCCTGTTACGTTTCTAAAAACGCGGCTGCGCACGGGCATGGATTATCCTCCCTCTCTTTCTCAGCTCTTTCTGGCGCTCCTGCTCAGTGTACTCCAGTGCTGTCGGCAAAAAACTTACAACAAGGGAGGAGGCGGAGCTGCAGCTGACAAGTGCTTAGATGGGAGTGAATGGGACGCTGAGAGCTCATTGCCTGGGATCGGAGATCCCACGGGAAAGGATACAAGCAGAGCGAGTCCATTCTGCAGGGTGTGTGCAATGTGGTAAGTTGGGGTTTTGCATGTTTCCAGGAGACATTTCTGTGTAGCAACTTGAGGAAGAGGGTTGAGAGCAATGTCTGCTGGGAGGTGCGAGGCCAGTTCTAGTGCTGTGTGTGTGTGCAGCTAGCTTCACTTCCTCAGTGCATACCAGTGGTCTCTGCAGTGCAGTGCTGGGGCTTGCACATACCACCCACCCCTATTCACTCTCTGCCCCCCTCCTGCACATACCACCCACCCCTATTCACTCTCTGCCCCCCTCCTGCACATACCACCCACCACTATTCACTCCCTGCCCCCCTCCTGCACATACCACCCACCCCTATTCACTCCCTGCCCCCCTCCTGCACATACCACCCACCCCTATTCACTCCCTGCCCCCCTCCTGCTCATACCACCCACCCCTATTCACTCCCTGCCCCCCTCCTGCACATACCACCCACCACTAATTACTCCGAGCCCCCCTCCTGCACATGCCACCCACCACCAATTACTCCGAGCCCCCCTACTGCACATACCACCCACCCACCCTAAATGACTCCCTGCCCCCCTCCTGCACATACCACCCACCCCCACCCACCACCAATTACTCCATTCCCCCCTCCTGCACATACCACCCACCCCCACCCACCACCAATTACTCAATGCCCCCTCCTGCACATACCACCCACCCTAAACTACTCTGTGCCCCCCTCCTGCACATACCACCCACCACCAATTACTCCGTGCCCCCCTTCTGCACATACAACCCACCCCCATTCACTCCGAGCCCCCCTCATGCACATACCACCCACCCACCCTAAATCACTCCGTGCCCCCCTCCTGCACATAACACCCACCACCAATTATTCCGTGCCTCCCTCCTGCACATACCACCCACCCTCATTCACTCCCTGCTCCCCTCCTGCACATACCACCCACCACCAATTATTCCGTGCCCCCCTCCTGCACATACCACCCACCCCCATTCACTCTGTGCCCCCCTCCTGCACATACCACCCACCCCCATTCACTCTGTGCCCCCCTCCTGTACATACCACCCACCCCCATTCACTCCGTGCCCCCCTCCTGCACATACCACCCACCCCCATTCACTCTGTGCCCCCCTCCTGTACATACCACCCACCCCCATTCACTCCGTGCCCCTCTCCTGCACATACCACCCACCCCATTCACTCCATGCCCCTCTCCTGCACATACCACCTACCGCCATACACTCCGTGCCCCCCTCCTGCACATACTACCCACTGACATACAATCTGTGCCCCTCTCCTGCACATACCACCTACCGCCATACACTCTGTGCCCCTCTCCTGCACATACCACCCACCGCTATACACTCAGTGCCCTCTCCTGCACATACCACCCACTGCCACACACTCTGTGCCCCCCTCCTGCACATACCACCCACTGCCATACACTCTGTTCCCCCCTCCTGCACAGACCACTGCCATAAAATCTGTGCCCCCCTCCTGCACAGACCACCCACTGCCATACAGTAAGTGCCCTCTCCTGAGCATACCACCCACGCCATACTCTCTCTCCCTTTCTTTCCCCCTCCCTGCCAGCCCATTTGCTTGGATTATACTATGGCTATTCCTCACCAACCAACAGTATTCACCATCCCGCTCCAGTCCCATTGACATCCATCTATCCCCCCCCCCCATGCCAGCGCAAATCCTCTTCCTTTTTTTATCCCTATACAGACCAAGATCCCCCAGTTTCATTCCAGTTCTCGTCTACCCATCATTCATTTCCTACCCACTCCTTCCTTTTTACCCCCGCCTTCTTCTTTAGGGGCTAAGGAACGACCCTGAGGCAGAGCATCTTACTACTGCTGCTGCTTGTGTGGGTGGGATGTGTACTGCGCCCATCCTTGCTGACCCCCCTCTGATATTCATCCCATGTGATTGGCGCAGTACACATCCCACCCACACAAGCAGCAGCAGTAATAAGATGCTCCAGCCCGGGGTTCTTCCTTAAGCCCTGCAAAGGGTGTGAGTAGGGCCTCATGTCTAAATTTTGCCTAAGGCCTCACAAAGCCTAGAGCCGCCTCTGACTATATGTACTATATGCACAGATCTAGAAGGAATACTCTAAGCACACCAATATTCAAGTAAGATTACACATGGATCTTGTATTTAGACAATGTTTGCTTATCCCTAAGTACATGTGGTATATTCACAGGTAAAATCCTGATTTATTCCAGACTTGTCTTCCTTGTTTTATGCACTAGATTACATAGTTTTGTATAGGAGGTTATCAAGGTGTGTGCTGTGTTTACAAGTTTTACAAGTTTTATGAACTATCAAAGGTCATCCAGAATTTGTCTACTATGTGCATATTTTCAAGTTAATAATTACGGTATGATGATCTGCCATTAGGAAAAAACACCTAAAACCTCAGATTAATAGCCAATACCATTTATAGTGTTTTTAATCTGCTGACAGACAGTAGTATTCTTGGTTTGTGCTTCATAGATAACTAAAACAACACGTTTGTTGCTAGAGTAGACATTATCAGCATAACCAGCCTTCGTTTGCTGATGATATGAGCCATCTATTTATGTACATACACCTACAGTATTTTTTCACAATTTTATTACTTTGTTTTATAAGAGTTTGAGAAAAGCTTTGCTAAGAGAAATAAAGATGATTTCTTTGTAGAATTCCTGAATATACTGGTTGCTTGGCAGTCATGTCCATCATTTGGACTCAAAGCTGATTTACTGATTTGAAATAAACATGCTGGGAACTATGCCAGACTGAGGGCCTTTCCCACACCATGCTAGAATGCACTGTTCCTGCGATTGTAACAGTGTATTGTTAACGGCACCCCAAATGCAGATCCCAAGTGCAGTGCATTTTCGGGCACCAAATTGCATCGTACCTCAGTACCATGTGGTTTTGTTTGTAGTGCCATGTTTTTAAAAGTAATGCATGCATTGCTTTTCCCCGGTTCCAGTGCAATTTGCAGTCCATTTGAATGCATGGGCTGTAGAATCATAAGGCATAGGTACGTGCAAGAATCACACAGGAACACTGCACTCATTACTGTGTGTTTCAGATGTAAACTGGCCCTAAAGTAAGAATTTTCATATTTGCTCTTAGTAAATGAGCCACAAACTACTAAAGAAAATAGAGTAGCAAAACATCTAAAGACCAAGCATTTTCAGGGCAAAGGTGAACAATAGTCATCTATATATTTCTCGTACCACAGGTTTCCTTTAACATATTGCGTGAAATGTGTTTGGATACAAGGAAAAATGTTGAATAGACAACAAATCTGCTTTGGCCCTCTTTCACACTGTAGGTCCCAGTGCTTTCACACTGTGGCACTGCGCTGGCAGGACGTTAAAAAAAAGTCCTGCAAGCAGCATCTTTGGAGCGCTTTAGGTATACACCGCTCCTAAAGCTAAAACTAGCGGCGCTTTACCGCTAACGCGGCTGCGCTGTCAGTGTGAAAGGGCTCTTAACTTAAAGCAAACCTAAAGTTCAGTGCTGGTGCCCAGGACTTTTGCCATAATGTGAAAGTATGCAATGGCTTAAATCTCCTTTGTCACTGTTGACATCTTTGCCCAGTTTTCTTCAGGCTTAGGCATCCTCAGCCATCTTGATTGCCTGCCTGTTCACTGTAGTTAATTCATCCTGACACCAAGGCATACTAAAAATGCACACTAACCAGTGCATGCGCGCCTAATTGTACATTCAAAAGAAACATTGCTTACAGGCAGAAACCTTTATTGCAGAAAAGACATACAGGGGGAATTCATAAAGGATGTTGTAGACACTTTTTATATTTCCATTGGGCTGCTGCACTGAAATTGTCGGTACTCGTGAGAGACAAGTACATGAAACTGTCAGAGCCCAGCACTGAGTTTGAAGTGTCCATAATGGACAATCTTTCCTCAGCACACTCCCTCTCCAGCCACTACACCCATCTCACTGACAGGTGCGAGGTTGAGGAATTTTGTAGTTCAGGGGATGGAGTCTGATGGGGAACTGAGAGACTAGATCCCAGTAGGTCTGCCTTGCTGCTGATTGACAGTGCATTGCAGTAGGCAGATCCATAGCAGTCCATTCGTCTTTCCAAACTCCCCAGTACCATCCTCAAGGTTAAAGAAAACCTGATGGAAACTAATCTCTCAGTTCCCCATCAGGCTGTGCCCACCCAGTGACTCAAATAATTTCCCAAATATGGGTATTACAGCATCACAGGCCCTTTTGTTTACTTTCAGCTTTTGAGCCAAGGAATCTCTTGGCAGACGACTGAAAAAGGGTCGGGATTAGAGCCCTGTGTGGTAAGCTGTCACATTCATGACAACCTCCCAGTAGAGACACATGGCAATCTGAGCACTGGCTTACCTCTGTAGGCCAGGTCAGAGCTGGTCTTAATTACTGCCAGTTTCTTTAAAAGAGAAGTATGAACTTCCAAAAAAACAAACAATCATACTCACTTAGATGGATGCAGCATTGATTTGATGCTGCATCTGTCCCCTGCCAGCTCTGGAGTGAGAACTGAATGATCAAACACCACTGATCGCTCAGTTGTCCACTTCCACTCTGAGCAGAGAGCTGTGACTGTCAGTCAGGAGCTCTCTGTTCTCTCCTCCAGCGCTCACTGGCTATTTATTTTATATACAGTGATAGTAAATAGGACAGTAGGTGCTGAAACACTCAAAGTTCAAGTGAGAAGGAATGACTCAACCCACCCAGCCCGTGTACAGCTAAGATATAACTGACTAAAGGCTGGACTAACCCTTAAACACAAGAGGAAAAGGCTTCAAATATGGGAACTGAGGGTAATGAGGACAATACAGTATATGAGCAGTAAGTTAGAGTGGACTATGTCTGATAAACAACAAAAACTGAGATATAAGGCCATAGAACCAGCCATTGTAGCATTCATCAAAATTAATAGAATGAGGCGGACAGTGCATATATAGAAGAAGGGAGGAGTGCCAAGAAAATTAATAAAGGCAAGCCATTAGTCAGAAGCAGTAATGGTAGCTCAAGAAAAAATTATATAGATGACTAAGGTAGATTTAAAACATCTGGAAATCTAAAGCTAGAGACAGATGTGAAAAGATTGAGAAGAATGGCCATACTGGAAATATTCATATTAAGTGGTGGGTCTAATGTAGTTACTTAATTTGAGCATCTTCAAACAGGGAAGGCATAGTCTGAAGTTATTAAAAAAAAAATTTGCACTAGTCATTTCAAATAAGGTAGTGAAATCTGGGGAGATATTTGCCATAGTTTGTTAAATTGCACTGAATAACAAATGTCAATTGGGAATGGAATATATTATAGAGTAACAAAATATTGTAAGACCACTGTTCCATTCTGCTTAAACCTATTCTCGTTTTCTAAGGCACTGCACCTAGGATCTTACATCTGGAAAACGTGACTTATGAAATGCTAAATGAGCACAACAGGATAAAAGGGAGAAAGAAAAAAACTTGTAAAGACATCTGGGCATAAGATGTTCAGCATGAGGCAAATAGGTTGTTGCTGAGAAGTATGTTGTTTTACTACATTTTTCTAGTGGCAATAAAATATTTCTTCCGTAGGACTGTTCTGTGCTTTTTAAAGAATTTTTTGCTTACTCATTATAAATGAATTCCACATTTAGCCAAAAAAAACAATATACCGTATGTAGGTATGGCCATTCTGTGAAATATGTGCAAATATATTGTAGTAAACATTTAGTTTAAACTTGCTTAGATCTTCTCAATTCACAAATGCAAATGAGTTCTCTTTGCAAAAGATAAAATGCTGAATCATTTTTTTTAGGCATGTGACTCGTGTCCTGTTTTAAGGGAGATAAAAAAAAGGGGGCCGCGTGAGTTCCAGTATATTAGCATCTCTAAAATGTGTTTTGCAATACTTTTTATATTTGCTAAACAATCTAGTGGCCGAAGCATAGATTCAAATCTCTAGGTATCAAAGGGGACGCCTCATCTATTTTTGTCACATTTTGTATGAGTGAGAGAAACCTGTGGTGACATGCAGAAGAGAAGGGGGACACGCACAAACATGTTTGGTTTTCTTTGTGTCCAGGGGACTATCATGTGCCCGAAACAGCCAGGGTACAGTTTATGCTGTTAGAGTATTACAAGCATTTGCACAGCTGCCACAAATAATTCCCCAAATCTGTTTAATATGTTTGTTTCCTATGATTGGCAACTCCATTTAGTAGCCATAATGTGGCATTTTCCTGATTGAGGTACCTTATGAAAATGTCACATTATGGCCATTAGATGACCATAGAAACTAAACATAATTTTACAAATTACAGGTAGTATTCATGATGGCTGTGCAAATACTTGAGACATTCGCAAAATGTTGTTTTTTTTTTTTTTTTTAAGGCCCCCCCAAGTGTTTTATCTCTTTAAACTGCAATGGAATTTTATTAAAGTGATTGTTGAGTTTCCAGGAATTATTTTTTAAAGTGCTTCTTTCATGAGAGAATAAGATAAGTTACCGTTTTTAGTTTCTCCTTTGGAGAATGTTGGTTCCTTAGCTGTGTCATTATGGTGCTTTGGCTTCAGTGCTTTCTAAATGACTGATCTGGAACCAGCAAAAAGATATGGAGTGCTGATGCTTGTTTCTGGTATGTGACACATAATTATTCAAATAAAACATAGCCAGGTAACTAGCTTTTTAACCACTTCACCCCTGGAAGTTATTACCCCGTTCCTGACCAGAGCATTTTTGGCGATTCGACACTACACTGCTTTAGCTGACAATTGCGTGGTCGTGCGACATTGTACCCAAGCAAAATTGACGTCCTTTTTTTCCCACAAATAGAGCTTTCTTTTGGTGGTATTTTTTAATTTTTTGCGCTATAAACAAAAAAGAGCGACAATTTTTAAGAAAAAGCAATATTTTAGACTTTTTGCTATAATAAATATCCCCCAAAAATATATAAAAAAACAAAATTCTTTCTCAGTTTAGGCCAATATGTATTCTTCTACATATTTTTGGTAAAAAAAAATCGCAATGAGCGTATATTGAACAAAAGTTGTAGCGCCTACAAAATAGGGGATAGATTTATGTCATTTTTATTATTAATTTTTTTTTATTAGTAATGGCGACGATCTGCGATTTTTATCGTGACTGCGACATTATGGCGGACACTTTGGACACTATTTTGGGACCATTGTCATTTATACAGCGATCAGTGCTATAAAAATGCACTGAATACTGTGTAAATTACACTGGCAGGTAAGGGGTTAAAACTAGGGAGTGATCAAGGGGTTAAGTGTGTCCTAGGGAGGTGTTCTAACTGTAGAGGGGGTGGGCTACCACTGACATGACAGCGATCACTGCTTCCGATGACAGGGAGCAGTAGATCCCTGTCATGTCACTAGGCAGAATGGGAAAATGCCTTGTTTTCATTGGCATCTCCCCATTCTACCTCTCCACACCGCAATTGCGGTCTGCGGGCGAACATCGAGTTCCCAGGACCCGCAGCGTGTGGCGGGCGTGCGAGTGCCAATAGGCGGCAAATTCAAAGGGACGTACAGGTACGCCCATTTGTCTGCCTGTGCCATTCTGCCGACGTACATCTGTGTGCGGCGGTTGGCAAGTGGTTAAAGAAGGGCCAAAAATGGTGGCCCTGGCTTTAAAACAGTATAAACAGCAAGGACCAGTCACAACCAGTCAGATTTATTGTTATTAAAACAATGTAATCAAAATATATTCTGGTTGGTGTCTATGGGTTATAGCACTAATGCCGTGTACACACGGGCGGACTTTTCGGCAACAGATCCAATGAAGCCCACACACGGTCGAATTGTCCGACGGATTCATTCCGTCTGAAAAGTTTGGTTGAAAAGTCTGGCCATGTGTATGTGGCATTAGGGCTCATGCACACCAGGTGTTGCATTGCAAGGCAGTGGCTGGTGTGCTGTGTGGTGTGGCATCTTATAAAGTTCAACCTCTGGCTGCACTATGTGAGGCGGTGGATTGCCTTGTACTGCATACATTACTTTTTTTCAGTCCACCGTGCCTGCACACAGGCCCGAAACTCAGGCATTTTGCTTTGACCATGTGGTGGGACTGTGCTGGAACAGCCGCCCAGTACTACCTCATATAGTGTGAACCTAGCCTTACTGAAAAAAGGTGATACATGTGCTAAAAAAAAAGGAGTTGATTCCTGCACATCAATGATCTTTTAAAACATAATGAATTAAGGTACTTGATAGAAATTATAAAATACTATTGCAGTACTGTATATCTCCTATTGTTAATACACAAGTAGAAAAAAAGGATATAACTTAATTTGGCCCCTAACTTGGCTTTCCTGAAATCTGTATTAGCATCTTTAAAGGGTAACTCCACTTTGATGGGAAGAAAAAATAGCAAAAAAAAAAATATATATAGCATATACAATTGCAACACAAGTCATATTGTAATTGAATGTTATAAAAAATTACCTTTTTCTTTTCAATTTGCAACTCTGTAATTTTCTGTAAAGTGCAATGCAATATGGCTACCCCCCCTTTGAAACATAATTTCCTGCTTGTGTGATTGGCTCACTGATATTCCCCAGAAGTCTACACTAAGATACAAGTCAGATTGTTGGCATCCCCTACAACAAAAAATGTCATTTTTGGTAAGATACTCCCAATAGGAAATAATGTCTAAAGGGATGCAGACCCTGCAATTTTCCTCATTAGAGGCCTGATTCTGCAGTAGCTGGTTGATAATTATGAAACCACTCCCATTAGACTTACTCTGCACAGGGGAAAACAGTGATTTTGGTAGGAATCTGCAACAAAGTTTGTTAAAATTCTTGCAATGTACATAGATCACCCGGGGGGGGGGGATGTTTTTTTCTCAACAAAAGTGGAGTTATGCTTTAAGTAAGCAAATTAGTTTAGGCAAATAATAACTACCAATAATTCAGATCAGACAGAAAAAACTACCATTGAGATAAAGCCACTCTAGAATGGGAAAATGATATCCATCCAAATAGAAGGTTATCAGTAAGGCCCCTTTCACACTGGGGCGGTAGGGGGCGTCGGCGGTAAAACAGCGCTATATTTAGCGCTGTTTTACAGCGGTATTCGGCCGCTAGTGGTGCGGTTTTAACCCCCCGCTGGCGGCCGAAAAAAGGGTTAAAACCCCTTGTATAGCGCGGCTATAAAAAATTTTGAAAAAAAAAAACCCGCTAAAAAACGGTAACGCGGAAAAACGCTTAAAAACGCTCAAAAACGCTATTGCAAAAACGTTGAAAAAAGCTGAAAAAAGTTTTAAAAAATCACTGCAAAGATGCTGGCGTTTTCATAACGTTATTTTAACATCCCGTGTGCATGAGGCCTAATTGTAATGAAGGCAGACCAATATAGAAAGGAGTCTAACAGATTGCTGTACATTTAAAGGGGTTGTAAAGCCAAAAGTTTTTTTATCTTAATGCTTTCTATGCATTAGGGTAAAAACCCTTTTGTGTGCAGCAGCCCCCCTCAGCTCCCCCTAATTACTTACCTGCGCCCTAGATTCAGTGATGTTGCAGGAGTGTCTTGGCTGCCCGGGACTCCCCTCCTCACTGGCTGAGACAGCAGCGTGGCACCATTGGCTCCTGCTGCTGTCAATCAAAGTCAGCCAGCCAATGAGGAAGAAAGGGGGTGGGGCCAGGCCGTGGCCCCATGTCTGAATGGAAACAGGGAGCTGCGGCTTGTCTCGGGTGATCCCATAGCAAGCTGCTTGCTGTGGGGGCACTTAACAGGAAGGAGGGGCCAGGAGCACCGAAGAGGGATCCGAAAAGAGGAGGATCCAGGCTGCTCTATACAAAACTACTGCACAGAGCAGGTAAGTATAACATGTTTGTTATTTTTAACTAAAAAAAATGAGTCTTTAGTATCACTTTAAGAACCCAACTCCCAAGTCATGCTTGCTGTGGGACTGAGTCTGTCTGCATACTGGAACACTGAAGACACTACTTGAAAGTTGATGAAAGCGTATAGGACTTTATGTCCCTGGGCCATTATAGATTTTCCTTATATTTTGCCTAGAAAGCAAGTTTGCAAGCTAATTTATTAAGAGAGTTTGAAGTGTAATAATGTACAAATTGCAATAACTATTAGCAACAAATTAGATATTTTCTTTTATTACTTACTACGTAATGGTAGAAACTAGTTTTGGCTGCAATGGGTTACTGTACTTTACATTGCTTGTTTAATTAGTAAAGACACTGTATTCTATTCCATGGGAAAAGGAAAAGCAGAAAATGTTGTAACCTATAGCTACCAATTCAAATAATAATTTACTGTTCTTATTGCCCCACACTGATGAAAAAAAGTTGGCTTCTGATTTGTAGCTGTGAATTATTGAGTATAAATTGTTGCAATGCTTGCCAAATAAATGCAAAGGGATAACACTATTTTTTATATCTCCTTTGGCTCAATTTTTTCTATTTGTATGGTTTTGCATTCTTTTGCGCTATGACTGGGATATTCTACATTTGCACTCTGTCCCATTTCAGTTCCTCTTATCTACCAGAACAGCATATAGTTCAGGGAGGAGTTCAGGGATCCTGGCTCGTCACGTGTAGAGTAGGGATGAGCTTCGAGTTCGAGTCGAACTCATGTTGTCCGCAAGTTCGCCGAACAGCGAACAATTTGGGGTGTTCGCTGCAAATTCGAATGCCGCGGAACACCCTTTAAAAGTCTATGGGAGAAATCAAAAGTGCTAATTTTAAAGGCTTATATGCATGGTATTGTCATGAAGGGTGTTTGGGGACCTGGGTCCTGCCCCAGGGGACATGGATCAATGCAAAAAAAAGTTTTAAAAATGTCAATTTTTTCAGGAGCAGTGATTTTAATAATGCTTAAAGTCAAACAATAAAAGTGTAATATCCCTTTAAATTTAGAAGCTGGGGGGTGTCTATAGTATGCCTGTAAAGGGGCGCATGTTTCCCGTGTTTAGAACACTCTGACAGCAAAATGACATTTCGAAGGAAAAAACCCATTTAACTACTCGCGGCTATTGCATTGCCGCCCGACAATACACATAGAAGTTCATTGATAAAAACGGCATGGGAATTCCCCACAGGGGAACCCCGAACCAAAATTATAAAAAATGGTCTGGTATGGATTTTAAGGGGAACCCCACGCCAAAAAAAAAAAAAACGGCGTGGGGTCCCCCCAGAAATCCATACCAGACCCTTATCCGAGCACGCAACCTGGCAGGCCGCAGGAAAAGAGGGGGGGACAAGAGTGCGGCCCCCCCTCCTGAACCGTACCAGGCCACATGCCCTCAACATTAGGAGGGTGCTTTGGGGTAGCCCCCCAAAACACCTTGTCCCCATGTTGATGAGGACAAGGGCCTCATCCCCACAACCCTGGCCGGTGGTTGTGGGGGTCTGCTGGCGGGGGGCTTATCGGAATCTGGAAGCCCCCTTTAATAAGGGGACCCCCAGATCCTTGCCCCCCCCTGTGTAAAATGGTAAGGGGGTACTTACCCCTACCATTTCACTAAAAAACTGTCAAAAATGTTAAAAATGACAAGAGACCGTTTTTGACAATTCCTTTATTTAAATGCTTCTTCTTTCTTCTTTCATCTTCTTCTTCTTCTGGTTCTTCCTCCGGCGTTCTCGTCCAGCATCTCCTCCGCGGCGTCTTCTATCTTCTTCTCCTCGGGCCGCTCCGCACCCATGGCATGGGGGGAGGCTCCCGCTCTTCTCTTCATCTTCTTGATCTTCTTCTCTTCTTCTCTTCTTCATTTTCTCCTCCGGGCCGCTCTGCATCCATGCTGGCATGGAGGGAGGCTCCCGCTGTGTCACGGCGTCTCCTCGTCTGACGGTTCTTAAATAACGGGGGGGCGGGGCCACCCGGTGACCCCGCCCCCCTCTGACGCACGGGACATGACGGGACTTCCCTGTGGCATTCCCCGTGACGTCACAGGGAAGTCCCGTCAAGTCACCGTGCGTCAGAGGGGGCGGGGTCACCGGGTGGCCCCGCCCCCTGTTATTTAAGAACCGTCAGACGAGGAGACGCCGTCACACAGCGGGAGCCTCCCTCCATGCCAGCATGGATGCGGAGCGGCCCGGAGAAGAAAATGAAGAAGAGAAGAAGAGAAGAAAAGAAGAAGAGAAGAAGATGAAGAAGAAGATGAAGAGAAGAGCGGGAGCATCCCCCCATGCCATGGGTGCGGAGCGGCCCGAGGAGAAGAAGATAGAAGACGCCGCGGAGGAGATGCTGGACGAGAACGCCAGAGGAAGAACCAGAAGAAGATGAAGGAAGATAGAAGAAAGAAGAAGCATTTAAATAAAGGAATTGTCAAAAACTGTCTCTTGTCATTTTTAACATTTTTGAAAGTTTTTTAGTGAAATGGTAGAGGTAAGTACCCCCTTACCATTTCACACAGGGGTGAGGGCCGGGATCTGGGGGTCCCCTTGTTAAGGGGCCTTCTAGATTCCGATAAGCCCCCCACCCGCAGACCCCCACAACCACCGGCCAGGGTTGTGGGGATGAGGCCCTTGTCCTCATCAACATGGGACAATGTGTTTTGGGGGGCTACCCCAAAGCACCCTCCCAATGTTGAGGGCATTTGGCCTGGTACGGTTCAGGAGGGCGCACTCTGGTCCCCCCCTCTTTTCCTGCGGCCTGCCAGGTTGCCTGAAGGGCCTGGTATGGAATTTAGGGGGACCCCCACGTCATTTTTTTTTTATAATTTTGGTTCGGGGTTCCCCTGTGGGGAATTCCCATGCCGTTTTTATCAATGAACTTCTATGTGTATTGTCGGGTGGCAATGCAATAGCCGCGAGTAGTTTTAAATGGGTTTTTTCCTTCGAAATGTCATTTTGCTGTCAGACTGTTTTAAACACGGGAAACATGCGCCCCTTTACAGGCATACTATAGACACCCCCCAGCTACGAAATTTAAAGGGATATTACACTTTTATTGTTTGACTTTAAGCATTATTAAAATCACTGCTCCTGAAAAAACGGCCATTTTTAAAACTTTTTTTGCATTGATCCATGTCCCCTGGGGCAGGACCCAGGTCCCCAAACACCCTTCATGACAATACCATGCATATAAGCCTTTAAAATTAGCACTTTTGATTATTCATGTTCATGTCCCATAGACTTTAACGATGTTCGCGTGTTTGAACAAACTTTTTTCCTGTTCGCATGTTCTGGTGCGAACCGAACAGGGGGGTGTTCGGCTCATCCCTAGTGTAGAGTTTAGTGATAATTTGTTAAAGCCTTAAAGCATCATAATATGTGTAGAAGACAAGACTGTGTATTTTTTATTTTTTCAAATGCTTTTGTTTCTCCCAGCATGAGCTTTATATGTGCCAGAATACCATTTACATTTCCAAAGCTTGGTACAAAAAATATTTCTTTAGGCATCCACATAACGACCTTATCTGTATGAAATTATACATTAATTTCTTTACTGATCAGTTATTTGTCAGAGGTAGTAAAGGTGCCAACCATATCAAACAGCAGGATAACTGGGTCCACCTATTTTATTATTTTATTTTTATCTTTACCACACCCTCATAATATTCAGCCAGTGTTTTTATTCTGGTATTTGCTATTTAAAATGGTTGTGCATTTGGCCTATACAAATTGCTCTTATGATACCCCCCACTGCTATGAATAAGATATACTCTAAGTACTGTTAGGAATAGAGCAGCTCGCCTTAGGGCAAAAGATGAAACATACCAATACCATCCCTCAAACATGAGGTACATTACTTCACAGAGTATAGTTCTCATTATGGTTATGTACTGTATATAACCCCTAAAGCTGTTAGCATTCTTGACATGTAATGGAACAGTTCATAGGGCCCTGAGGCCTTGACACCACTATGAATGACCATCACACTCCATTCAGTCATCTGACATCTGGAACATCTAAAAGGGACTTGGAAAGCCCAACAAATAATTGGTCTTGTGTAGTATGCCATTCATCTAAATTACTATTACCATTTATCAGTTAGTCTATGAAATAGTAAAATAGTAGTAGAATAAAGAGTTCAATTGTAACATATTAACATGAAGGTATATCACAAGGCACTATAGTGGCATAGTAAAAAAGAGATCCAAAGAAGGACTTGGGTAATTCTTTGTTCCACTTCAGACATTTGTTTTCCTACTATAAAATAAATTAAATTGACCTATTATGAAGGACCTTAGACTTACTGAACAGAATGTACCCCAAAGCTCACATAATGCTGGTGCAGGGCACCCTTCTGCATATATTTTAGGAATGACCCCTTCTCGCCCCCTTTTGGTCTACAATTCAGGTGCTTTACTACAAAGTTTAACTTACAGGAGTCCCTATTGATAATGTCCCTGTAGCTTTTCTATTTCACTTCACCCACCTTCCAGTCAGGAGATACAAGAACTCGCTGGGAATCCAACTAATAAATGCCACCAGAGACAGTATTCCTAGCCTATGGAAACAGACCTCCCCCTCCACCTTGACACAGTAGATTGCTTGAATAAATGAAACCATGCAAATGTAAGATTTAACTGCCTTCCCTTTACCATCCCGAGGAGAAATTCAGGAAAACCCGGTACTGCTGTCTGAAGTTTTGTTCCTCCCCGAAATACAGTTCTCATCTTCTGTTTGACCTTACAGGACCTAACTCCTCTCCTATGGTGGTTGTACGTCAAAAGCCAAAGTCTTAAACCTTTATATAAAAAAAGTTCTGCCCTCTTCTCTCATCCACTGCAGGCTTCTCCTACCCCCCTTTGTCTAAACCCCTGCCTTCTTCTCTCTTTTGCTTCCTGTTTCTGCCTTCTCTCTTCACCCCATTCTGTCCCCCCATCCGAACTCACCCCACCCCCTATATCTGCCTAGGGATCTTGCCCTTGTATTTCCCACTCCTAATTTGTTAAGTCTAAAATGAGAGCTCTTGCTACTCAGAGTGACTACTTTTACCCAATGGGGAAAACTGTAGCCTTCCATTAAAGACTGCTTTCATCTCACTTGTTTCTTTGAACGAATTTCATCTCATATACTTCAATTTTCATTGTATATTGCAATGAATCTTGATGCAGATGCCTAAGGGCTCTATCAGACAGGTGGCCCGGGGGGCGTTAAAATGGGCAGCTGAGCCACAGTTTTTACTGCCCCCTTCCCACCCACCAAAACTGTTCCAATACAGCTGGATGGGACTGTACAGATACTGCGGCCATGATGCTTTGCAGCTGCTGCATTTTTAACTTGGGGTGCAGAGTTTGACAGGGGGTGCTGCCTATCAAGCTTTCCCATTGAGTTTAATGGGGCCGTGCCACAACCATGTGCAATGCGCTCCATTGTGGTGCAGTATCATGGCATTATAGGGTTAAATTAGTCAGCCTGTCAAATGCCCTCTGAAAAGTGACTTGAATGAGGATCACCCTTCAGAGGGCACTGCAGGGCACAGCAAGTCTGAAAGAGCCCTAACAGCGTATTGCCTTTACCATTGTATGGAAATGTATTTTCATTATGTGGTTATGTGAGAGTTTCTTGAAAAAAAAAAAATCTTAACAAGCAATTTTATGATGGTCATGCGAAATAGTACTGTAAATAGGAGCTGCGGAATGTCAGCTCCTGACTCCAGAGGTCAGCTCCATTATAATTTCAACTCAGCTCCAGCTTCAGAGCTTATCTAAAAAATGTGATCATCTTCACTCCAAAAGCAATAAAGCCAACTCCAAAGTCAGAGCCCTGACAACCTTAGTCCTGATGCCAAATGTTATGACATTACCTTGTTGTTATTAACATCATGCACACAAATACCTCATACAGAATACAAATTTATGAGTATAAAATCCTCTTCTGAATTATATAAAACTTTAAAGTGATTGTAAAGGATTTTTTTAAAGTACCAAACATCTCTATACTTGCCTGCCCTGTGCAATGGAATTGCACACAATGGCCCCGAACCTTCTCTTCTCGGATCCCCTACCGGTGCTCCTGTCCCCCCCTCTCTGTCCAGTGTCCCCACATGGGGGCACTCGTGCATGCTTGCCCCCAAACCCCACTGCTGCGTCCATTGACACAGACAAATGGATACATTTAGTGTAGGCCTCAGAGGTTTAAATACATCAATAAGGTATAGGGGGTACTGTCATCCTAATATTAGTAATTGAAAAAGGAATTTAGGGGCATCCTTCATGTGCCCACCAATGGGAGCTGAATAGGCGGAGCAGGCAAACAGGCACAGCCAAGGGGGGGAGAACAGAACAGAATATGCTGAAAAAAGAGATTAACAGGTTTTGCCATGGCATAACCAACTAAGCTAGGGAACCCTTCATAAGATCGTAGAAAGAAAAAAGCGGAAGTAAAAGAAATGTGACTTGGGAAAAGGGGAG
Source organism: Aquarana catesbeiana (assembly GCF_042186555.1). Taxonomy (NCBI): domain Eukaryota; kingdom Metazoa; phylum Chordata; class Amphibia; order Anura; family Ranidae; genus Aquarana; species Aquarana catesbeiana. The sequence continues at coordinate 372,292,204 of NC_133327.1, forward strand.
GGTGAAGATGGGGGGAAAGGAAAGGGGGAGGGAAAGAAGAATAGAAAGAGAAAAAGCAAAGAAGAATAGAAAGAGAAAAAGCAACAGCTGGGAAGGGGAAACACAGGAAGGATGGGGGGGCAAGGGGGGAGGGTGGAAAAAACAGGGAGAGGAAGAAGGGGAGGGGGGAAGGGGGAGGTAAAGGAACGGGATGAGGAAAGGGAAGGAGAGAAAGGTGGGGGGGAGTAAAAGAGTAAAAAAGTGGAAGAGTGAGAGAGGGAATATACAGCTGCTGTGGGTAACAAGAGGCTATGGCCTCAAGTAAAAATTCAAAACTAACCTGAAATCAATCTAGATCAAAATGACAGAACCCTGGGGAGGAACAGAATTTAACCCATAGCGCTGGACATCCACACGGTTAAGATCACAAAAGGGATTTCTCATTCCCACAATATTGCTAATGAAAATGACACTGTAAGATCTACTAATCCAATTTTTAATTGTGGATAAATAAAATTGTATAATTTAAATATATATATATAATTGTAATCCTTGGAATAGTCCATTCAGCTCCCATTGGTGGACACATGGGGGGTGCCCCTAAATTCCTTTTTCATTGACACAGACAGCGGGACTCGGCCCCGCCCCTGCCCCCCACTTTCTCATCACTGGCTTTGATTGACAGCACTATGTGCCTCCCTGTCCCGCTGCCCCAGCAAAGCCAGTGAGTCACGGAAGTGAGGGGAGAGAAGAGCTGCAGATGTGCATAGCGTTGGATTGAATGAGGGCTCAGGTAAATATGGTGGGGGGTTTATGGGCCATGGGCAGCTTTGGTTTATGGGCCAATGTCTGTTTACTATGCTTCAATTATGAATGGACATAGTGAGCAAGTGTGTTCATTTAAAAGGAAGGGGTGGTAAATTACATATTTACTAGCCCCTTCCCCCGCTCTCCTTCCTGAAACATCCACCGCTGCAGCCAGGGGGAGAGGAGAGGAGGGAAGTCAGCAGCACTGTGGGGCGAGGGGGCTAACAAGGGGGGGAGCCCAGGCAGTAGGGGGATTCATCACCGCACATAGTAATTTGGGTGTGCCCTGGCACACCACCTGCGCACGCCTATGTTTACACAAGTGATTGTCCGCATCAGAGTAGAGTGGAGGAGATATGGATTGTATTTATAACTGACCCGTGATGGGGAAAAAGTGCATCTGGCCCTTGACTAATAATCAGGGTCTTGTCTGAAAGTGGGCATATACGGAGCACATGTGATGACTGCTTGCAGATCACAGGTGATTCATAAGTTGAAGACTTTTTTTAGCACGTGGATTGTACTGGTGGGTGGAAACACATTTGAGTATTAACTTTACTCAATCTTTTTTTGGACTTTTGTATTGGGACATTTAAGTTACTTCATTTGTGGTGTTAGTGAATATAGGTTGCGCTACATCTTTTTACTATATAAGAAGATGTTTTAGAACAAAAGTCGGGTATGTTGTAGAGCTGCACGATTCTGGCTAAAATGAGAATCACAATTTTTTTGCTTTGAAGATAGATCACGATTCTCTCACGATTCTCGCAGCGTTTTTGTTTTTTTTTATTCATTGAAGTGTATTTTTTCCTAAAAAATTGCGTTTGAAAGACCGCTGGGCAAATACAGTGTGACATAAAATATTGCAGCAATTGCAATTTTATTCCCTAGGGTCTCTGCTAAAATATATATAATGTTTGGGGGTTCCAAGTAATTTTCTAGCAAAAAATATTGATTTTAACTTAAGAAAGAAGTGTCAGAAAAAGATTTAGACTTTAAGTGGTTAAACTTCCTGCATTTACACTTGTTGAAAACCTGGCAGACTGCCCAGATTTTTTCTTTACAAACAGAAGTGTATCCCTTTGATCTAAGAAGGAAGAGTTCATTACAATGTTTCATATTAGGATGTTTTTTTTGACAGCTAAGTGGGCAGATAAGTCTCTCCACTTGTTATATGAAAGAATCGGCAAACTCTGCAACAGAGATTTTCAGGGGGTTGAATCGAGATCACGATTTTTTAAGGATTAATTGTGCAGCTCTAGTATGTTGCAACAAATGTAAATACTAAACCTGGACATAAATGGGACATCTCATGGGTAATTTGAAGATCTGCTCAATTCGTAATGATATTGTGATGTTGCATTTGACACATACTCAGTGGAAAAAGAAGTCAAACCGTCTTCTCAGACAGGTTTTCATGTTAGTCTAATTCATCAATTGACCTGGAGCTCACAGATATTTATGCCCTGTCCCATTACACTATGGTTTTAGCTACTGGTGATAAAATGGGTCAACTAGAGAGATATCATAACCAGGACCAAAGATTTTGGATACCACCTTCACTCGTTATAGTGGAAATTAATATTACATGGTATGGCATGGCAAGTTACATAACCGTCTGTAGAACTTTAGACCTTCAATCATTTCATCCAGTATCAAATTGAGGAATTGTGAATCATTTTAGCACTTTTTACTTTTCCTTTAGAAAATACAGATTTTTTTTTTTACCTATGTAATACACATCAACTAAGAACTGGTGTGGTCTTCATCAATAGCAATAAAAATGTAATTTACACCATTGGTCCATAACCTATGTCCTGGGATGTACATGTATCTGTCAGTAGCCTCTTAGACATCATCTGTGGTATTATACCTTTACATAAGCAAATAGTTTGCTTTGGGATATACTATTTGCTGGAAATGTTCAAAGTTACTATAAACAAACCTGTACGTATGGTAGCCTCCAACTCATATAACTTTTGAGCTTACAGGGGGGTTAGTAAGATGTGCGTACACAGGGCTTCTTTATGAATTGAGTTTACAGCTCTGCAGTAAGTGTGACATCTAGTGGCCACACCTAAATATATTCATTGAAAAACAGTGGCGGTTTATAGAAGCAAATATGTAAAGGTTTCTATGCAATCTGTAAGGCTTAGTTTATACTTGCAGATGGAGGCAGTGGTGGCTGGTGCTCAAAAAAATTTTTTTTTTTTGGGGGGGGGGGGCGCAAACAAACTGAAAAATTAAACTGTTAAAGGGCTGTAAATAGCCATTTATCAGGTGATTAAAGTATCTCACAAAAGTGAGTATACCTCTCACATTTTTGTAAGTATTTTATTATATCTTTTCATGTGACAACACTGAAGAAATGACACTTTGCTACAATGTAAAGTAGTAAGTATACAGCTTGTATAACAGTGTAAATTTGCTGTCCCTTCAAAATAACTCAACACACAGCCATTAATGTCTAAACCACTGGCAACAAAAGTGAGTACACCCCTAAGTGAAAATGTCCAAACTTGGCCCAATTAGCCATTTTCCCTCCCCAGTGTCATGTGACTCGTTAGTGTTACAAGGTCTCAGGTGTTAATGGGGAGCAAGTGTGTATATTTGGTGTTATCGCTCTCACTCTCTCATACTGGTTACTGGTAGTTCAACATGGCACCTTATGGCAAAGAACTCTCTGAGGATCTGAAAAAAAGAATTGTTGCTCTACATAAAGATGGCCTAGGCTATAAGAAGATTGCCAAGACCCTGAAACTGAGCTGCAGCACGGTGGCCAAGACCATACAGCGGTTTAACAGGACAGGTTCCACACAGAACAGGCCTCGCCATAGTCGACCCATGAAGTTGAGTGCATGTGCTCAGCGTCATATCCAAAGGTTGTCTTTGGGAAATAGACTAATGAGTTCTGCCAGTATTGCTGCAGAGGTTGAAGGGGTGGGGGGTCAACCTGTTAGTGCTCAGATCATACGCTGCACACTGCATCAAATTGATCTGCATGGCTGCCGTCCCAGAAGGAAGCTTCTTCTAAAGATGATGCACAAGAAAGCCCGCAAACAGTTTTCTGCAAAAAGCAGACTAAGGACATGGATAACTGGAACCATGTCCTGTGGCCTGATCAGACCAAGATAAACTTATTTGGTTCAGATGGTGTCAAGCGTTTGTGGTGGCAAACAGGTGAGGAGTACAAAGACAAGTGTGTTTTGCCTACAGTCAAGCATGATGGTGGGAGCGTCATGGTCAGGGGCTGCATGAGTGCTACCGGTACTGGGGAGCTACAGTTCATTAAGGGAACTATGAGTGCCAACATGTACTGTGACATACTGAAGCAAAGCATGAACCCCTCCCTTCGGAGACTGGGCAGCAGGGCAGTATTCCAGCATGATAACGACCCCAAACACACCTCCAAGACGACCACTGCCTTGGTAAAGAAGCTGAGGGTAAAGGTGATGGACTGGCCAAGCATGTGTCCAGACCTAAACCCCATTGAGCATCTGTGGGACATCCTCAAACAGAAGGTGGAGGAGCGCAAGGTTAGTAACATCCACCAGCTCCGTGATGTAGTCATGGAGGAGTGGAAGAGGACTCCAATGGCAACCTGTGAAGCTCTGGTGAACTCCATGCCCAAGAGGGTTAAGGCAGTGCTGGAAAATAATGATGGCCACACAAAATATGGACACTTTGGGCTGAATTTGGACATTTTCACTTAGGGGTGTACTCACTTTTGTTGCCAGCGGTTTAGACATTAATGGCTGTGTGTTGAGTTACTTTGAGGGGGCAGCAATTTACACTGTTATACAAGCTGTACGCTCACTACTTTACATTGTAGCAAAGTGCAATTTCTTCAGTGTTGTCACATAAAAAGATATAATAAAATATTTACAAAAATGTGAGGGGTGTACTAACTTTTGTGAGATACTGTATATATCATTACTGCTAGATAAAACTGTGCCCATCATAAGCAGCCTCACTGTGCTCGTCAATTGCAGCCTCACTGTGCCCATCAACTGCAGCCTCACTGTGCCCATTATGAGTGGTTCCCACCATCCCCGTACTGAGTTCCCAGGTCTGTAAACCTGCTGTGCCCATTATGAGGGGTTCTCACTACCCCTGTGCTGTGTTCGCTGGTCTGTACACCCACCGTGACCATTATGAGGGGTTCCCACCATCCCTGTGCTGAGTTCCCAGGTCTGTACATCTGCTGTGCCCATTATGAGGGGTTCTCACTATCCCTGTGCTGTGTTCTCTGGTCTGTACACCCACTGTGCCCATTATGAGGGGTTCCCACCACCCCTGTACTGAGTCTCTGGGTTTGTACACCTAATGGACCTGTTATAAGTGGTTCCCAGCATCCCTGTACTGGGTTCCTGGGTCTGTACACACATACAGAGAAAAGCCGCACACCCCGAGATCAACAGACAACAGCTACAGAGTCCTGACATTCCTCCACACCCATATCCAGGCCTCCTGCTGCCACCTATCCTTCTCAAGACCCTGAACCTTCCCAACCTCACCCAGAATGTCCTGCATCACCACTTCTACAGGGAGGATTTTACTCTGTAAGGATACTTGACACAGTGCACTCCACGTGAAATAACGGACTACTAGACTAACTAAAAAAAGTGTTTCCAAATCATAATCCTGATAATTCTGGAATGCCCCATACACCCACTCTGCATAACTCATATGAGGAGGAAGGGTATACTCAGAGCCCTCCCCACCCTCTTGTACACCTCTATATTAAAAGGGCACTGAAGTTGAAAGTGATCCATGGACTCCACCACTCCTCCACACTCCACTCTTGGGCAGCCCCGATCACTCATGGAAAGAAACTTCAAGTTGCCCTTCACATATAGTTTTACAAGAAAGGCAAGCCAAGCCTGATCCCTAAACTTCATTGTGATTCTCTCCAAATTAATCAATCACAAACCCACCCCCAAAACCAGGCTTGGGCAATCCCTTAAGGCCAGAGCTTATCATCCGCTTCTCAAGAAGTTTCCTTGGAAGAGATCTGACTTCTCCTGGTGTTACTTGCCACTGCCGAAGCATTTTCAAACACGGGGCAACATAAGCCGGGAGCTTATCGTGCTTGACCCTCAGGCTTTTCACTGGCCCACTATTTTCCCAGCCTTGCAGAAAAGGCCTAAACCAGGACTGGAAAATACCAACCCACCCAGGCGATCTCTCTGCCAACATGTTACCAAGATTGTACTTCACAAACATCAGAGAGAAAAAGACTACAGGGTTGATCATCCCTAGACCACCCTCCCGCCTAGGAAGGTAAGTCACATTCCTTTTGACAAGGTTATTTTGTTCCCCCATAACAGCTGGAAGAAACAACTACAGACCCTGGTATAGGGAGAAACTGGCAAAACGCAAACAAAACTGACATACAGCAAAATCGGAATCAGGTAAGTCTTGATCAGATCAACCTGTTCCCTCAAGGAAAGCCGCCAACCTTTCCAGCTTGCCACTTTGGCATTGGCATTCTCCAGCCTGTTCAACCAATTTGCATTACCATAGTCACCTGGGCCAAATTCAATGCCTAGAACTCAAATTTTTGTTGGGGCTCCGGGAAGTCATCCGGGAGAACAAAGCTCTCACCTTCAGCACCCATCCAGAAAGCTTCACACTTGTCCTGGTTGACCTTTGAACCTGATGCCTCTGTATACTGCCTTATCACTGAGACCACCTTCTGCGCCTCCCCAGTCCCAGAGACAAAAACACAAACATCAGCAGCATAGGCCACAACCTTCAAAGGAGGCTCACCAGCGATGCCCAAAGGTACCCCACACAATGGACCACTCTCTAGTCTTCTAATGAAGGGGTCGATTGCAAACACATATAGCAGAGAATTCAATGGACACCCCTGATGCACACCCGAGCCAACGACAAAGGGTTGCCCGACCCAACCATTAACCATAGGAAAGCTTTCAGCCCCTTTTTACAAAATCTTGAGCCAATCAATGAAACCCCCCCTCCAGGCCATATTTGCCAAGAAGGAGCCATAAGTACTCATGATTAACTCGATCAAAGGCCTTAGTCTGATCCACTGTCAGCAAAAATTTACCCCAACCAGCAGCCCTACAATGCTCCAAGGCCTCCCAGACACCTAACACTGCTGAGAAAGTACTTCTACCCTGGACCGAGCAGTGCTGGTGGTGGGATAACAAACTGCCTGCCACTGGTGATAATCGGCAGAAAAAAATCTTTGCCAGTATCTTTTTATCCACATTAAGAAGACTAATGGGGCGCCAATTCCCAATCATCAAAGGATCTTTACCCTTTGATAAAAGGATCACTGCAGATTGCCTCATGGAGGGAGGGAGAGAACCCTCATACAAACAGCCACTAAAAACCTTCGCAAGGTAGGGAGCCAGGATCGTCTTAAAACATTTATAAAATGTGGTTGTCAAACCATGTGGCCCTGGCGTTTACCTCATCTGCAGTAATTTCATCTGTCAAATTCATCAAAGGAACTTTACTTTCCAGACCTGGTGTAGAGTCCAAAAAAAACAACATCCTTATCCGATCAAGGTTCCTTCCTCCCAGGAGATCGGCACTGACAACCTCCAGGATCCCTGACCTAGACTTCGTCAGAGAAGCCGTACTGTCCTTCAGGCCATTGACCATCTTAGCTGCTACGCTCTGTATACAGTTCTGGTAAGGGTCGGGCAAATGGTATTTCCCATAATCCCTCTCCTGAACCAAAGAGGCGTGCTGGTCATATTGATGTCTCCTAAGGAGGAGCTTCACCTCAGAGATCACCCCAGAATCTCCTCCATTCGAACGTTTCCCCCGCAAACGCTGGTAGGTGATATATTTATCTTGCTGCTTTCTTCTTCCTATGGCCTTGAAAAGCCCAACGGTCCGCTGCTTTACAAGCTCCCACCATTCTGACTTACTGTTACAAAAGTCTAGGATCATTACCTGTGCTTGAAAAAAATCCTCAAAGGATTGTCGTTTTCCAGGAGGGCCAAATTCAATCCCCAGATACCCCTCCCCCTAGGTTGCATAGCTGAGGTATTCAGAGTCACAGATAGAATACAGTGATCAGAAAACGCCACTGCCCGACACACAGGTGCCAAAAAAGCAGTCTTCCTTTAAAAAAAAGCTATCTATCCCACTACCTCGCTGAAAAGTGAACTCCGTACTGTCTGAGCAGCGCTTAATGTGCACATCTACCAGACCTGCTTCCCTAACTATCGCATTGAGAAAAAGGCTGTCATAGCCCAACTTATCTCGGAAAACTCTCCTGTCTTTAGACCTAGTAATGGTGTTAAAATCACCTCCAAAGATAACCTGCTGGGCTGTAAAATGAAAAGGCTTAATCTTTGTAAAAAGGCATTTCCGGTCCCACTTTGTCTGGGGACCATAGATGTTAATCAGGCGCAGGTCCTGCCTCCTCACAGAGACATCCAAGACCATGCATCTCCCAATCTCTACCTCAATTACCCGCCGCCACGTTACCATACCAGAAAAAAGGACCTCAACCCCGCTGTAAGGCACGGCCGCAAGAGACCAAAATGAGGGACCGCCTCTCCACTCCTTCTTTCCCAAATGTATTTCGGCCAGACTACTCAGATGGGTCTCTTGCAAAAACAAAATGTCAGCATCAAACTCGCTGAGCAAAAATAAGGCCATATGACGAGCACTTACTGATCTTAAGCTGGCAACATTAATGGTTGCCACTTTAAAAGAGTGGGAACTGCCATTAGGGTAATTGAGGCAGCCGTTTCTTAGCCTGACTGCTCCCTCTCTCTGGAGAACCAGCGTGTTTCATTGCACCCTGGGACTCATCATCCATAGAGGATGCCTTACTCAATGATCCTCATTCATCATCATCTGACAGGACCTCAAACGTTTTTGCCAAAAGCAAAACCTTAGGACTTAAGGTAACTGTACCCCTTTTTTTTACCCCTCCTCCTTTTATCCTCCAACCACTCCATATCATCCTTGGACAAACCGGATTAAACAGCCTCCCATGCCTATCCTCCCCTTTACCCCCCTCCCCCCCACTCTCCCTTCCCTTTATCTGCCACCAGGCCAGCCTCTTCACCATCTTCCCCACTCCTCTGCACCTCACGATCCTTAATAGAAACAATGCAGCATCGAGGGAGGGGGACTGGCACTGCACTTGATGCATCTGCCTCAGCAACTCTTGCTGCCTCTGCAATTTTGGAAGACATAGACAAAGAAGGATTGGACAAATTCTTGGTAACTAATACCTTACATACCGACTGGGAAGACACGGGCAAACTAGGTAAATGCACAGACTGGGGCACCACAGACTGGGAAGACACGGGCACACTAGGCAAACACACAGACTGGGGAAGACACGGACATATTGGGTATTGGCACAGACTCAGATGGACTTACAGGCACTCCAGCTGCTGAGCTCTGTGCATCCTCCATGTCCAGGCGGAAGAACTCTCTCATGAGCTCAGGCTTGTTGTGCATTGCATTGCCTCCTGACTGTAAAGATGTCCCACCGCATTGCACGGATTGCACCTTATGATGTTACAATCCTTTGCCAAATGTCCTACACCCTGACACAGAGAGCACTTTATCACCGGACAGGAGGATGCAAGATCAAGATGCCCTTTATCCCCACACTTATTACATAGCTTTGGCTGACCTGGATAGAAGATGGTCAGCCTGTCCCTTCCCAGGAAAGCTGAGGATGGCAGATGCTGGACAACATTATCAATTACTTTTAATTTTAACTGCACAGACCACCCCCCCCCCCCCGACCATATTCCCTGATCACCCAAAATCTTTTTTAGAGGGCTCAGGACTCAACCATAACAGATAAATCCCCTTGTGGTATGGACTCATTGCGGAGAAGAATAGTCACCATTTTAATGAGTGTCTGGCGTGATACAAGCTTGGGGATGAGCCCTCTCCAGTCCGGCAGGCCCCTACACACGTGCTCATATTTCTCCCAAAATATGTCCAAAGACTCCGGACAGATAAAGGACAAATTATACTCATAGGAACTGGCCAGACTGATAAGGGTGAAGATATCTGTGGGCCTAAACCCCATCTGCAGAATCTTATCCACCACTACCCTCCTATGTGGAGGAAGACCCTCACCTTCCCATCAGAGCTGCACAACATTCCTCCTTTTAAACAGGGAGGAAGATAAAACATTTCAATGCTCCTTCCCTGCTTGCTCCCCCTTCCCAGATCCTGTAGCAGCAACACCAGCATACTTTTTCTTACAGACACACCAATTGCAGTCTTGTCCTTAGACACAATCAAACCTGCTGACAGGGAGTCTGATTCAGCTGGGATAGCAGTCTTTGGATTAACAGAGGCAGCACCCGCCCTCTCCCTCTGCTCTGAACACGCAGCTTCTTTCCTGGGTTCAAGCACAGTCCTGTCCACTGCAGACTCCTGGAGAGTTGTAGCACTACTGCTCCCAGCATCTCCTCCACTATTTTCAGAAAGAGCCGCTGTGTCTGGTCCAGGCAAAGTCACTGTATTGTCCATGGCGCTCCTCTCTGCAGACTCTTCCCCCAGAATCTGACAGTCACCAATTTCATCTGAAGCTTTGTTTCCAGCAGGTAAATCAGATTGTATTGCATGCTGTACATTGACTATGCGTCTGGGCTGACTGCCCGTAGCACTACAACCCTCAGCAAGCCCATTGTCATTAAAGTTCACATCACCATCCTGCACACACACTGTGCCTGCTTGCTGTGTCCATCTCCTCAACATCATCTGAGGAATCTGCACCCAAAGGGGATTCCAGCTTAGTAATAAACTCCAACATGCCAGTACCTCCCCCAACCTCCTACTCAGATGTTCCATATTGCTGCAGAGAGAGGGGGACAGAGGCCTCCGCCATTGAGGGCTCAACAGATGCCTGAGGTGTTGAATAGCTGAGCTCATCCCCTGGGCCCACTTTCTCACTCTCTGCTGACTCTGTCGGTACCTGCATCTCCTCATTGATTGGGTCACTTTCCATGCAGGAAGCATCTCCTCTCCTCATCCAGTTGTACCGTTCCTCGTTTCTATGTTTTTCTTTAAATAGTCCACTATTCTCTTTCAGAGAACTCACCAGTTCTTTCTGCTTGCACCAAGTCCTTCAACTCAGGCCTCAGAGCTGGTCTCTTCTTACTGTATACTTGGCACAAATCTGTTTTTACTTCCTAAATTCAGCCATCAAAGCTAACAATTTCTCCTCTTCTTTCTCAATCCGTTTCAGCTTACCGACAATGCTCTGTTTAAAGGCAAACAGGGACTAATCTCTCCTTTGGCCAGGCCCGGTATCTTCCACAGGCCTATCCAGGGGCCCCCACCAGGGCTCTCCCCAGGATCCAGCATCCCTCCTGGGGCAGAGAAGCAACTCTAGCCCCTGGTCTCTGGAAGCACAGGAGCTAAGGAACCAGCAACCTCACACTTCACTGTCAAGGAGCAGAATAGCCAGTTACCCACCATTCCTGTGTTGAGTTCCCGGGTCTGTACACCTGCTGTGCCCATTATGAGGGGTTCCCACCACCCCTGTGCAGAGTTCTTTTTTACAAGTGTGGTCTCAGATCTGACCATTTCAATCACTGACTGTCTGCCTGACACCCTTTCCATTCCAAATTACTTTTTATCTCTTCTAAACTCATTTAAGGTTGCCATAGAATAGATGATTCCTTTTTAATTTCATTCCTACTATGGTCACCTTAAATGAGTGCAGAGAATGTACAAAGCTTCTGAACAGTTTGGAAGAGATAAAAAGTAATGGGGGATGGAACGGGTGTCAGGCAGACAGTCAGTGATTGGAATGGTCAGATCTGACACTGGAGGCTGCAGGATGGGAACAGTGAAGATATATGCCAGAGGAGAGCAAACAGGAGATAGTGAAGGGGGGGAGGATTGGTGTGATTGGGAAGGTGTACACACTTGCATTACACAGAGAGGGGGGAAGTAAAGTTGGAGGTGAAAGGTGCTGCTGTAGAGTGAGGACACAGTGATAATAGCATAGCAGGTGCCGCTTCTGCCCCCCTCCCCTCTCCAGTCCTGGCCCTGCAGCATGTACTGTACCTGGAGATTTCTGTGTGATCCCTCTGTGTGCACTGCTGGTTGCTGAGTCCGTGTCACAGGGAGATGGATGGACTGCTGCCTTTGCCTCTGCCTGCTGCACGGACCTATCGCTCCCTGTCTGCCCGAGCCTGCCACCGTTCTTCTTCTGCTGCTGATTCTCTCACTTGCTGAATGAGACAGGCATTGTGTGAGCCAATGACACGACGGGTCCGATAAAAGCACCACCCTACGGACCCACCAATCAATACCAACCACAGGAAACCTAATGCTAGAGGTGGAGTGTTTGGGTGCAAGGCTCATAGCCCCAAGGACACTGTAAACTATGCCCATAGAGCTTCTTAGCCCCAATCACGTGTTTACACATGCGTCATGCCTCCAATAGCACCTGTGTGTCTGGCGCCCTTAACACACACACTTAAAGAGACACTTTTTATTTTTTTTATAAGTAGCTTTGGGGGGGGGGGGCGGCGCTCCTGTGCCCCATATTGACGGGCCCCCACTGGGGGTAAAAATAGGCATTTGAGCTCACAGCAACATACTCAATGGGGCAGCATCGCAACTGCAAGCCAAACCCTAGGCTTGCAGTTGCAATGCAATACTCCTATTCAAACAGTCGAAAGAAAAAAAGACTCAGTTTACTCTTTATGCATTTTGGACACATTAAGGGAGGGTTAGTAGTCCTTTCATTTGTTTTTGCTTTTTTCACATCCGTACCCTAGATTTATCTTCACTTCCTCTACCATAGCCAAAACTGAAAGTGAGAGAAATCCCTCCAAAGTGAGGGAATCCCTGCTTGTCACCAGCATTAGTAGTCCCTTTATTCCTGTTCAGAGTATTGGTAACTGTAAGCGCAAACACACAAGTCCATATATAACAGGCGATATAAAAGGCTGAGCAACTTAGTCCATAGGGGACAGGCTGGAAGTTCAAGGGTTAAGTGGTAACCGGTAATGTAATGGTTAAAGTAGGCTGGTAGGCTAGGCGGCTGCTGTCCTCAGAGAGCTGGCTCTGTGATGGATGAGAGAGGGGTAGAGAAGGAATCGCCACCTGAGTGTAGTATTAACAAATGATGTTTATGACACCAGGTAAAAACACACTTACAGGATAAAAACATATAAAAGGCTCATCTGTATAGGTATGTGGTCCTCGGTGTTCCCTCTGATCCTATGGTGGTGACGCTGCAGGGATGCTGGGCTGCAGAAGGTGGATTACCAGCCGGGAGCTCCTTCTGTGGCCATCAGGAAGAGACTAGGGGCCAGCGTGGAGCGCACGTGAAGCGTGCATGACGTCACAGGTCGTCCGTCTGCTTCTGGGTTCAGTATCCAGGGGAGGGATCATCCAGGGAGGAGTGCTAGCAGAGAGGTTGAGAGAAGGCTACGCGCTCGGAGCCACTGCTCCTTCAATAGGCCCTTCAAGAGGATTTTGTTGTCGGAAAATTTTATATCCTGCTCTCAAACTTTGTGTGTCGGAAAATCCGATGGAAAATGTGTGATGGAGCCTACACACGGTCGGAATTTCCGACAACAAGGTCCTATCACACATTTTCCGTGTGTACGGGGCATAAAACTAAATCAATTGCAGAAGACTAAAATGGGACTAAAACTAAAATGCCATTTTAGTCCTAAGACTTATGCCCCCGTACACACGGTCGGATTTTCCGATGGAAAATGTCCGATCGGAGCGTGTTGTCGGAAATTCCGACCGTGTGTGGGCTCCATCGGACATTTTCCATCGGATTTTCCGACACACAAAGTTTGAGAGCAGGATATAAAATTTTCCGACAACAAAATCCGTTGTCGGAAATTCCGATCGTGTGTACACAAATCCGACGGACAAAGTGCCACGCATGCTCGGAATAAATAAAGAGATGAAAGCTATTGGCCACTGCCCCGTTTATAGTCCCGACGAACGTGTTTTACGTCACCGCGTTCAGAACGATCTTCCGACAACTTTGTGTGACCGTGTGTATGCAAGACAAGTTTGAGCCAACATCCGTCGGAAAAAATCCTAGGATTTTGTTGTCGGAATGTCCAAACAAAGTCCGACCATGTGTACGGGGCATAAGACTAATGCCCCGTACACACGATCGGAAATTCCGCCAGCAAAAGTCCGATGTGAGCTTTTGGTCAGAATTTCCGACCGTGTGTATGCTCCATCGGACTTTTGCTGGCGAAATTCCCACCAGCAAAAGATTGAGAGCAGGTTCTGAATTTTTCGGTCGGAAAAAAAGAATTTCTGATCGTCTGTACCAATTCCTAAGCGCAAAATTCCTACGCATGCTCGGAAACAATTCGACGCATGCTCTGAAGCATTGAACTTCATTTTATTGGCTAGTCTTAATGTTGTACGTCACCACGTTCTTGACGGTCGAAAGTTTAGAGAACTCTTGTGTGACCGTGTGTATGTATGCAAGCCAAGCTTGAGCGGAATTCCGTTGGAAAAAACATCCAGGTTTTTTCCGACGGAAAATCCGCTCGCGTGTACGGGGCATAAAGCTAAATAGAAATTTGCTGCCAAAATTAACACTGCCTAGACTGCTATTTTACACAGTGACATGGCCTCACCCTGCCACAGGATGTATATAACAAGGCAGATTAGTATATGGTGTCTCAGGGCTGTATCTAGCATTATTCAACTGTATACAGCAGTGTTCAGTTGTACAGCGCTGTATATAGAGACAAACCGAGATATATAGAGGCACAGAGCATGCAGGCCAGGGGTCCCTGAAAGCCAAAGCAGCAAGCAAATGTGTTTCTGCTTAACACACATGCTAAAATTGGGTATATACGGTTTTGTAGATTTTCACATCAGTACAGTTCATGAAAACATACCAGCTCAATAGGAAAGTGTTCCTTGAAACTGTTGCCAATTATGGCCTTTTAACATATTAATTCCCCAACTCAGAAGGTATGAATATATATATAAAAAGCATTTTTTGCAGTGACATAATTTGCTTATACAATTAAAATCTAATTCTGACCCAAGACATGCAAGCCCTGAGAAAATAAATCTTACTTGTAATAAATGATATTTTATATTATACAGTAGTCTTGATTTAATGTGCAGAATAGGTTTTTGTAGGTATACATTTATTTATAAGCTCTAGGATTGAAATGTAATTTCTATTTAAAGTCATAATCACAGTACATAAATGTACCAAGAGAACTTTTTACCTATTTTTATGCAAAAACCATTGTTCAGATATAGAGATCACAGATAAAGGCATGAGTTTAAGATTAGTAGAATGCCTTGCGATAAAAGCTTCAATGCTTTATTCACTAGTTTGCCGTAAAAAAAAGAGTAATTGAATAATCTTTCTTCATATCCCTGGAATATTGCCTAACAGCTTCCTTTATGTCTAACAACTTCCTTTTAGATAACTAGCATATGGGCCTAGCATATCTTAAAATGTTATACCATTAATTGAACAGTGCCTTTGTCTTTTTAATAAAGGAAGTGACATGACTCTCTAGGAGTTTCTAATGTGACTCTTTTCATGGTCTCATATAAATGTTTTTTTGTGACAATATAGAGACAGCTGCAGTTGCAAAATAACTGTAGCATCAAACTGTAAAAATATAGTATTTTGGGATTGATGCTTGAAAACTGAAGCTAAAAACCAATATCATCACCCAACCAAATAAGAGTTTGCACTTTGCAAATACGCACAGTTGTATTTTATAGGTACCTTACATTTTTTTTTTTTTTTTTTTAGCAAGACAACATGCAATAGTGTAGTGATATTTTAGACTTTGCAATCCTAAAGCAGACCTTCCAGTTAAATTGCAAGGGCCTTTCATTTAGTGAGACCAAAACAATATTCCTAATGCCCACGTTCCTGTAAATGGCTGTAGAGTAAGTGGGTGCTGAAGCGACTGCTGGCTGAGTACTGGAATGACTCAAAGCAAAGAATATGTCACCAGCACACCAGGAAACTCCATCAAAGGGTCTAATGCCGCGTACACACGGTCGGACTTTTCGTCTACAAAAGTCCAACGGACGCTGACGGACTAAAGCTGGCTGGTAATCCGATCGTGTGTGGGCTTCTCCGGACTTTCAACGAACTTTTTCAGCCTCAAATCCGACGGACTTTAGATTTGAAACATGCTTCAAATCTTTCCGACGGACTCGAGTCCGGTCGAAAAATCCGCTCGTCTGTATGCTAGTCTGACGGACAAAAACCCACGCTAGGGCAGCTATTGGCTACTGGCTATCAACTTCCTTATTTTAGTCCGGTGTACGTCATCACGTAAGAATTCGACGGACTTTTGTGTGATCGTGTGTAGGCAAGTCTGTTCGTTAGAAAGTCCGCCGCAAGTCCGTCGAAAGTCCGTCGAAAGTCTGTCGGACAGGCTGTCGGACTTTTGTAGCTGAAAAGTCCGACCGTGTGTACGCCCCATAACACTTTTATTGATGATCACATCACAGCAAAGGACAGCAACATTTTGGAGGCACACAGGAACCCTTTTATCAGGCATGTGACAATGACATGTTTCGGGGACCACGCATGACCCCTTCAGCAGGTTCCCTGCTGAAGGGGTCCTGCATGACTCTGAAACTTCGCTGTCCTTTGCTGTGATGTGACAATAAAAGCGATGTACCTTTTGAAGGAGTTCTCTGGTGTGCTGTTGTCATATTCCTTGCTTTCATTTGATGAGGACCCCCACTTTGTTAAAATGTTGCTCTAAACTGAAAAATATATATATGTTGGTATGGGGAAGGGGGAATGCTACTTAATTAACTTGAATAACATTTCTTAACTCTCCCTATAACATAGCAAATCTACACTTTTTTGAGTTCAGAATCCAAATTATAATGGTGCATTTTAATTGTCAATTTATATTAACTGCATAATTGTTTTTACATACATTTATTGTAATATGCACTGATAACATCCGCATGCTAGAGTTATTCAAAAATGAAGCCCAGCACTACTCTACTGCAAAGCTTTATCAGGTTATGTCTATCAGTTGGTTGAGATATTCACAGGCAGTAAATCTTGTACAAAGCTCCATTGACAGAATGAGAGCTGTAAATATGAAATACGTGTACATTATTTTATATTTAAGTTTTAATTTTATTAGTGGACATAAATAATCATATAAAACTATAAATTTGCTTTGAGTTTCTTTCTGTGCCCTCCAAAATTATTATTCATGCTGGTTCTTTTTTGTTTCCATAGCATGGGTGAACTCTTTGTCAATGGGAATGATCTTCTTCTGCTCCCCTGTGGTCAGTGTATTTACGGATATGTTTGGGTGCCGGAAGACAGCAGTAGTAGGAGCCGCTGTTGGTATAATTGGTCTTCTTTCAAGTTCTTTTGTTGGGTGAGTGTATCATAAGTGATCTAGTAAACTGAGTTGCAAATGCCTTTCTTCAAGAGTCCTGATAGTTGTTTATATGGCTTGAACTAAATGTAATTTTTGTTAGTCACCTGTCACTAACCTGTTCCAGGAGCTAAGCTAGTTCTGGGCAATCTACCAAACTAACATGTGACCCCTAACTTCTATGTTGGCCACGTAAACTTTTTTAATTTCCATAATATATAAAAAAAAAGCTGTTACTGTGGTCCCTTTATTACTTCTGTGCCACTGGATATAAAAAAAAAGTATATTGAAAACAATGGTATTGTCGGTTTTATCATTTAAATGAAATGTGTAGTCTAATGGAAACTACCTTCTTGATGATAATGACCTCATCAATATGTGTTTACTCTCTAAAAAATAACTTTTTCACTATATAATGCTACACAAAGGTTCTTCTTTACTGCTTCTCACAATGCAAGTCCAGTGATCACTTAAAAACAAGGGCATTGTTTGTGCTGAACTCCCAGACCACGTGTTCCCTATATCATGTGTGTTGCTCTGGGTCCAAAAAGCTGTGACCGCCAGCAATTTCTTTAATTGTAAACATACCACGGCAGGCTTTCGGCTTAGAGCCAAGGTAGACTTCTGGCTTTGATATGTCACATTATACAACTGAGAGATGGACTTCCCCTCATTCTATACTTCCCTGGTATCTGAGGTCTGGAAAATGGAGACCAGCAAGGGGCGCTTGGTGCGAGTTACTCCTTAGAAAAAAGGTTTTGACATGGGAGAACAAAGCATAGGCTTTTAAAAAATGATGGACAGGGCCAAAACCTGTGCTTTCAGAGTGCTTAAGTCCAAGTTCTAGTTAAGATCTGATTTTAGGAAGGCCAGAGTAGTCACTGGGATTTATATACAGTAGATACTGATTGTTAAGTATTCACCAACTAATTTAACAAATTCAATTCAAATATTTTAAAATTGATTGTGCCGATGTTTATGCATGTCTGTAAGACTCTCACTTGTGGCACAGTAATAAAAACATATTTTGTGGGTACGAGTACTGTGGCATTTGTGTCCTGTGTATGCATTGACTAGGCTTGGGTTTAATTTAACAATGCCCCTTGAAGCCTCCACTGTTATCATTATTTTGGCCAAGCCCACCATCTTTCACAATCCTAGTCATGCACCTGCCTGAACAAATGAAAACCATACACTCCATGTATAGTTGATATCAGATGAAGTCTGTGTTTTAACTGATTCAATTGGTTACCAATGTAAAGCCTTGAGGCAGAAATACACAATGGGGTTAATTTATTAACTGGAGGGAGCAAAATCTGGTGCAGCTGTGCATGGTAGCCAGGGAGCTTCTAAGGCCAAGCCACAGATGGTTGGAATACCAGCTGGTTTAGCAGGAACCAGCCAAGATTCAAACTATGTATGGGTAGGCTGAATGTACCCATGTTGATTGATCGATCAACTTGGGTACAACCATCCTGACAGATTTTACATACGATTATCGTTAGAGGCTGGCTTAGCCGCTAGCAATAATCACCGTCTTCTCCAAACGGGGACGACTTCCCACGCCTGCCGCCAGTAGAATACAATGGGTCAGTGGGAGGGATTCCTCTGTCAACGCTGTCTGTGTTGATGGGTGAATCAAGCAAATTTCTTTCCTACAAACCGTAGATGCAAGAAAGTGTATGGCCTGCCTAACTTCAGCTTGTTCAATTACGCTTTGACAAAAAACTTGTAAGCTGATTTCTATGCAGAGCTGCACCCGATTTTGTTCTTTCCAGTTTTAGTCAATCAACCCCAGTGAAACCCATTAATTAAAGCATGTCTTTATTGCCTCACAGCAAGCAATCACAGTCACACTTCTCCTGTTTTAATTTTCCAGTGCATTCCAGTTGGAATATTACAGGTGGTTGTGAGACAACAAATGCTAATACATGACTTCTTATTTTTGTTTCTCTCTTTTCACAGGAGCCTAGATCCTCTTTATTTTACATATGGTATATTATTTGCATGTGGCTGCTCTTTTGCTTACCAACCATCTCTTGTTATTTTGGGACATTACTTCAAGAAACGTCTAGGACTGGTCAATGGCATTGTAACTGCAGGCAGCAGCCTTTTTACAGTATCGCTGCCCTTTTTGTTGCGCTTTTTACTTGACAGTATTGGACTTGAGCACACCCTACGCGTCTTGTGTATTCTCATGTTTGTTCTCTTTTTGGCTGGATTCACCTACAGGCCTCTTATACCTAGACAGAGAAAAAGACTTTCAAAAGTCTTCAATTTTTCTATCTTCAAATCGAAGAGCTATTGTATATGGGCATTTGGAATTCCAGCTGCACTTTTTGGCTACTTTGTGCCTTACGTCCACTTGGTAAGCTGTCAACATGTCATTTAAACTTAGAGCATGCTTATGTTTATGTTATATTTATAGTCATCTCATAATTCTTCAGTGTCTTTCCAGTGTTGCCTTTTTTTTTTTTGGTCAGTAAATAAAAAATGGCTGCTGAAATCACTGTAACTGGACTGTAACTGTCATGTGTAATCTATCAATGTGGCATGTCAATTAATCCTGAGAACAAAAGCAGTGCATACAGGGATAAATATATACTGTTCTTAACCACTTCCCGCCCGTCCTATAGCAAAATGACGGCCGAGCGGTGGTTCAATTATCCTGAATGGGCATCATATGATGTCCAGCAGGATAACAGCCGCTGCGCACCCGTCGGGCCTCGCATCGCGGCTATTGGTGGTGCGGTGTGTCAGTCTGACACACCGCTACACTGATCTCGGTAAAGAGCCTCCGACGGAGGCTCTTTACCACGTGATCAGCCGTGTCCAATCATGGCTGATCACGATGTAAACAGGAAGAGCCGTTAATTGGCTTTCCTCATTCGCGTATGACAGACACGAGTAGAGGAGAGCCGATCGGTGGCTCTCCTGACAGGGGGGGGTCTGTGCTGATTGTCTATCAGTGCAGCCCCCCACGGATGCCCACACTGGACCACCAGGGAAGCCACCAGGACCACCATGAGAAGCCACCAGCATGTGGATGGCCAGGTATGTACCCCATGGCCATCCACATATAAAACAATATGCCCAATACATGCCAGTCAGTACCCACAAATGGGCACTGACTGGCAACATTATGGATCAGTACAGATAAGTGATGCCCAGCAATGCCACCCATCAGTGTCATCAGTGCCACCCATCAATGTCCATCAGTGCCACCTCTCAGTGCCCACCTATCAGTGACCATCAGTGCCAATCCGTGCCAACTATCAGTGCCACACCTAAGTACCCATCAGTGCCACCCATAAGTAACCATCAGTGCCACCAATGAGTGCCCATCAGTGCCGCCTATGAGTGCCCATCTGTGCTGCATACCAGTGCCACCTATCAGTGCCACCTATCAGTGCCCATAAGTGCCGCCTATCAGTGCCACCTCATCAGTGCCATCTCATCAGTGCCCATTGGTGCCGCCTTATCAGTGCCTGTCAGTGCAGCCATATCAGTGCCCATCATTGAAGAAGAAAACATACTTATTTGCAAAAAATTTTAACAGAAACAAAGAAAAACTTTTTTTTTCCGTAAGTTTTCGGTCCTTTTTTATTTGTTGCGCAAAAAATTAAAATTGCAGAGGTGATCAAATACCACCAAAAAAATGCTCTATTTGTGGGAAAAAAATGATAAAAAATTTGTTTGGTACAGTGTAGCAAAACCGCACAATTGTCATTCAGATTGCGACAGCGCTGAAAGCTGAAAATTGCCTTGGGCAGGAAGGTGTATAAGTGCCTGGTATTGAAGTGGTTAAAAAAAGTATATTCCTACAGCGCAAGAAAGAGAAAAATCACTCTGAAAGGTCAGGAAAGGGGGTGGGGATGAGCGAGCGCCCCCCCCCCCCCGAACCGTACCAGGCCCCATGCCATTACTTTGGGGGTGGGTACATTCAGGGCAGGGGGGGCCTGCGCCCCCCCACTCCAAAGCACCTTGTCCCCATGTTGATGAGGACAAGGGCCTCTTCCCGACAACCCTGGCTGTTGGTTGTTGGGGTCTGCGGAAGGGGGCTTATCGGAATCTGGAAGCCCCCTTTAAGAACGGGGCCCCCAGATTCTGGCCCCCCACCCTATGTGAATGAGTATGGGGTACATTGTACCCCTACCCATTCACCTTAAAAACAAATGTCAAAAATAAAACACATTACATATATTTTTAAATTAATTTATTAAGGCAGCTCCATAGTCTCTTCCCTCTCTGGCTCTTCTGCCTCCTCCGGTTCTTCTCCCCTCCCCGGGTCTTCTCCGCTCTTCGCTGATGTCTTCTAGCCCTCTCCGGTTCTACTCCCTCTGTCCACTGTCCTCTGCCTCTGCTGGGTCTTCTCTGATATCTTCTCGCTCTTTTGCTGGGTCTTCTCCACTGTCTTCTCCCTCTGCTCTTCTTCCGATGTTGACTCTCCCGCTTTAATGCCGGGTGCGCAGTGTGCCACTACTTATATAGGCATGGGGCAGGGTCACCGGAGACCCGCCTCTTATGACGTCACTGCCCATCATGCCCCGGTCGGTGGCATCATAAAGGGCGGGGCCTCTGGATGACGTCACACAGTGACTCCGCCCCATGCCAATATAAGTAGTGGCACACCGCACCCAGCATTAGAGCGGGAGAGAGCGTTGAGTCAACATTGGAAGAAGAACAGAGGGAGAAGACAGCAGAGAAGACCCATCAAAAGAGCAAGAAGATAGCGGAGAAGACCCATCAGAGGGAGAAGACAGAGGGAGAAGAACTGGAGAGGGCTAGAAGACATCAGTGAAAAAGACCCGGAGAGGGAAGAAGAATTCGGAAGAGACGCTGCCTTAATAAACTACTGTGTTTTATTTTTGACACTTATTTTTCAGGTGAATAGGTAGGGGTACGATGTACCCCACACTCATTCATATAGGGTGGGGGGCCGGGATTTGGGGGCACCCTTGTTAAAGGGGGCTTCCAGATTCTGATAAGCGCCCCACCCACAGACCCCGACAACCAATGGCCAGGGTTGTCTGGAAGAGGCCCTTGTCCTCATCAACATGGGGACAAGGTGCTTTGGGGTGGGGGGCGCAGGGGCCCTCCCTGCCCCAAAGCACCCACCCCCCCATGTTGAGGGCATGTGGCCTGCTACGGTTCAGGGGGGGTGCTCGCTCGTCCCCACCCCCTTTCCTGACCTGCTGGGCTGTGTGCTCGGATAAGGATCTGGTATGGATTTTGGGGGGCCCCAACCCCATTTTTTCGGCGTGGGGGTTCCCCTGAAAATCCATACCAGACCGAAGGGCCTGGTATGCTCTTGGAGGGGGAACCCATGCCGTTTTTTTTTTTACAATGTGTGTGGAGTTCCCCCTAAAGATTTATACCAGACACAGTGCCTGGTATTGTCGGGGATCAGAGTCAGATACCTGTTCATTGAAGTCGGACGCATGTCGGACTTCAAGTCGCAGGGCAAAGTCGGATCCAAAGTGGTACGACTGTCGTGTCGTACCAGTGTGAACCCGGCCTCAAAGTCATTAAGTATCCTGAAAGCATAATGTGTAAATCCCCACTTCTATTGTAACAATGCATGCACTGGATGAGGGAGAGGTCTCACTGTTTCTTTTTGGATGAATTTGGGCCTGAGAAACCTTAGTCTGCTGACATAACTCCTGTGCTTAACCACTCGAGGACCGACTGCCCCCGCAATATACTGCGGATGGGTGGCCCGCACAGGCAAAGAGATGTACCCGACCGTGTGTAGGCTCCATCAGAAATTTTTTGTCGGAATTTCCGACAACAAAAATTTGAGAGCTGGTTCTCAAATTTTCAAATTCCGATCGTGTGTACACAATTCCGATGCACAAAATTCCACGCATGTTCGGAATCAAGCAGAAGAGCCGCACTGGCTATTGAACTTCATTTTTTTCGGCTCGTCGTACGTGTTGTATGTCACCTCGTTCTTGACGATCGCAATTTCCAACAACATTTGTGGGACCGTGTGTATGCAAGACAAGTTTGAGCCAACATCGGTCGGAAATAAATCCCAGGATTTCATTGTAGGAATGTCTGATCATGTGTACGCGGCATAAGTTAGGCACATATTTAACCCCTTGATCAACCTAGATGTTAATCTCTTACCAGCCAGTGTCATTAGTACAGTATTAATGTTACTGGTGATGTCAATGGCAGTTAGTCACACCCGGAGTCCCATTGTCTTTAGTCACTGATCACCGTCTTTAGTAGTATAAAACAAATTTAAAAAAACTCCAGTATATATACACCATAGTTTGTAGGCGCAATAACTTTCACGCAAACCAATTAATATACACTCATCGGAATTTTTTTATCCAAGACATGTAGCAGAACACATTTTGGCCATGTATGAAGAAATTTTATTACTTTTTTTATTGGATATGTTTTGTAGCAGAATGTAAAAAATATTGTTTTTTGTTTTTTTTTAAATTTTCAGCCTCTTTTAGTTTATATCGTAAAAAATATAAAAACCCAGTGGTGATCAAATACCAGCAAAATAAAGCTCTATTTGTGGGGGAAAAAAATGATAACAGTTTTTGTTTGGATACAGCGTTGCATGACTGCGGGATTACCAGTTAAAGTAGAACAGTGATAAATAGCAAATAATGGCCTGGTCATGAAGGGGGTAAAATCTTCTGGAGGTGAAGTGGTTACATATACCATTTCAGTTCTTACTGAAATGGTATGTACATAAAGCTAGAGCGACTTGTGTCTGCATCACCCCAGTTACTACTTGCAGGTCAGGGAGCTTCATTACTGAAGCCTATTTTGTACAGAGTTTGGCTTACTTCTGACAGACTGTTTCCCTGAGATGCTCTGCTGAGAAGTATCGAATGGAGGAGCAATACAACAAAATGGCACCCATTTGCAGACTGCTTTGGCGTATAGTGAGCTCCTCTTAGTAAATAATTGCTTCAGCTTGGTCTCCTACCCATGGGAGAACCCCCTCAAACATGTTTTGCATAGTAGGGGCTTTATCTTAGAGACCTCAGAAATCAGTAGTAAGTGATGTTCACTAGTAAGTGGCTCAGAGTTCAGAGGTCAGTAAAAAGTGTTGCAGAGGTCATAAAAAAGTGACTCAGAGGTCCGTAGTGATATAGAGGTAAATAGTAAGTGGTGCAGAGTTCAGAGGTCACTAGTAGGTGATGCAAAGTTCAGAATTCAGTAGTAAGTGATGCAGCGTTTAGTGGTCAATAGTAAGTGATGCAGAGTTCGGAAATCAGAAGTAAGTGACGCAGAAGTCAGAAGTAAGTGACGCAGAGTTAAGAAATCAGTAGTGTCCCCCCACACTGTAGTGTCCTTTGCCCTCCATCCACAGTAGTGTCCTTTGCCCTCCATCCACAGCAGTGTCCTCTGCCCCCCCCCCCCACACACACACACACACTAGTGTGTCCCCTGCCCCTCTATAGCAGTGTCCCCATCCCCCTTCATCCCCTCCATTGTGTTCTCTGCACCCCACCCCTACTGTAGTGTCCTATACCCCTGAAAAGCAGTGTCCTCTGGCTGGTCACCATAGCAGTTTCCTTTGGGCCGCTGGGAGCCTAAGCCAGCCGCTCCTGCTCCCACCTCTTCCCCAGCCTGGTGCCACAGTGAGTGCTGAAGGTGCAGAACAGTGAGCAGTAATTGACAAGCACCACTCTGTGCTCAGAGCGGACCTGAGAACTGAGCAGCAGTCTTTGATCGCTCAGTTCTCAGTGTAGAGACAGCTTGGGACTGCTGCAGCATTGGATCACTGCTGCATCTACATACAGTGGATATAAAAAGTCTACACACCCCTGCTAAAATGTCAGGTTTCTGTGATGTAAAAATATGACAAAGATAAATCATTTCAGAACTTTTTCCACCTTTAATGTGACCTATAAACTGTACAACTCAATTGAACAACAAACTGAAATCTTTTAGGTGGAGGGAAGTAAAAATAAAACAACTAAAATAATATAGTTGTATATATAATATAGCTGCACACCCTTAAACTAATATTTTGTTAAAGAACCTTTTGATTTTATTACAACACTCTTTTTGGGTATGAGTCTATCAGCATGGCACATCTTGACTTGGAAATATTTGCCCACTCTTCTTTGCAAAAACACTCCAAATCTGTCAGATTGTGATGGCATCTCCTGTGCACAGCCCTCTTCAGATCACCCCACATATTTTCAATGAGATTCAGGTCTTGGCTCTGGCTCGGTCATCCAAAAACTTTAATCTTCTTCTGGTGAAGCCATTAGTTTGTTGATTTGGATGTATGCTTTGGGTCGTTGTCATGCGAAAGATGAAGTTCCTCTTCATGTTCAGCTTTCTAGCAGAAGCCTGAAGGTTTTGTGCCAATATTGACTGGTATTTGGAACTGTTCATAATTCCCTCTACCTTGACTAAGGCCCCTGTTCCAGCTGAAGAAAAACAGCCCCAAAGCATGATGATGCCACCACCATGCTTCACTGTGGGTATGGTGTTCTTTTGGTGATGTGCAGTGTTGTTTTTGCGCCAAACATATCTTTTGGAATTATGCCCAAAAAGTTCAACCTTGGTTTCTTCAGACCATAACACATTTTCCCACATGCTTTTGGGAGACTTCAGATATGTTTTTGCAAAATTTAGCCAGGCTTGGATGTTTTTCTTGGTAAGAAAAGGCTTCCGTTTTGCCATAGCCCAGACATATGAAGAATACGGGAGATTGTTGTCACATGTACCACACAGCCAGTACTTACCAGATATTCCTGCAACTCCTTTAATGTTGCTGTAGGCCTCTTGGCACCCTCCCTGACCAGTTTTCTACTCGTCTTTGCATCAATTTTGGATGGACGTCCAGTTCTTCGTAATGTTACTGTTGTGCCAGATTTTCTCAACTTGATGATGACTGTCTTCACTGTGTTGCATTGTTCATCTGATGCCTTGGAAATTATTTTGTACCCTTCGCCTTTTAACAATGAGATCCCTCTGATGCTTTGGATGCTCTCTGCGGACTGTGGCTTTTGCTGTAGGATGCGACTAAAAAAATGTCAGGAAAGACCTACTAGAACAGCTGAACTTTATTTGGGGTTAATCAGAGACATTTTAAATGATGGCAGGTGTGTACTGACTCTTATTTAACATGAGTTTGAACGTGATTGCTTAACCACTTAAGCCCCGGACCATTTGGCTTGCCAAAGACCAGAGCACTTTTTGCGATTCGGCACTGTGTCACTTTAACTGACAATTGCGCGGTTGTGCAACGTGGCTCCCAAATAAAATTGACGGTCTTTTTTTCCCACAAATAGAGCTTTCTTTTGGTGGTATTTGATCACCTCTGCAGTTTTTATTTTTTGCGCTATAAACAAAAAAATTGCCACAATTTAGAAAAAAAATGCATTTTTTACTTTTTGCTACAATAAATATCCCCAAAAAATATATTAAAAAAATCTTTTTTCCTCAGTTTAGGCCGATACGTATTCTACATATTTTTGGTAAAAAAAAAATCACAATAAGCGTTTATTGATTGGTTTGCGCAAAAGTTATAGCGTTTACAAAATAGGGGATAGTTTTATGGTATTTTTATTAAAAATTTTTTTTTTTTTTTTAGTAATGGCGGCGATCAGCGTTTTTTATCGTGACTGTGTCATTATGGCTGACAGATCAGACACTTTTGGCGCGATTTTGGGACCATTCACATTTATACTGCGATCAGTACAAATGACTGGCAGTGAAGGGGTTAACCACTAGGTGGCGCTGTAGAGGTTAAGTGTGTCCTACGGAGTGATTCTAACTGTGGGGGGCTGTGTGTGACACAACACTGATCACCGCTCCCGATTACAGGGAGCTGTGATCAGTGACAATGTCACTAGGCAGAATAGGGAAATGCTTGTTTACATTAGCATCTCCCCGTTCTTCCTCTACGTGAGACGATCGCGGGTATCCCCGCGGACATCGAGTCCGCAGGACCCGCGATCATGCTCACAAAAGCTCCCGGTGCGCGTGCCCGCTAGCCGCCTCTTAAAGGGCAATGTACAGGTGCGTGATTCTGCCTGTACGTGCCCTTCTGCCGCAGTATATCTGCGTGAGGCGGTCGGGAATCGATTAATTCTGCACACTTATGCAACTACATTATTTTTGTTTTTTATTTTTACTCCCCCCCCCCCCCCCAAAAAAAAGATTCCAGTTTGTTTGTCAGATGAGTTGTACAGTTTATACAGTGCCTTGCAAAAGTATTCACCCCCTTGGCATTTTTCGTGTTTTGTTGCCTCACAACCTGGAATTAATATGGATTGTTTGAGGATTTGCATCATTTAATTTACAGAACATGTCTGCAACTTTGAAGATTTTTTTTTATTGTGAAGCAAACAACAAATAGTACAAAATAACAAGAAAAAATCATTGTGTATAACTATTCACCCCTAAAGTCAATACTTTGTAGAGCCACCTTTTGTGGCTATCACAGCTCCAAGTCACTTTGGATAAGTCTCTATGAGCTTGCCACATCTTACCACTGGGATATTTGCCCATTGCTCCTTGCAAAACTGCTCCAGCTCCTTCAAGTTGGATGGTTTGTGGTTGTGAACAGCGATCTTTAAGTCTGACCACAGATTTTCTATTGGATTGAGGTCTGGGCTTTGACTAGGTCATTCCAACACATTTACATGTTTCCCCTTAAACCACTCAAGTGTTGCTTTATCAGTGTGATTGGGGTCATTGTCCTGCTGGAAGGTGAATCTCCGTCCTAGCCTCAAATCACACACAGTGGTACAGGTTTTGTTCTAAAGAATATCCCTGTATTTACCACATCCATCTTTCCCTCAACTTTGACCAGTTTCCTAGTCCCGACTGCTGAAAAACAACCCCACAGCATAATGCTGCCACCACCATGTTTGACTGTTGGGATGGTGTTCTTTGGGTGATGTGAGGTGTTGGGTTTGCGCCAGACATAGCGTTTTCTTTGATGGCCAAAAAGTTCAATTTTAGTCTCATCAGACCATAGCACCTTCCTCCATACATTTTGGTAGTCTCCCACATGTCTTTTCGCAAACTCAAAACGTGCCATTTTGTTTTTTGCTGAAAGTAATGGCTTTCTTCTGGTCACTCTGCCATAAAGCCCAACTCTATGGATCGTACGGCTTATTGTCGTCCTATGTACAGATACTCCAGTCTCAGCTTCTGTAACTCTGCAGCTCCTCAAGGGTTACCTTAGGTCTCTGTGCTGCCTCTCTGATTAATGCCCTCCTTGCCCGGTCTGTGAGTTTTGGTGTGCGGCCATCTCTTGGCAGGTTTGCTGTTGTGCCATGTTCTTTCCATTTGGTTATGATATATTTGATGGTGGTCCTAGGGATCATCAAAGATTTGAATATTTTTTTTATAACCTAACCCTGACTTGTACTTCTCAACAACATTGTCCCTTACTTGTTTGGAGAGTTCCTTGGTCTTCATGGCAGTGTTTGGTTAGTGGCGCCTCTTGCTTAGGTGTTGCAGCCTCTGGGGTCTTTCAAAAAGGTGTGTATATGTAATGACAGATCATGTGACACTTAGATTGCACACAGGTGAACATCTTTACTAATTATGTGACTTCTGAAGGTAATTGGTTGCACCAGAGCTTTTTATTGGCTTCATAACAAAGGGGGTTAATACATACGCACATGCCAATTATCAGTTTTTTATTTGTGAAAAATAGTTTTATGTATATATTTTTCTAATTTTATTTCACCAACTTTTGTGAACTAAAGGCTGTAATGTAACAAAATAGGTAAAAAGCCAAGGGGGGGTGAAAACTTTTGCAAGGCACTGTAGGTCACATTAAAGGTGGAAAAAGTTCTGAAATTATTTATCTTTGTCTCATTTGTTTATATCACAGAAACCTGACATTTTAACAGGGGTGTGTAGACTTTTTATATCCACTGTAGGTGAGTATAAATGTTTGTTTATTTTAAATCCATACTGCTATGTTAATGCTCACTTAAGAGTTGGGCTTTAAGCAAAAGTTGCCCAAAACCCTTCCCTAGCCCCACCAATACATAGGCCCTTTTTCAGCAAATCTCTGTTTTGTTTTTTTTTTGTTTTTTTTATGAAGCACTAATATGTTATTATTATCTCCTTATGGAATGCCGAGTTGTAGTTTACAAATTGTTCTTGTCCTTATTAAACAGATGAAGCACGTTAAAGAGCGCCTGGGGCCAGATGTCAACGAGGAGGTGCTTTTACTATGCATTGGAGTTACCTCTGGTGTTGGAAGGCTAATTTTTGGTAGAGTTGCAGATTACATTCCAGGAGTCAAAAAAGTGTACTTACAGGTACTGTGATTTAGTTATGCTTTTTATGTGAACTAGAAGTAATGCACAAACAACCTCCTTAGCGACTACTACAGTATCAAAAATTCTAGCTATGGGGGTAGGTTGCATACACGCTTCAAAATGATAATCTATGTTGTTCACAGAGCAGTGCATTAAATTAAATGTTAAAAACAGTTAAGAAAAACATCTCTCACACCAACACCATGAGTACCTATACAAATTTGGTTTTGTTGTGAAAATATCCAAAATACTGTACAGTAAAATCCTAGATTGTGAGCATAATTCGTTCACGAAATATGCTTGTAAGCCAAATCATTCATATATCAAAGCAAATTTCTCCATAAGAAATAATGGAAACTCAGATTATTCATTCCACCAGTGGTGGCCCGTCCATAGAGGGCGCACGGGCGCCGCCCCCCTATCCATGCATCTGGCCCCCTAATCTACATATCAAGGTGCTGGACTATGGACTCCAATGGGGGGGGGGGGGTTTGAAGCACCTGATTAAAGCCAGAGGCTCTAACAGGATTCAAAAAATGGTGTGTGACGATAGCGAATTAATTTTTACTATTTTCTTTGCTATAATCAGGAGGCAGGTCGTGAGACCTGTTTCCCGATTGGCCAGACGTCAGGCGATCCTATTGGATGCCTAGCGCTTAGGAGGAACAGAGAGGAGACATACAGCAGAGGAAGCCGCGGGAGGAGTGGACATCGGAGCCGCTGCCCGCACCCCAGGAAAGGAGGAGAGGCCTCTAAAGTGTAGCAATATGCTTTCATTTAATGAAGGTACAACGTTTAGCAACTCACATGGTTGATAAATTAAAAGAGGCACATCTAAGTATGCAGGCATCCAGGGTGAAGCTGTCCACATTGACCGTCCTCTGCCCCGCCGACTCTCACCACTGTCAGTAGAGCGATCCGAAAGCAAGGCTTGAAGCACTCGTGGAGCGCAGCGTGGAAGGGAAGACGTTGATGGCGGTGCGGAGGATGGTCTATGTGGACAGCTTTACCCCAGATGCTTGCATACTTAGATGTGCTTTTTTAATCATCAACCATGTGAGTTGCTAAATGTTGTACCTTCATTAAAGGGGTTGTAAACCTTTCTGTTTTTTCACTTTAATGCATCCTATGCACTAAGGTGAAAAAACACCTGTCAGTGACGCCCCCCCCCGCTTTACTTACCAGAACCCTTGAACTTGACCCACAGGGACGCGCTGTCTCTCTGCCCAGGGTTCTCGCTCTTGATTGGATAGATTGATAGCAGCGCAGCCATTGGCCCCTGCTGCTGTCAATCAAATGGGGCCAAGTCCTGCATTCGGCCTCTGTGGACGCCGAATGCTGGACTCAGGAGCGCGCCCGGAAGGTTACCCCCTTTGGGGAAGCGCTTCTCCGAGGGGGTTATCAGATGTAGGGAGGAGCCGCGAGAGCCGCCAGGGGGCCCGAGAAGACGAGGAACAGGGCCAGTCTGTGCAAAACGAACTACACAGTGGAGGTAAGTATGATATGTTTGTTATTTTTATTTTTAAATGTTACCTTTACAATCACTTTAAATGTAACCATATTGCTACACTTAGAGGCACATCTCTTCTCTTTTATACTCAGTTGTGACGTGATGCTACTTATATATATAGACCGCTCATTTATCAAGTCAAATTTTTTTTTTTTAATTTTTGCTTGTCTTGCAAAACACTCTCAGACCAAGTTACTCTCAATCCAAGGTTTTACTGTATATTGAAATCTTAATGTATTCCAAAATGTTTCTATACATTGATAAATAATATACTATTGGACCAAAATAAATTATAAAGTCCATAACAAAAGTGGATAAAGCCCTGAATATGTTCTCTCAACAATGAATACTGAGTGTAAGATACTGTATATTTCTGTATGTACCATTCACTCAGTAGGAGACAGTCCCAAACTTTAGACATGACTCTGGAGGAGACTGTTCCTCAAAAAGACAGAATTGTATATATGGCTATACAGTATAATGAATTGGCGTTAGTAAGCCAATTGTCCACAGATATAAATCTCCAACAAATGTGCAATAGGGCAAATTTAAAAAGCAGCTGCTCTTGCAGTATCTGGCAAAGATGTCTAGCAGGTAACTGATAAGAGATTATTAAGGGCACTTTCACTGATGATAGCTTCTCTTCGAATGATATAAACAGTTGCATAGGGCAGCCGCTCCCTTTTTCCCTAGAAGGGAGGTTGCCAGAGGTATGGTGCAAAACACACTTTATGGTAATCTGAAACTACTTCACCATTACTCCAGCTGCATACGTTTGCTGAGTTGTATAAAGTCTCCCACCCAGCAAACGTGCCCCTTTAATGTTTTGAAACAAATTTCCTCCCCCCTTCCCTCCCTAAAAATTGTCTCGCAATGTAAATCCATCAATAATGACATTATCCAGTGATGTAGATCGTGTGTCAGTCAGGGCAACCCACCGTCCGATGATGCTGCCATGCCGCTAATCCTTTCCTAGATGACATTTTCCCAGCTGGCTTCTGTTTCTGAACAGGGTTCATAAGTGATGTTATTGATGTCACATTTAGTATCCCCAGCTGCTGTTTTTTTACAAACATCAGTCAGGGGGTTTCAGGTAGGCAAACTGGGCAAATATGGCCAGTTCATTGGCCCATTTGCCAAACAATGAACAGGCTGAGTTTGGTTCAAACTCATGTTTAAGCTCATCCCTACTCTTTGGGGGTTATTTACTAAAGGCGAATCCACTTTGCACTACTAGTGCATTGCAATGCACTTCGAAGTGCAATCGCTGTAGATCTGAGGGGGCATGCAAGGAAAATAAAAAACAGCATTTTAGCTTGCACATGATTCAATGATAAAATCATCAGAGCTTCCCCTCATTTCAGATCTTCCCCTCAGATCTACAGCGACTGCACTTCCAAGTGCACTTGCAGTGCACCTTCAAGTGCACTTGCAGTACACTTGTAGTGCAGAGCTGATTTGCCTTTAGTAAATCAACCCCTTTATGTAGCTACTAGGAGGGGTGAAAGTGATTAAAAAGCTCCAGGTCCATCCATAAGATCTCTATTTTCATCATATGCATTAACTATAACTGTGACTGTGGCTTTTTATGCTAGCAGCAATAGGAAACATAGAAATATAGAAGAGTGGTGACAGAAAAACACCAAATGGTTGATCAAGTCTACCCCATTTTTTTTTATTTTTAACTTTTTTTTATATAGATCTATGTTTATCTCAAGCATGTTTGATCCACCTACTTTTGACTGGTTTATTACCTCTACCAGAAGTCTATTCCAAGCATCAATAACTTTTTTGGTAAAAAAAAACACTTTCTCAGATTAGTTTTGAAATTCCCTCCTGCTAGTTTAAAGTCATGTCCCCGTGTTCTTGATCTTAGCTTAATTTTGAAAATACTGCCCTCCTGAACCTTATTCACGCCCTTAATGTATTTAAATGTTTCAATCGGGTCTCCCCTTTTCCCTCTTTCCCAAGAATGTACATGAGTTCCTGAACTATCTCCTGAAGGGGGAATAGTTTTATTTTTCACTTTTTCATCCAGTTTGTGCAGTGGATACCTTTTAGATAGTGCCATAACAAACTTAATCTTTGGTTTTCTGTTAGGTTGGCCATACATACAGTATCTCACAAGTACACCCCTCACATTTTTGTAAATATTTTGTTATATTTTTTCATGTGACAACATTCAAGAAATGACACTTTGCTACAATGTAAAGTAGTGAGTGTACATCTTGTATAACAGTGTAAATTTGCTGTCCCCTTAAAATAACTCAACACACAGCTACTAATGTCTAAACCGCTGGCACTAAAAGTGAGTACACCCCTAAGCGAAAATGTCCAAATTGGGCCCAAAGTGTCAATATTTTGTGTGGCCACCATTATTTTCCAGCACTGCATTAACCCTCTTGGGAATGGAGTTCACCAGAGCTTCACAGGTTGTCACCGGAGTCCTCTTCCACTCCTCCATGACGACATCATGGACCTGGTGGATGTTAGAGACCCACAGATGATAGGGTTTAGGTCTGGAGACATGCTTGGCCAGTCCATCATCTTTAAACTCAGCTTCTTTAGCAAAGCAGTGGTTGTCTTGGAGGTGTGCTTGGGGTCGTTATCATATTGGAATACTGCCCTGCGGCCCAGTCTCCAAAGGGAGGGGATCATGCTCTACTTCAGTATGTCACAGTACATTTGGCATTCATGGTTCCCTCAATGAACTCTCGAGTGGCGGCAGCACTCATGCAGCCCCAGACCATGACACTCCCACCACCATGCTTGACTGTAGGCAAGACACATTTGTCTTTGTACTGCTCACCTGGTTGCCGCCACACATGCTTGACACCATCTGAACCAAATACGTTCATCTTGGTCTCATAAGACCACAGGACATGGTTCCAGTAATCCATGTCCTTAGTCTGCTTGTCTTCAGCAAACTGTTTGTGGGCTTTCTTGTGCATCATCTTTAGAAGAGGCTTCCTTCTGGGGCGACAGCCATGCAGACCAATTGGATGCAGTGTGCGGCGTATGGTCTGAGCACTGACAGGCTGACCCCCCACCCCTTCAATCTCTGCAGCAATGCTAGCAGCACTCATATGTCTATTTCTCAAAGACAACCTCTGGATATGATGCTGAGCACGGGCACTCAACTTCTTTGGTCGACCATGGCGAGGCCTGTTCTGAGTGGAACCTGTCCTGTTAAACCACTGGTCTATGGTCTTGGCCACCATGCTGCAGCTCAGTTTCAGGGTCTTGGCAATCTTCTTATAGCCTAGGCCATCTTCATGTAGAGCAACAATTCTTTTTTTCAGATCTTCAGAGAGTTCTTTGCCATGAGGTGCCATGTTGAACTTCCAGTGACTAGTACGAGAGAGTGAGAGCAATAGCACCAAATTTAACACACCTGCTCCCCATTCACACCCAAAACCTTGTAACACTAACGAGTAACATGACAGTAGGAGGGAAAATGGCAAACTGGGCCCAAATTGCACATTTTCACTTAGGTGTTGAGTTATTTTGAGGTGACAGCAAATTTACACTGTTACACTCACTACTTTACATTGTAGCAAAGTGTCATTTCTTCAGTGTTGTCACATGAAAAAATATAATAAACAATTTACAAAAATGTGAGGGGTGTACTCACTTTTGTGAGATACTGTATATACATATATACATACATAATATGAGATCAAACCTAAACAGGTAAAATCTAAAGGACATTGAATGAGAAAATTGTATAATGTATGGCCAGCTTCTTTAATAACTTTGTCTGACTGTTTTTTTCTCATATTTTTGAAAGAAGTGCTATTCATTTGGCAGTCACATAACTAAGCAGTGCGCGCCTAATAAGGGAGAAAACATTTTTGTTGGGCAACTCAACTATAATAATATACACATTAAAGAGATTTGCACTTTGCACTCTTGAATTAACAGGCCCTCAATTTGATGTTACATTATAAGTGGGCGTGTTTGTTGACTTTATATAACTCAGCAAATGTATGCAGCTGAAAAAATCCTCTGTTGATGAAGTCTTCTCAGAGAACCATAAAGTGTGTGTATTGTACTATACTTCTGGCAGACTCCCTTCTCAGGAAAGGGGAGAGCAGCTGCCATAAAGGACTGTTTAGATCATTCACAAAGAAGCTGTCATTGATAAAATACATTTTTCACATTTCTTTTAACATTTATCTGCTGGGCATCTTTGCTAGATACTGCTAAAAACAGCAGCTGCTTTTCGCATATATAGCTATATACAGTATGCAATTCTATATTTTTTGAGGGTCAGTTCTAAAGTTTGGATCTCATCCCATACTAGAACGGTAGCACATAAAGAATTATATATTTCATTGAGCTTAGCTCATTCATTGTTGACAGTCCAAATTCTGGGCTTTTGTCATGCTGTTATGGACATAATAAATATGTTGGTCTCATCCAGTAGTATATTATTTATCAATGTTTGGAAGCCTTTTGGAGTACATTAAGATTTGAATATATTTTGAATATTTTCATAACCAAATCCATTTGTATGGGTAATTATAGTGGTGATGTGAGAGATTTTGTTCGAATACAGTTAACATGTCCAAGCAAATCAAATAAATCCCAAGGATGTACCAGTACATTAAGACTGTCAGATAACTTACTAGTAGACAACCCAGTTTAAAACTGGGTATGGTTCATTCATACTTGTATATCAATTAATGTAAAAGAACAATTGGTTGCACTATTGAAGTCATCAAACAGCTTTTAAGAAACAGGAAAATAAAAGAAGTCTTGTAAGCTGGGCTCATATCTCATTATGATATCACAAAATATATTATGTACATCATCCTCCTGTATAAACATATACATATATGTATACACACACACACATTATATATATATATATATATATATATATATATATATATATATATATATATACACATATATATATATATATATATATATACATACACACATTGAAATGGGGCATGGTAATTAGAAATTAATTAGAAAGTCCTCACAATGGTTCCCTTGAAACCCCTTGATATAAATATGAAGCTCAATATTTCCACATCAGATTCTGAGTGCTCCAGTTTTAGTAAATCTCCCCCATATAGTTTAGAGCATATAGAAAGGGGCATCTATACCCATGCATACCTAGGACAGCATGAACGCTAAATTTAGCCATACACGTTTACACAATATTTCCATTTTTTGTATGGACATGGCGAATGGCTGTTAGATTGACAGCCAAAATCCTTATCTGTATCTAGAAGCCACTTTACTATACACTTTTTCTCCATTTAGAGACACAGCAAGTCTTTTATCTACGTGACCTATGAATGGAGGGGATGGACTTTTCATCGCCTGTTCTTTTTTTTTCAAAGATCCTGTTTTAGTCATAGAAGCTGTAGTACTGGGTGGAAAGCGCAGGCATAATCAGGCTCTCTTGATGAGAGCCTTTGACAGTCCCTTAGTTCTATTACCGGAAGATTACAGCCACAAGGGGTGGGTGATTGTGGGAGGGGGACAGGCAGGGAAAGAAGATGATTTTACCTAAAAGAAGATGCATTAGCACATCCTACTAAATTTAGGTTATGTCCATTGTGCATATCTTTCTAGGTTTTTTTGGTTGCATTTAGGCTTAAAAAGAGACCATTTTGGCTCTTAATAAGGCAGTGCACATCATTCTGAAACTAAAGGATCAACCTCCTGCTTCTACCAGTGCTGTCTCCAGCCTTGGGTCATTTTAAACTCCTAAGGCCACAAGTACTTTTCCTTTCAAACTAGTTTGTAAGGAGATTGGAAACATTCTGATAAGTTATTTGCTCGCCCCAAGCGCTTGATAGCATGTCATCTGTCTAGTGATAATTTTGTGCATAAGTGGCTGATTTCCATTCTGGATTTGGTCCTTTCACGTCTTACCAAGATGCTTAATATTATGTGGGAGGATGCACTTGTCTTAAAGGACCCAACCAATAACTAGTTGGAAGCGACAACATGGTTTAGCGTTGGAGATTCTCAAGCCCCAACTATGGACGTTTTTGCAGCCAGGAGAATATAAAAGATGAGGGTGCGTAGATGTTGGGATGTCTCATCTGAGAGGTCATTCAATAGTGCTATCTTAGCATTTTTGGTGTTTTTAACTCCAGTCACTGAATAAATAAGGTTGAGTTTTCTAATGCAGAACTGTTGAGCTCCTGGACAAGACCACTATATAGTATATGGTACATAGTGCACTCATTACCTATAATGGGTTATCCTTTTTCTATTGTTTGCCAGTGCCCTAACCTCCTGTAGCCAGCAGTATAACCCTTGATGAAAAGGATTTTACAATGAGTACAGATATCCTTGTATTGTGTTGTTGCAGGCCTGTTACTGCAGATCACAGATATACAGTAAAAACTTTAGTTTAGTTTTTGTTCTTTTAATAAAGGTTATTCTTATATTAAGTGGGCCATTCAGGCTAAGGGAAGCTTTAATTAAAATGACCAACAAAGTAGCTTTTCTAGGAGCTGTGGGTGATGTTGCTGCTCTTCACTGCTTCATCTTAAACATTTGAACAAATCCGATGAGAATGGAAACGTGTGTCAGTGTGTATTACAAGGTACTGTAATTGAATGTGAATGCAATCCTTGTAAGACTGTATAATATAGATAGCATCAAACTTTTTTCTTGTAGGTGATATCATTTTTCTTCATTGGATTAATGTCAATGATGATTCCAGTGTGCCATAACTTTGGTGGCTTGATTGCTGTCTGTCTATTCATGGGCCTATTCGATGGCTGCTTTATATGTATTATGGCTCCTATTGCATTTGAACTGGTTGGACCACAGCATGTTTCTCAGGCCATTGGATTTCTACTTGGATTTATGTCTATTCCAATGGTTGTTGGCCCTCCTGTTGCAGGTACAGTAGAAGTTTAATGTATCTTTTCTATCTATAAGTCTTTATACTACCAAACATTTATTTTAGAACTTTTTTATTTTTTTTTTATTTTGATACTGTCAGCTCTGATTTTGCTGACTTTTGAGTAGAGATGCTTTTGGCATTGATATTTAGATTTTGAAAATGTAATTTTGACATGCCACAAAATTACAGTTCCAGTTCACTATGGCATCCCAGATGCAATAACCCAGCTCTCCAAAAGTTGCATAGTCCTGAAAAGCCTGCATATTTCATAGATAAAATGTGCAATTTATAAAATGTGTTTTATCACTTTTTCATTGCATTTTTACTGAAATATTTGTTAATTGTAGTAGGTAAACTGATGTCCTTTGGATTACTTCACCAATCCATATTAGATGAAGTGGTTAAACACAAGAAGCAGCCTTCCTAAACTTAGTCAGACAGTTCAAAAGTCCTTTAGAACTGTAATAGGGCGTACACACGGTCGGACTTTGTTCGGACATTCATGCACTGTACTGATGTGAAAATCTACAAAACCGTATATACCCAATTTTAGTATGTGTGTTAAGCAGAAACACATTTGCTTGCTGCTTTGGCTTTCAGGGACCCCTGGCCTGCATGCTCTGTGCCTCTATATATCTCGGTTTGTCTCTATATACAGCGCTGTACAACTGAACACTGCTGTATACAGTTGAATAATGCTAGATACAGCCCTGAGACACCATATACTAATCTGCCTTGTTATATACATCCTGTGGCAGGGTGAGGCCATGTCACTGTGTAAAATAGCAGTCTAGGCAGTGTTAATTTTGGCAGCAAATTTTTATTTAGCTTTATGCCCCGTACACGCGAGCGGATTTTCTGTCGGAAAAAACCTGGATGGTTTTTCCAACGGAATTCCGCTCAAGCTTGGCTTGCATACATACACACGGTCACGCAAGAGTTCTCTAAACTTTCGACCGTCAAGAACGTGGTGACGTACAACATTAAGACTAGCCAATAAAATGAAGTTCAATGCTTCAGAGCATGCGTCGAATTGTTTGCGAGCATGCGCAGGAATTTTGCGCTTTGGAATTGGTACAGACGATCAGAAATTCTTTTTTTCCGACCGAAAAATTCAGAACCTGCTCTCAATCTTTTGCTGGCGGGAATTTTGCCAGCGAAAGTCCGATGGAGCATACACACGGTCGGAAATTCTGACCAAAAGCTCACATCGGACTTTTGCTGGCGGAATTTCCGATCGTGTGTACGGGGCATTAGTCTTATGCCCCGTACACATGGTCGGACTTTGTTCGGACATTCCGACAACAAAATCCTAGGATTTTTTCCGACGGATGTTGGCTCAAACTTGTCTTGCATACACACGGTCACACAAAGTTGTCGGAAAATCCGATCGTTCTGAACACGGTGACGTAAAACACGTATGTCGGGACTATAAACGGGGCAGTGACCAATAGCTTTCATCTCTTTATTTATTCTGAGCATGCGTGGCACTTTGTCCGTCGGATTTGTGTACACACGATCGGAATTTCCGACAACGGATTTTGTTGTCGGAAAATTTTATCTCCTGCTCTCCAACTTTGTGTGTCGGAAAATCCGATGGAAAATGTCCGATGGAGCCCACACACGGTCGGAATTTCCGACAACACGCTCCGATCGGACATTTTCCATCGGAAAATCCGACCGTGTGTACGGGGCATTACAGTTGTGATTGAGGGCCATGCTAAATTATTTGATGACATTTCCCACTCCCTGTCACTCAATATTATAATTTTTCAGTCAGACAGAATATGGTTACAATTAATAATCTTGTTGGGCCTCATTCATAACTATTATAGTACTATTTGGTAATTAGATACAGGGGAGAACTGCTTTGCTTTGATAGGTACATTTTAGTTTGATAGAGAACTGGTAAAGGTGTCCAAAAGATCTTTAAACAAGTTGACTTTCAGGGGCATCTATTCAATAAAATTTAAGTAAAGCTGCACTAAAAAATAAAGTGATTAAAAACAATGCTGATGAAGGTAAATATGCCAGTGGCATAGAAATCTACTGGCTTTTCAAAAACATTTTTTTTTCTCTGATGCCATTACACATTCCCGTATCAAAAGACCGCCTTCAAACACACCATTTCTGTGATATGATATACTCCTCTCCCAACTCTAGCAATACCTCTACCTCCCTTTCCTATGTGTTTAAATGTGAGACCTGTCCCCCACTGACCTCGCAGATTGGAGCAAAGCCTGGTCCAGCATAGTGAAGTGCTCATTTAACACAGCCACGTTGGAGGCAGCCTAAAAGGTCCTGTAAACAGTGTACACAGCAATTTCCTTAGCAGAAGCTATAGAACACACCACAGTGAACAGGCCTGCTTCAGTTGACCTTTACTGCAAATTCAGGCCATGAGCCCCCAAATGTTTTTGGTAAAGTAAAAAAGTTCTTATAGCGCTGCCCAATAGTGAACAACCAATCATTCAAATATTAACCACTTCACACCCAAGGACGTCATATGACATCCTGGAATTTTAGTGGGGATATCTGAATGATACCTGCAGCTGAAGGCATCATTCAGATATCATCTTTTTCAGCCAGCGATTCCCTGCACCGTCAGAACAATCATAGTGGCAGTCCAGGACATCCCCCCTCCTGTCGCCCTCCGGTGCTTCTCCCGGCTCGCCCGTACGATCGGCGAGTTGGAGAAGGAATCCGCCGGCGCTGAAAGTTGAACATAGAGATTTCCGGTGACCAGAGAGTCCCCAGTCATCTCTATGACCTTCGGAGGCCCGGGCGTGACGTTATGAGGTCACATCAGGGCTGGCGGAAGTAAACATTGCCGGGTTTAGGCTGGAAAGGCCGAGATCATTTTTTATTTTGTTTGATTTAGGTCTTTCCCTCCCTAGAGGAGAGATGTGGGGTCTTATAGACCCCACATCTCTCCATAAAGAGGACCTGTCAAGCACTATTCCTATTACAAGGGATGTTTACATTCCTTGTAATAGGAATTAAAATGATCAATAAAAAAATGTAAAGAACAAGTGTAAAAATTAAAAAAAAAAAGTAAAATAAACAATATAACTTTTTTTTTTTAAAGCAATTACTCAACTTAGAGATAGAATCAAGATGTACTGTTTATCAGGGTTCTTTTCTCAGAGTCCAACTCAAAACGTCTCCAAAGTTCTCCAGCTTCTAGCAGTAATGTCTTGCTCTTTTGTCTTCCAAAACAACTCTCTCTTTTGTCTCACAACATGCTTGTTTTAAAACCTAATCGCCTCCCCCTAAAATTCTCTACCTCATATCCTGTAAAGCAGTGGTCATCAACTCTGTCCTCAGGGCCCACTAACAGGCCAGGTTTTATGTATTACCTTGGGGAGATGCAGACAACAGGCATACCCTACTTTTAAGTACACAATGGGGTTTATTTACTAAAGCTAGAAAGTGCAAAATCAGGCTCACTTCTGCATAGAAACCAATGAGCTTCCAGGTTTTATTAGCAAAGCTTCATTGAACAAGCCGAGGTTAGAAGCTCATTGATTTCTATGCAGAAGTGAGCCTGATTTTGCATTTTCCAGCTTTAGTAAATAAACCCCATTGCGTACTTAAAAGTGGGGTATGCCTGTAGAATATAGCAATCACCGAGCAGCAAGTGATATCACCTAACCACACGCAGAATTAGGCCCCGACCGTTACAACCCTGGCAAACTGATAACACTAGAAATCTCAAGAGACATTGCCGTGCTCTTGAACGACTGTGGCGTAAAACCAAATGCCTGCAAGATTTCACCCTATATAAATCTGCCCTTCTAAAATACAATTCATGCCTCCATGCTGCCAAACAAGCCTACTTTGTCTCTCTTATTAATTCCTTGTCATCCAGTCCCCGTCGGCTCTTCTCAACCTTTAACTCTCTGCTTCGTCCACCACCCCCTCTACCCACTAACTCACTCACTGCCCAAGAGATTGCCAATCACTTCAAAGACAAGATCAATGCAATTCGTGAGGACATCTCCACTGTGCGTACATCTTCCCCACCCATCATACCTTGCCCAGCAGCACATTCAACCCTCTCCTCTTTTGAATTGGCTACTACGGAAGAGGTTACAAAAATTTTCTCGAATGCCCACCTAACCAATTGTCCCTTGGATCCTGTTCCCTCACAACTACTACGGTCACCCTCTTCTTCCATCCTATGCTCCCTCACCCACATCTTCAATCTCTCCCTTTCTAGTGGCATTTTCCCCTCCCCTCTAAAACATGCACAGATCACTCCCATTCTTAAAAAGCCCTCACTGGACCCTACCGACCTGAACAACTTAAGACCCATCTCATTACTCCCATTCACCTCTAAACTTCTAGAACGCTTAGTCTACAACCGTCTTAGCTCCTACCTCAATGAAAATAACCTTCTTGACCCCTTACAGTCTGGCTTTCGCTCGCAGCACTCCACGGAAACTACCTTACTAAAACTCACTAACGATTTACTAACTGCTAAAACCAACAGCCAGTACTCCATACTCCTACTACTTGACCTCTCTGCGGCCTTTGATACTGTTGACCACCCGCTCCTTCTCAATAAACTACATTCCCTTGGCCTCCGAGATTCTGCTCTATCCTGGTTCTCTGGCTATTTATCACAGCGCTCCTTCAGTGTCACCTACAACTCTGTCTCCTCCTCTCCATTGCCCCTTTCTGTGGGGGTCCCCCAAGGCTCGGTTCTTGGACCCCTTCTCTTCTCTATCTACACCACCTCCCTTGGTCACCTAATAACTGCCCACGGCTTCCAATACCACTTATACGCTGATGACACCCAAATCTATCTGTCTACTCCTCACCTCACTCCTTCAGTCTCCTCTCGCATTACTAACTTACTAACTGACATATCAGCATGGATGTCGCACCACTTCCTTAAACTAAATCTCTCTAAAACTGAGCTATTAATATTCCCCCCCGCCCGTGCCCCCCTCCATGACTTTTCCATCAAAATCAACAATGCAACCATCAGTCCCTCCCCTCACGCCAGGGTACTAGGTGTAATCCTAGACTCCGACTTGTCATTTCAGCCTCAAATCCAATCATTGTCAAAAGTTTGTAGAATTCACCTCCGTAACATCTCTAAAATTCGCCCTTTTTTAACAAATGAAACCACCAAGCTCCTCATTCACTCCCTTGTTATCTCTCGCCTTGACTATTGCAACTCCCTTCTCATTGGCCTACCGCTCCATAGGCTATCCCCTCTTCAGTCTATCATGAATGCTGCTGCCAGACTTATCCACTTTACCAACCGCTCAGTGTCTGCCAACCCTCTACTTCAATCCCTACACTGGCTCCCAATCACCCAGCGAATTAAATTCAAAATTCTAACCACAACATACAAAGCCATTCACAAC
This sequence comes from Aquarana catesbeiana, assembly GCF_042186555.1. NCBI lineage: Eukaryota > Metazoa > Chordata > Amphibia > Anura > Ranidae > Aquarana > Aquarana catesbeiana. The sequence continues at coordinate 372,335,418 of NC_133327.1, forward strand.
TCTGCCCCAAGCTACATCACTAATCTTGTCTCCAAATATCACCCAAATCGTCCTCTCCGCTCTTCTCAAGACCTCCTGCTTTCAAGCTCTCTCATCTCCTCCTCCCATGCTCATCTCCAGGATTTCTCCAGAGCCTCTCCAATCCTCTGGAACTCGCTACCTCCATCTATCCGGCTAGCCCCTACTCTTGCTACCTTCAGGCAATCCCTGAAAACTCATCTCTTCAGGAAAGCCTATCACGTCTCCAACTAATCTCCTACCACTTCCACCAGCTCATTCCCCACAGTTACAACCTTTTGTACCACCTGCCCCACCCTATTAGATTGTAAGCTCTTCTGAGCAGGGCCCTCTTAATCCTATTGTATTGTATTATATTATAACTGTATTGTCTCCCTTTTATATTGTAAAGCGCTGCGTAAACTGTTGGCGCTATATAAACCCTGAATAATAATAATAATAATAATGTATTTCAGTTATCTTGCAAACCTGGCCTGTTAATGGGCCCTGACGACAGGGTTGATGACCACTGCTGTAAAGAGCTTTCTCTGAAACCAGTCTGACTGGTACATATCAATAGGGGGAGCCTTAGATTTTTAAAAACACATGGTCTTAAAAATCTAACTAAGCAATATAACAAATAAATCTGCTATAAAATCACCTAAATATCCATAGAAACACAGGTCCTCCTGCGCTGGTAACAGGTCCCAGCCCGCATTGCCAAGTCAAACCCATTCTATAGTGATAGACGCTTCCGGGACTGTGGTCAACGAGGAGATGCAGTACACATTTGGTGGTCCTGCCCCCGCCTCGTGGGATTTTGGTCAAGGGTCTTTGGACTCCTGTCAACCCTTTTCCATGTGCCTTTCCATAAGGACCCCAAACTCGCATTGCTCCGTTGTCTGACCCCGGGCCTCTTCTCCTACCAGCAGAATTTAGCTATTATCCGTTCATTGCAGCTAAGCACACAAAAGCAAGAGCCTTGAAAAAGCTGTCTGTATCATTCACAGAGAGCACCTTGACAACTCTTATGATCCAAGAAAAGATGACAAGATGCTGTTAGAGTCATGTGAAACTTTGGTCTTTAATCCATTCCTCTTGCCTGCCTGTCTTGTTTTTTTCAGTAGATGAGGACTCGCCGCTTACCCCATGCTTGCACATTGCCTAACTGCAACATGCCAAATTCTAGACATGGGAGGGGAACAGTCCCTATGTACTGGGTGCCCCAAGCTCATTTTCCATTTATGGTCTGGGGGCAGCTTGCAGAGCACCCACTGAAGGTGTTGAGGTCTGCAGTCTGGAGCCATGCAGTCCTCTCCTGTTAGAGAGACTAGTCTAGAGTCTATCCCATGTTCCTTGGCTCCATCAGGTGTGACTGAGTCCTCTGCCCTCTTGATTGAGGTTTTTGGTCATGCGAGACTTTATGACACAAATTACCCAGTTATTTACTGAACCTGATCACAGGGGCCACAGGCCTGCTCCTATGCCCTCTCCAGCAGCTTCTGAGCCATTGGCTGCAAAGATTCAGATTCTGAGGCTCTCAAACTTTTGTCAGATGAGCTTACCCCTGAGGAGTCACACTTTTCTGCAATTAAAGGAGCGTTAAAGGAGATCATTTTGGTTCTTAATGGTGCAGTGCACACCACCCTAAAACTAGAGGATCAGGCTAATGCCTCTTCAAGTGCTGTTTCCACCCAAGGGTTTAATGGTCTTGTAAGGCTGCAAAAACTTTAGTTTTGCACTTGATTTTCCAGCTGTTTCTGAATAAAGATTGGAAGCAACCTGACTGGCTGTTTGCTCCTCCTAAGTGCTTGCTGGCCTTTTATTCATTTGGTCTGAATTTTTTAAAAATTGGTCCATTCCCTCTGTAAATCTGACCAGGTCTCACTTTAACAAGGCGACTACCATATCGGTGGAGGATGCACCTACTTTTAAGGCTGAAAACAACAAAGTCAGACAGCGCTTGGCTCAATTATAAGGAGTTGTATAAGCCATGAGATATGGTAGCTGAAGTGTATCCTCAGTCAATGAATGGTTAAAAACACATATTGTTTATTTCATTTTGCAGTGTTGCAAACGTTACCACGCTGGGCACCGATGGGTCACTGGTGTCCAATAGGCTGGGAGAAATCATTGGGAGGCACCAGCCACCATGTCCACAGAGGTGGAATGGGCTGCTGTGTAATCCAAGCTGGACCTTGCCAGCACATGCAGGTGACATCACTCAAGTGGATGGACAGACGCGCAAAGCCCTGAAGAAAGCCATGTGGAACCAGTGTGGAGCACCAGTGTCCCTGTTGCCGGTGATGACGCGTTTTGCAGGGAAGCTTGCGCTCTATGCTGGTTGCATGTGGCTTCCTTCCGGGTATCTCGCTTCTGCCCAGCCGCTTGAGTGATGTCACCTGCATGTGCCGCGAGGTCTGGCTTGGACTGCACAGCAACCTGTTCCACCTCCATGGCTGGTACCTCCCCATGATTTCTCCTTGCCTATTGGACACAGTGACCCATTGGTGCCCAGATCCTCAGCGTGGCAACATTTGCAACACTGTATAATCTTCCCTTTCCTTTATGAAATATACAATTCCTTATAATTGAGCTACCAAGCGCTGTCTGATTTTGCTGTTCTCAGCCATTTAGCATTATTTCAGTGTGATCTGACAGCTGCACAGTCAAGCTCTGATTATACTACTATGTCTTTTTTCCTCCTCTTCCCCATTTCTTACATAAGATTTGGATCCAGTTATCAGCGTCTGGAACTCAGTTTTTTTCTATGTACCTGCTTTTAAGGACCCAAACAAAAAGTGGTTGGATGCTCATTCCAAAACCTGTGACTTTACTTTGTAAAACTATGTCTGCTTTGGCAAATAGGAATCTCACCACTACAGCTGCTGTCCCTCTGCTTGTTAAACACATAGAGATGATGACTGGAAGCCTCTCATCTTATTTCTTGCATATGTCTCCTGTCAGTACATATGCATAGGGCATTTTGTCTAAAAGGCTGGAACCATCTTGTTAGAAGTGTTTGATCCTCATGGCTTTTGAGGGACATTACCTTTTGGACCAGTTTGAGACATTCTCATCAAGGACTCACTATTAAAGTCTGGCATTCCAAGTCTGCCAAATCCTCAGACAAGGCTTTCTTTGCAAGAAGGTATGACCCCAGTTTCCAGACTGAGGGGATATTTCTTGACCTTTGCAGACACTTAGACATGACCTGGAGCTCTTCAGATTTTGTGCAAGACGTATTTAAAATCTTACCACAGAACTAGAAATCTTGGTTTTCTTTGTAACCTCAATAATACAATTATGGCTCATATTCTGAATTTAGGAATGAATATGGTGATAGACTCACCCAGGACAGAGGCTTTTGGAGGGGACTGAATGCTAGCATCTTGCCTACCGACTATGGGCCCTGGCATTTGAGAGAGCATCTGATATCTATATTTAGACTGGAGGAAGTGGTATATGACGAAAGCACTCAAGCGGAATGTTTGACATTTTGTTTCAATTGTGGCAAGCAGTGGGATGCTTCCTGAAGTCTGGGACATCCAAACCTCCACCCGTATCCAAGATCAGTATAGCAGACTTCAGTCACCCCAACGGAGATATGGACCTGCCATCAGAGTTCCCCAGGGTGCTGCGGATCGTCCTTTCAGCATACTCCAGGACTGCGTCTGAGGATAAATACCTGGAGCTCAGGCAGCAGATTTGGGTAGGAATCTGGATTGGAGCCCTCCAGGTCGCTGATATACAACAGGGCAAGTGCTTTCCAACCCCAGAGGACCGGGTCAGTGACCAGTGGGCATTGCGGATGGCATTCCCGGGGAGAGCAGCCTCAGGAGCAGTGGGTGTCTGAGTTGGACAGGCTGGTCCAGCAGGAGATAGAGCTGGACAATCGTTATCGGGCTCTGCAATGGCACGCAGAGCAAGAATATTTAGGGGAGACAACAGAATGCTCTCCGGAGGGATATGACTTTGGTGGCCCTGGATTGCTGTGGGAGAGCCTTACTGATGGTTTTGTGTTTGGCGATGAAGGAGAAACTACCTATGAGGACCTGCGAGATTATAGAGAAGGTATGCTCGGTCTTGCAGGGGTCTCAGAGCTTAAACTGGACCTGGAATATTTGCTAAGGAAAGAACAGCATCTGGAAAGGGCATACGGGAAACTGCTAGAACACGTTCAGCAGCATGCCAGAGAATTGGCAGTGGAAACTCCAGAGATTGCCGTCCCCAAAACTGAAATGCTAACAACAGGGCTGAGCTCTGCTAGCCTCTGCCCAGCACCAACAGCAGCTTCAGGCTTCCTGAGAGAAGAGGCAGCCGGCCTTTCTCCCACAACAAGGACATAGGATTTCCTGCCAGCAGCATCTGTGGAGTTACAAGAAACTTCTCCAGCTGAAGCGCTGGCAACCGGACAGAGGGTCCAAGACCTCTGCCTTACACCTGTGGCAGTTCTGGAGGCCCAGGGTGAGGAGGTGGCGGTCACTCCCAAAGCAGCAGACCAGGATCTAGGGGGAGAATGCAATCGTCACCTCACAACTGCAGCTTGAACTAGCGTTGGTGGATGGGTCTGTAGTCTCCAATAACAGCAACCCAGAAGAAGTGCTGGCAACAGGACAGTTTGCTACCAATCTCTGCCCAGCACCGGCAACAACTGCAGAGTTCCAGGGAACCAGGGCGGTCGGCCTTCCTCCCCACCTGAAGTGCTGGCCGCCGGACAGAGAATCAATGACCTCTGCCCCACACCTACTGATGACAATTATTCCTTGCAGCCAAGAATGGAGATCATGCGGACTGACTATGTGAGTTCACTCTGCCCGACTAACGCATGTCCAGACCAGGTGGAGGTCTGGGACCTTGTTGGTCGACTTTTGATGGGGGAGAAATGTGATAGACTCACCCGGGACAGAGGCTTTTGGAGGGGACTGAATGAATAGCCTCTTGCCTACCGACTATGAGCCCTGGCATTTGAGTAATCTACAAACATTTAGGAAGATATTCTGTTATGTAATGCAAAAGGACATTATTAAGGAGGCCATGATGGTCTCTGCCAGTGTGGGACTCATAGCAGATGTATATGAAAGGAATGCTGATTAATAAGATCTGGAAAGCCCTGGGTCTCCTGTTGTTTACTAGTCTGGAGGGTCTTTCACCCATTGTTGTTTGTGCTAATTAACTCTGCTATTCTGTGAAGGAGTTCTGTGTTGATATTTATGATAATGTGTATTGTAGTTAGTGAGCTAGGAGACAACAAGGCTATGACCTGAAAGAGTCACCTAGTCTGGAAATGAATAGTTAATTAGTTCATGTTCATTTATGTTTTTGATTACAGGTGTATTGTTAGAGTAATATGTGCAGGAGCGGGGACCCTCCTCTTCAAATGTATAAAAGACTGTATTCTGTGTTTAAATAAACAGTTTTCTTGTTCAGCAGCCAAAATGAGTACTGTCTAGTTATTGGTTGTCAACGGTTTGGAATATATGATATGTATATTCAGACTGGAGGAAGCAGTATATGACGAAAGCACTCAAGCGGAGTGTGGGATGTTTCATTACAAATATCATCAATCATCATCAATCAATGCATAACTTATGCTGGTCTGAAGTGAAAACTAGTGTGCACTCATCCTTCCTTTTTAGTCCCCATGAACCAAAATAACCCACTTCCCACCGCCACAGATGCATACTTACTTTTTTTTTTATTTTGCCCTGACATACTCTTTAAAGTAAGTAAGGGGAGAGTGAGTTGTTTTTTAGGTCTGGGGGTTCGGCAGAAAGAAGGGCCAATTAACAATTTTGCACCTAGCATAAACTTTTAATGAACTTTTGAATACTAAATCTTTTTTGAGAAAGGTTGAACACAGTGCACAGGAAGGTTTGTGTTTTATCTAAAATTGTATGAGCTTTGTTATTAATCAGTTTGATAAAATTTATAATGAATTTTAAGGAAATAGTTGTTGCATCATAAATACATTTTTGGTTTCTCTAGGTCTTCTGCGAGACAGTCTTGGCTCTTATGATGTAGCATTTTACCTTGCGGGTGTCCCCCCCATAATTGGTGGATTTATCCTATGTCTTATCCCATGGGTCCATGGAAGGACTAAACAGGAAAAAACAAAGGCTGTGGATGGAGAAAAAGAAGAAAGGAATATGGATAATGCTGCAAGCCCACTGAAACCTGGCACAGCGGAGAATGATAAAAAAGATGATGTCTCTGTCATTTAATTAGTGTTTCTTACACGAATAACTGCTTTAATCTCTTTTTTACCTTTTTTATGACAGTGACTAAATGTTGTAAGAGGTGCTATAAAACCAAAGCTGTATGATCACGCTGAGCTGTTTTCTTGCACAACCCACTGAGCCTGCCATGCCAAGATCCCTCTTTGACAGCTCAGTGAAACTCCCTGCACATATGTGGGTGATGCCAGGACTAATGAGCTGGAAGCTTTGAATATCACAGAGAAGTATTATTTATCATCAGGAAAGTGCTGACTGCTCATTGCTTAAAAGCACTGGAAGATTTGTTGTAATAGCAACTTTCTTCTTCAGTCTCAATGACTCAACATGTTTCTGTTTTGTTTACTAGACTTCATTGCATGAAATTCTACCAGTTCTACAATTTGCAGAAGATTGGTGAAAATGTTTTAGAGAATAGCACATTTACCTTACGTTTTCTTATTTTCACACTTACTTATTCTTGTACTTGTACAAAAATTGTAACCATTTTTCAAAAACATGATTGGAAAGTTTTCATTCACAGACAGTTCCCCTCAGTATTCAAACCTAAATTTGTGAGCAGGCCCCATTGGCTGTGGTATGGTAGCAGCTATTGTCCTGCACAAAAATGTTGACACTGATCAGGTTGCAGCAGCAATGCTTGCCTTTCCATTAACTATGGCTATTGGACTGTCTGCTTCTCCAGCTTTGATGTGCATACCACAGCCCATCGCTAGTGGTCAGAACATTTTGGCAGCCATTTTTGATAATGCGGCAGTATGTGCTTCTCAGGCAACAATACTAAAGGTCAGCATTCCAGCTGCCATCACTGTAAAGAGAGGTGTCGCTACTGCCTTCACAGGTGGGCATTTGGTGTTACAGTATAATATGGTAGGCCAATGGAGAGTGAACGCTTGGAGGCAGATTAGATTTTCATTACTAATCTTAGAAGTGTAAAATGTGCTACTCTCGACAACTTTGGATCAAAATGTTCCATGTTTTTTTTCTGTAGAACATATTAGATATATCCAAAAAAAATTGTGTGCTTTTTATGTTAATTGCCCAAAATGTTTACTATGCATTCTTAAAAAGTCATCAAAACTGTGAATAATTGTGTTTATTTAGGGTACTGAGACATGCTTAATGTGGACTATCCATTGGTAAATTGTTCTTGTTGAATTACAGGTTGAAGCACCCAGTTGCCTCATACTACAGAGTTGCTAGCAGCAAACCACCATACAGTGTACTACTTTTCTCTTTACAGGCAGTATGTGTCTGAAAATATTTTTAAAGTTTTGTGTGTGTATACAATATACTGTGTATGTGTGTATATAATATATATATATATATATATATATATATATATATGTATATTAAAACAAATTCAGGAGCATACTGGCTGTAAAGAGAGAAGTGGGACTTGCTGCTTTGCTTCTATATTTTTGAAAATGCAGCCATAATGTGCTTGTAATGTAGCTGCTCCGTTATGCTGTCTATTGGAAAAATCCCACCCACAAGAAAAATTACAATAAGCTCCCAATGCTTTTACAAAATAATATCAGGGTTCTTTGTAACTTCATTATAAAAAATGTGCTGTGTTAGCATATAATTGGAAGAGAATCGAAAATATAATTCCAGACAGCCCTGAAATTACAGCACTATGCAAAATGTGCTTTCTGGAGCTCCCTGATGCCCTCCAGGCCTAACTAGCTTTATCAATTCTTTTGAACAGTTCACTAGCCAAAGTAGTAAAGTACTGCAGTGGGAATGTGGCACATCCAGCATATGTGTCTTGTTGCTGAAGTCCCAGATAATAGTTAGAGGCTGTTATGTTTAATAACTCATCAAAGTGCTCTCTTTTTGTCATTTGAGTATTGGATAGCATTTTTGGAGCAGTGCAAATTAAAATGTTTGTTCATGAAATATTAATTTCTTTTTCACTGGTAAAAGCTGTAACAAGATACATTTCATCTTCTGTATATATATATTTACCAAAGATTATACAGCTGCAAGATGATTCTTTATGATCACCTTAGCTTTAAATTGAAATACCTGCTTCTTATATGCAGTGTGATGCTGTACAAACCCAAAGGCATATCCCTTGTTCTGTAAACAATATGTGTTATAATTTGAAGGGTGAATGACAATTTACAAAATGTGAAACTGTATGTACAACATAGTTTGGCATATAACTTTTACACTGCAGCATCTTTATGTGAAGTATGCCTTTTGTAATGTAGACAAAACAATTTTTGTAGGCTAAATTGTGTTGTAAGGAATATAACCTATTAGTTCCTGAAAAGTTACCAAAATACACAGTGTATATGAACAGATTATATTGAATTGAAATACATATTTGGACAGTGGCTACATGACTAATTACATAGTAAGTTTGCTTTGCAGTGGAAAAAATAGCCTTTCTTACTATGACTAGTCTTATGGTTTGTGCCTTAAGCTAAAAATACACGTTATCTTTCATCTGTCTTACCTTAACACATGCACCAGGAATTTTATTATTTTTATCCAAAAAACTCCTGGGAGTTTTGCACTTTGCACTATCAATGTAGGCAGGAGGGAATGCTTTACTATGGAATATCTGGGCTATATAGATCCAGGTTTTCAGTCTGGTAAGCAGGAAGGTTTAAAAATGCCAAAGACTTTTTGTGAATAACAATGTGACCACCTCATTATACAGACTTATCTTCTGTAAGTCACTTTAGAAGCAATATTTGATGTTGAAAATGTTTATGTAAAATTCATCATGAAAGTTAATGCGATTCTATACTTGCCAAAAATGTACAATTTATTTCTAACAGCATTGCCATGTTGCAATAATAAATTGTTAATTAAAAAAACATACCTTTTTGTGGAAAAAAATAAAAATAGGGCTTCTGGCTGCCAGTCACATGGTCTTTGCCATAAGTACTTAAAAGACTGACATCAGGCAGATCCTCCAGCATTTGTCACATGACCAGCTGACAGAGAGGGCCCAAATGCTGTTTTTTTCCAATAAAGTTTATCAAAACTTAGTTTGCTATTTGTTTAGGAACAGCACTGTACCTATTATAAATAGCTGGCAAAATAGGGGTCACGCCTTTGCAGAGGATAGGTCTGTTTTAGGATTTATTTTGTATATCATATCTTTATTGTCATTGCAATGCAATCCATTGCTGTATGTATCTTTACAGTTTGGAAAAGTAATACTGCTAATACTTGCCATTATGTTTGTCCTTGACTACAAAAAAGAAATTTAAGTTTGAATTGAACTTAAAGTAGAACTATGGGCAACATTTTATTTTTATTTTGGATAGGGTAAGGGAGGGTTATAACCCCTTTTTTTCGCCATCTCTGTGCCATTGCAGAGATATCCCTTCACTTCCTGTCCCATAGCCAAACAGGAAGTGAGAGGTAATCTCCGGAAATTAAAGGTATTTCTTGGGAACCCCGAGGTCACCAGAACTAGTGTCTCGATTGGAAGATTTCCCTTGTATTACTTTTCTGGGGACATCCCAAAATTTGAGGTTTTCTTTTACTTTCACTTTCAATGATAACGATAAACAGGACTAATAGAGAAGGTGAATCTTGATGGGGGCACAGACAGCAACAAAAAAATGACAGGTATTCTAATCCATCTCTACTCTATCCAAAACTAAAAAAAAGTTATGCCTTTAGTTATACTATAAAGTTTGATATGTTGTGCCTTACTTTGTGCAAAATTTTACACATTAATGCCGCATACACACGATCGCACATTCCGACAACAAAATCCATGTTTTTTTTCCGACGGATGTTGGCTCAAACTTGTCTTGCATACACATGGTCACACAAAGTTGGTCGGAAATTCCGAACGTCAAGAACGCGGTGACATACAACACGTACGACGAGCCGAGAAAAATGAAGTTCAATAGCTAGTGCTGCTCTTCTGCTTGATTCTGAGCATGCGTGGAACTTTTGTGTGTTGAAATTTTGTACACACGATCGGAATTTACGACAACGGATTTTGTTGTCGGAAAATTTGAGAACCAGCTCTCAAATATTGTGTGACAGAAATTCCAATGGAAAATGTCCGATGGAGCCTACACACGGGTCGTAATTTCCGACAAAAAGCTCCCATCGAACATTTTCCGTCGGAAAATCCAACAGTGTGTGCGGGGCATTAGAAGCCTTTTTATTGTAAATCCAGGTAGTCTTTCATATCAAACTGATTTTGCTTTTTAAGTATTAGAATGTTAAAATTCTATCAGGAGCCAGTGATATAACTGAATTCATATTATTATATCAGCAGAAGCCTTGTATTCATACATAAAAATACAAAGCTTCCTGTGATTGGCTGAGCAGCGTTTGTTCCAGCTTCGGGACGGGAAGTCCCTGTACCACTACTGGAATACAGGGCTTGTATTTGTATGTAGCTAATGCAACTTGGTTCAAATGAACAATTTAAAGTTAAATAAAACCTGGAGTTAGGCTTTAATATGACACAACTTCCAGAAATGTAGACAAAACCCACCCAATATAAGCATTGCTGCACAGTTAATATGTCAGCTCCGCTAAATGTACATTGTTAATTATAGCATAGTATTTTTAAGAGCAAAGAGTCAAGTAGCTTTTTGATCAAAGAAATTACCAAGTGCCCAGATTGCATTTAGGACAGAAATAGCATATATAAATATACAACCCTTGAAATGCCAGCCACCATCATCTGTGCTGGTACCGTTAATTGTTTTTGCCTGAGTCTGAAACCTTGTTTATGTCTATCTAGCTGTTCAAATCTAAAAGGCCAACTGCAAATGGAAATAATTTAGTTTTCTTCATATATCACTTGGCGACAGCAGAGGTGCAATTACCTATCATTCCTCCAACAATGCTATAACAGAGCTGTTTTTCTTTCAGCTGGAATCACTGGTTATGAAGAATCCATGGTGAAAGAGTGACACAGTGGGGTAGATTTACTAAAACTGGAGCACCCAGAATCTAGTGCAGCTGTATACGGTAGTCGATCAGCTTCTGATTTCAGCTTGTTCAATTAAGCTTTGAAAATAAAATCTGGAAGCTGATTGGTTTCTATGCAGAGCTGCACCAGTTTTTGCACTCTCCAGTTATCGTAAATCTCCCCCAATGATATGACCCTGTAATAGCTATGCCAGGGAATTATGGTGATCATATCGCTTGTGTTTGTAGTCTTTGTGTGATAGAAGAAGCCAGCAAGTGATTCAGCTTTTCAGCAACCACACAGAACTGGAATAACTGTTTTGGGTGACGTTTGATGTTAAAAAAAAAAGCTAAGAGGATGACTAAAACAGTCAAGTTCCTTTCTGTGTTCATAATGCTTTGTCATTGTAATATTTACCATGGTCTTTTACCCTGTATTTTCTGGGGAACATTGCACAACATATATCAATACTGCACCCGATTCTTCTGATCATCAGCTGTGGAACTAAAACTTCTTAGGCTGCTTTCACTATGAGGAGCTTTACAGACACTATAGCGCTAAAAATAGTGCCTGCAAAGAGCCTGTAAAGAGCCTTTCCTCTCACTCCAGTTTGAAAGCCCGAGTGCTGTCACACTGGAGCGGTGCGCTGGCAGGACGTGAAAAAAAAGTCCAGCAAAGCAGCATCTTTGAGGTGTACAGCGCCCTTGCTGCAGCGGTGCTTTGTGGACACATTTAACCCCTTTTTGGCCATTAGCGGAGGTTAAAAGCGCCCTGCTAGCGGCTGAAAAGTGCTGCAAAAACTACGGTAAAGCGCCGCTAAAAATAGCGGCGCTTTACTGCCAACGCCCCAGTGTGAAATTAGCCTTAGAGCCCATTCACATGATTGCGGTGCATTGGTGCATTTAGCATTAACTTGTTAATGTTGTGGGTTAAGTTAGCCCACTCATTTGAATGAGCAGACACGGGCGGACCGTATGTCCGTTTTTCATCCATCCGTTTTCGGATGAAAAACTGACATACATGTATCCCTATGCGATAGCGGATGTCAGTGGATGAACATCCGCTGACATCAGTCTCCGCTATGCTCCGTTTCTGATGACGGAGGAAAACCCTACTTTTCCATCCTCTACGGTCCGTCTTCATCCGATCCCCCAAAGAGGAGAGCGGCGCTCTGACAGGTCCGTCCATGCACAGTGTGCAGAGACAGACCTGTCATCTGCCTGCTCAGTGGGGATCAACAGAGCGATCCCCTGCTGAGCAAAGCGGAGCCTGTACACTAAGGCCCCTTTCACACAGGCGTTCCTTTTGTCTATTTTTCATCCATCCATTGACGAATGAAAAATGGACATCAATGCATATATAAGGGAAAATGGATGTAAACAGATGATTATCTATTTACATCCGTTTACATCCACTTCTGTCCACATCTGTTTTTTGGAACAGATTAAAGCCCTATTTTTCTTCCATTAAAAAAACCCAGAACTAATGAAAAACGGATGTAAACGGACAAACATTGCATCCGCTTTTGCACTGATAGTGGATGTAAAAAAAAACTGATGTAAAACTGATAAGAACCTGATGATAAACTGATGAAAAACTGATCTGTTTTTTCTTTGAAATAACGTGACTGAACTGATAAAACAAACGGGACGCTCGTGTGAAAGGCCCCAAGGCTCCTTTCACATGGGCTTGTCGACGGACGGACTCCACTTTTTTTGCGTTTTTATTGCTGTGACTCTGTTAGGGAGATTCATCCTATCAATTTGTCATGTTTACCATTATCATCGAAAGTGAAAGTAGAAAATCCCAAATTTTGGGCTGTCCCCAGAACAGTGATAAATGGAAAATCTTCCAATGGGGACACTAGTTCTGGTGACCTTGATAATAATCAGGGATTCCCTCACATTGGAGGGATTTCCACTCACTTCCTTTTTTAGCTATAGGATATAAATTATATTTATCCTTTAGTTCTACTTAGAAAGTTCCTCTAGCAGGTGAATGTTCAGATCTGGATGCTGGTATACAGTAGATGGACATTTTTGATTTTGCAACAACTCTGTTATTTAAATTTGTATATTAAATATGAACATGTAATTTCAGTTTCATACCATTCAACCTATAATAACTATAGCATCATAACATATGTTCAGAAGTGCTTCTATGTATATACAAACTAAAATAGTTCAGTCTGTATTCTATAAGTTTTGTGTAATAAATGACTAAAGTTGAATCACATTGTTTCTTAATTTTATAGAGGAAGATGGCGGGAGAACATTCTAGAAAGTAACCCCACATTTGGTTTATCATGTAAAATATAAATGGTAAACTTTCTAAAACATGAGCCACAATATGCAAACGAAAAATAAATATTATTGATAGGATATCATTTGGTATTTTCAGAAAGATTATCCAGAGTTCCCATGATGGAAATACTCACAAGATCACCCTTCCTTACCCAGTTTTTGGTTGTAGTAATACTTGCAGATAAATGACATTACAAATAGAATTGGCAAAATGAAAAACGTAAGATGGCACAGTTACAATCATTTAAAGAGAAGTGCTGAAATAAAAAATAATAAACATACATACTCACCTAGACAGCTGCAACATCAATCTGATGATGCAGCTTTACCCTGCTGCTTCTACACCAAGAACTGATCGATCAAAGTTCATTCTTTGGTCTGCTCCGAGCACAGACCGTTGACTTTCAGTCACCGCTTAGTATTCAGCCCCCCCCAGTACTCACTGGAGCACTGGACTTTCAAGGGGGTGGTAGCGACTGCCTCAGGCTCTCAGCTGCACGCTGAGAGGCTGAACCAGCTGCCAGTCAGGCATCTGGGCGGATCCTAACATTATTGTCGGCATCCCTGCAGAGCCTGGACCAGCTCTGTGAGCGGACTTTAGCGCACTGTCGGCTGAATCTGAGTCACAGGAGTGCAAAACTAAGTGTTCTCCTGTGACCCAGAGGCATAGTATGGCCAGAAGAGCTTTGGCTATACTTCTCTTTTAAGACTGAATATTCAGATTCTTGCATAAACCCAATTGTCACATACCTTGTGGCGGAGCAGAGGGAGACCTCTCGTACAGCCCCAGCTCAGGGACCAATGGAGTTGCGACAGTGGCCGCGAGAGCGTGGTGAGGTAAGGGTGCCTGCAAGATCTTCTGTTGGTGGCAGAGATGTGTGGCCGATGAGTCACCAGACTGGACTGGGTCTCTGAAGCAACAGATGGCAGCAGGAACAGCGGATGCAGGCACACAGCGAATGCAAGACAGCATCACCAGGCACTAAGCAGAGCAGGGTAGACAGGAGACTGTGGCAGTGTCAGACAAGCCGGGTCAGTCACAGATGATCAGATATAGCATAAATGACAGGCAGAGAATGGTCAGGATGCAGGCAGAGGTTGGCAGGAGGATATCAGGCAGATAAGCAGATATAAACAAGGTCAAGGCAAGCTGAGGTCAGGACTAGAGATAAGCAAGCGTGGTCAGGAAAGCCAGGTCAAACACTGGAATCAATACAGGCACAGGAACAAGAACACAGGTAAAGCTGCAGATCAGACAGCACTGCACTAGAGCAGCTGCTGTCCTTATATAGGCTGCTTGGCGCCAGTGTAAACAGCTAATGTGCGCGCATGCGCATAGACGTTTGAATCTGGCAAATATTCATGTGCCCAGTGTGGCGGGGCACACGCAGTACCGTGCCTGCGCACGTGCATCTGCCTTCTTATAGAATGTCCCTGACACCAATAATGGACTTGTTTCTTGAAGTCTTTGTGGGAACTTGCCAAATAAATACAGTAGGTCTAAAAACACCACCATGTTAAGCTATCACATCATCTGAACTGATTTGGTTATGGCCAAGTGCGGTCAAAAGATGATTATTACAGCCACAGAATTGTTTTCATTTTTCACAAAAGGACTCTATGAAGAGGTTGTTTTTCTCCATACTCATGCTGCTCAGTTGACATATAGAATCTCTGGTATCCTAAGCCAGGTGGCTAAAGTGGCTTTACCTTAATCCAAGTGTCTAAACTGAAATATATTGTTCAGCACTCCTACCCAATAACATTAGGAGCCTATAACTGATTTCCAGTTGCACATATAACAAAAGTAAAAATCAATACATTTCATCACCCAGTTTATGCAATACCTTCAGACTCCACACATGTAAACTGCCAAAAAGCCTTCATCTGCAACATCCACATCTGCATAAACTTAGTATAAGTTGTCACCTCAAATGATGGGTTAGCTCTTTCTGTTCCGAAGTTTCTTATAGAAATTCATATCATATCATATTAAAGGACCCCCTCATGCAAACCTGCTCCCCGCAGCCACTATCATTATCTGGCATCCCTCCTCTTCCACTCCCTCTGGCTTCAGGTGCTGCAATGCTCTGCGCCCCGAGCCCAACCTTTTTCAAGCCAATTAGAGCCTCAGGCTCTAATCACGTGGCTTGAAAAAAACAACTCATAAAATGTATCAGTCCGACGCCCTGCAGGGGGGTGATACCCCAGCGCCCCTAATGGACCGGCCACTCCTGGTAAGACCCATTTCACATGGACTCTGTCAAGCAGTTCCGCCTGCTGAGCAGGGGATCTGTCTGCTGATCCCCACTGAGCAGGCAGATGACAGGTCTGTGTCCGCTCTGCTGATGCAAAGTGGGCACGGACACAGCTCGCTATGCTCTATTGGACGGTCGAATGCCCATCCATCTGTTTTTAGCGGACTGGATCGGATGCAGGCGGGTGTAAATGGTCACATGTCCATTTACATCAGCCTCTCCATAGAGAACATTGGGTGGTCCGATTGGGCCCATCTGAAAAAACAGACAGGTAGACCTGATCGTTGTGCTTGTGTGAAAGGGGCCTAAGGCCTTGTTCACACAGGGCATACACAGTGTACCTTTACAGGGATGCACAGGTGTATGTGCATCTCTGTGTAGGGAGTTCCATTGATGTCATTTGGGATGTAGCACCTGCACCAACAGAGCCATTGCTCCAAATTTTACATCTTTGTAGGTCCTGTCAGAGACCATGAAATCAGACCAAGACAGAAGTACAGTTAAATCACACTTGTTTAATAATAAAAGTAAATAGAACAAACATAGTCAAAACATAGCCAGAGTTCAGGACAAGCCAAGCGTCAGGAAGTCGGAGATGAGTGTAGTAAAACAGCAAGCAGGATCTGCAGCCAGAGGAGATGTCATCCAAGCAAGTCTTTTATAAGGAATGCAGGAAAGCGTCTCTGTGATGTAGACCGACAAAGGGTAAACCTGGCCATGAGGGGGTATGGCACCAGGTTGAAGGTCAATTGCACAATCATATGGCCGGTGTAGAGGCAAACTGCCGGCTTGACCTTTGTCAAAGACATCGCTAAAATCGCAGTACTCCCCTGGCAGGGAGGAGAGTGAAGAGGTGCACAGGACCTTGGCTACCTTCTGGAAGCATGCCTTACTGCACTGTGACGACCAGGAGAGAACCTTAGCACGGAGCCAAGGGAAAGAGGGATTGTGCCTCTGTAACCAAGGATAACCAATAACCAGCGGAAACTTAGGTGAGGAAATAACTTGGAATTGGATTATCTCATGGTGAAGAGCCCCTATGGCCATGAACCGTCTCATGAGCCACATGGGCAGGTTGTAGAGGTCTCCCATCAAGAGCCTCAATGGCAAGTGGAGTGTCACGCAACTGCAACGGAATCAAGTGCTTCAATACAAAGGCAGCAATAATGAACAGGCCTGCAGCCCCAGAGTCGATTAGAGCCTGTATCTCGATGGACTCAGCCCAAGACAGGGTGACCGAAACCAGGGGCTTAAACTTCTGGATAACTGGGGATGAAACAGCGCCACCTAAGGTCTGTCCATGACAGGACCTCAAGGTTCGGGTGTTCCCTGGACGGGTAGGACAAGACTTTAAAAAGTGACCTGCCTGGCCACAATAAAGGCACAATCTCTCCATCATCTTAAACCAGGAGGCATGGGAGGTGAGGGAGACACGGGTGGGACTGCAAAGCTCGGAGGCAAACGTACAGGAGGCTTCCGCAAGCGCTCCTTAAAAGAGAGTCTTTCTCTGAGTCTGGAGTCAATGAGGTTGGCAAACGTGATCAACTTCTCCAGCTCAGTGGGTTTATCTCGGGCTGCTATCTCATCCTTGATAGTATCTGAGAGACCATGAAAAAAAGCAACCATGAGGGCCTCATTGTTCCACGCAACCTCTGCTGCCAGAGTACGGAATTCAGTGGCGTAATCGGCAACAGTTCTCGTACTCTGTTCGATGGACATGAGGCACTTGGCAACAAAGTCGGATTGTGCGGGAATGTCAAATATCCTTTAAAACGAAGCCACAAACTCAGGGTAACTCAAGACAACAGGTTTTTGCATCTCCCATAGAGGGTTTGCCCAGGCCAAGGCTCTTTCAGAAAGCAAAGGTATCATGAAACCTACTTTGCTTCTGTCCGTGGGAAATGCCTGGGGCAGCATCTCAAAGTATAGCTCAACCTGGTGGCGAAACCCTCTGCATTGACCTGGATTGCCCCCAAATCGCTGGGGAAGCGGAGCGGAACCAGACATACCTCTTATAGAGTTAATACTCGAGCAGCAGGGACGACCTGCAACTCAGGTTGTACCGGAGCAGCCACAGTGGGAGATTCCAGGTGAGCCGTGCGACTCAGGAGCATTTGCAAACTGATGGAAACCATGGCAAACTGATCTATGCAGTGATCTTGCTCATCCTATCTGGAAAAATATTACCAACAAGTGGATTGACTATCTTCTGAATCTATGGCCTTCGCCTACTGTCAGAGATCATGAAATCAGACCGAGACAGAAGTACAGTTAAATCACACTTGTTTAATAATAAAAGTAAATAGAACAAATGTAGTCAAAACATAGACAGAGTTCAGGAACCGGAACAGATAGTCAGACAAATCAAACGCCAAGGAGCCGGAGATGAGCGTAGTAAAACAGCAAGCAGGATCTGGAGCCAGAAGGGATGTCACCCAAGCAAGTCTTTTAACAGGAATGCAGGAGAGAGTCTCTGTGATGCTGACTAAGGCAAAGGCAGAGATCCTCTGGGCTGCACAGCTTAAGTAGGCAGGACTGATGAGCAGGATATCATCAACAGCTAAGTACCTGTGGAGAGATAGGAGCTGGTGATTAGCCAACAGCTGAGCGGCCAGCTCAGAGAAGGCAGGGCTGAGCCCAGCCCTGACAGGTCCGCATGCATGTCCCTGAGCTTACACTGCCTGCGTTTGGGGTCATGTACCCACACCCACACGGATGTCAGATTGGGAACAGCGCCTATGCTTCTGCAGCTGTTGCATCCCAATTGACATAATGGGGACTTCCTGTACGGGGATGCTAGGAACACCTGTGCATCCCTGTGGGGGTAAACATGGCACCCCATGGGCGTACACTTTAGTATGCTACATGTGAACGATGCTTTAGTACTAATTTAGCAGGAATTTTGTAAGTTACGTTGTGTTTATGTGCAATATTAATGATTTTAGTGTATTTTTAGTTAAAATAGCGATGTGATGAACATTTGCGCAATTATTGCGAGGCCCAAAAAATCAGTAGCACTTTTTTTTATTGTGCAGGTCATGTGCTTTTAGAAAATGTCTAGTTTGAGGTATCTTTTCAAATTCTGAAAGCTGTAAGTAAAAAATGAAAACCTCCAGATTTTTTGAGAAGTTTTTGGGTACGTTCGATTTTCACCATTTTGCAAAAAGGCACAATTTAAAATTTACAAATATTTGTTATTTATTAACTTCATACAGATTAAGCTTTTATATTTAGTAGGGATTTGGCAGGACTTTTGTAAAATTAGCTGTGTTTTTATCTGCTAATAATGGTTTTAGTGTATTTTTGGCGAATATATTGGTTTGATAAACATTTGCGCAAATACCGCTGTTTCTAAAAAATCAGTAGAACCTTCTTTTTATTCTACTGATCATGTGCTTTCAAAACATATATGGTTGGGGGGGGGGGGGGTCTTTCACAAATTCCGAAAGCTATAAGTGAAAAGTAAAAAAACAAAGGAAAAATTGCAAAAATGGTCTGGCCACCTGAGTGTACAAAATGCCTGGCAGCGAAAGGGTTAAAGAGTATCCTGAAAAAAAAAAAACATTTTGTCTCAAATTCTACCTGAAATACAGCTGGTTAAAAAAAGAAGAGGGAATACAACCAATTATGGAATTGAAGGCTCTAAATGTCTTCATTTGAACTCAAACATTTCAAATGGAATCCACCAAATCTGCCATAGCCTCCTTGTATCAGGGAGACTTTTAGTTTCTGTGGATATCAAGGATGCATACTTACATGTCCCTATTTTTCCAGTACATCAATGCAACCTTCATTTTATCAGTAAATGAGTTTTTTATTTGAAAGTATTAAAGTTGACAATGACACAGTATATGGACATTACATTGTACACAAGGTCACAATAAATCAAATAATTGGTCAGTTACATTTGATAATTAATTTCCTGAGTGATAAACAAGTTCCATCAATACTAAGCAGTAAAGCAGTCTGATTTATAACATCAATACTGGATTCGGAAAAAAAACGGATAATAGGGAGAAAGTGGAAAAGAAGGGGGGGGAAGGAAGGAGGAGGGGGATAGGAGAGAGAGAGAGAAAGAGAGGTAGGGGAGGGGAAAAAAAGGGGGGGGGAAGGGGAAGGGTAAAAAGGCATTTGTTGAGTAAACATATCCAGATATAAGCAAAAAATACCAGAGGAGCCATTATTTTATTCAGGGTAACCATGAGCCCTAGGGGGCTTGACCATGTGCATCAATCCACTGGGACCAGACCTTATCGAATTTTTTGGGGCAGTTTCTACTCTCATACGTTAATTTATACAGTGGTAGGACAGAGTTAATAGTGGCAATCCGCATATGATGGGTGGGAGGGTTGGGTAGCTTCCATTTAAGGAGAATCTCTCGTCTAGCATAATATAAAGCATAAAACAAGAACAATTTTTCGTGTCGTCAGGCCTCAACAGTTTCCATGCTGCCAAGCAGTGCCAGGGCTGGATCTGGTCAAGGAGACCAGTCCCCAAAGGATCCCAGGGTCTCCATCACTCCCTCCCAATAGAGGCTCAGTTTCGGACAGGACCATACCATATGGAGAAATGATCCAGGGGATGAACCACATCTGGAGCACAAGGTGCTCGCTCCTGGGTAAATATTGGCTAGTCTAACAGGGGTATAATACACTCTATGTAAAAATTTAAGTTGAATGAAACGGTCCCTTGCTGAAATCATCTTGGTAGTATAGTTAGCTACCACATCCTCCCAGATCACCTCTGTCAAGTCTGGAACATCAGTCTTCCATTTATTATAGAAATGGAAGTGAAATGCAGCGCTAATGATGATAACAAATGGTGAAAAACACATCAGTAATGATGATCATTACAAATATACACATGACTGGAACACATGAAACATAAAACAAAATGTTCAGTGTTGAGAGAGATGTAGTAATGTCCCAATATATAGCTATAAGTAAGACACAAGAAAGTCCCAAACATAGGCTGGGTGTAGAAGTTAAACTGGTGTGGGAATCTTCTCCTGTATATCGTGGTAATGTCCCAATATGTAGCTATAGGTAAGACACAAGAAAGTCCCAAACATAGGCTGGGTGTAGATGTTAAACTGGTGTGGGAATCTTCTCCTGTATGTCGTGGGTTATACGGTCATGGAATATAAATGGGTGGAATACGCTTACCAACAGTAGTGGATTCGGATGTCGGTGACACCGAATCAAGCGGGCTCTGAGATCCTTAATGGACGATGGTTGGTCCTGGAAACCCCGGATCTCAAGGGGGATCTATTTTCTATGGTCCACGTCACAACTGTCGGTTCGAAAGCCCAAGAAGGGAGTCTCTGCTACAGGAAAGTCTCCGGAGCATGGATGGTTCCCAAAAAGATAGATAGAACGCCAATAGTGCAAATCAAATGACGTATTTTATTGGATATAACCAATAATAAACAAATAGTATAAAAAGCGTGATCACGGATAAAACAATAAAATCAAGTGTAGGAAAGAGTAAGGCTCGTCCGACGCGTTTCGTCCACATGGACTTCAACAGGGGCGTTCTATCTATCTTTTTGGGAACCATCCATGCTCCGGAGACTTTCCTGTGGCAGAGACTCCCTTCTTGGGCTTTCGAACCGACAGTTGTGACGTGGACCGTAGAAGATAGATCCCCCTTGAGATCCGGGGTTTCCAGGACCAACCATTGTCCATTAAGGATCTCAGAGCCCACTTGATTCGGTGTCTCCGACATCCGAATCCACTCCTGTTGGTAAGCGTATTCCATCCATTTATATTCCATGACCGTATAACCCACGACATACAGGAGAAGATTCCCACACCAGTTTAACATCTACACCCAGCCTATGTTTGGGACTTTCTTGTGTCTTACCTATAGCTATATATTGGGACATTACCACGATATACAGGAGAAGATTCCCACACCAGTTTAACTTCTACACCCAGCCTATGTTTGGGACTTTCTTGTGTCTTACTTATAGCTATATATTGGGACATTACTACATCTCTCTCAACACTGAACATTTTGTTTTATGTTTCATGTGTTCCAGTCATGTGTATATTTGTAATGATCGTCATTACTGATGTGTTTTTCACCATTTGTTATCATCATTAGCGCTGCATTTCACTTCCATTTCTGTTTACAATATTGGTCATATTTTATGTAGCTGCTTTTTTTCATTGGGTTAGCGCAGTGTTATTTACATTTTCGTTGTTCCATTTATTATAAACTTTGGTCAGGGTCGTCATATGGTCAATTGACAAATAAAAGTAAAGGGAGAATAGGGGTTTATCCAGAATTTTTGCAATGAGGAGTCGTTCCACACTGTCAGTCTGTAATGTCAGAGGCTCTGGGAACTGGGCCTGAGAGGCATGTCTGAGCTGATAGTATCGAAATGACATAGAGGACGGAACGGCATATCTGGCTTTCAACGTCTCTAGGGAGGAAAAGGACCCGTCTGTGAAAATGTGTTTTACTGTAATTATTCCTTTAGCTGCCCACAACTGGGGATCCGGAAGCCTATAAAGATGAGGGAGCAGAGGATTCCCCCATAAAGGTGTATGGGAGGAGATGACAGAATCCCTTTTATAAATAGCTCTAGCCCTTTGCCATATTTGTATGGTCATACGCATTAGAGTCGTTACTTGGGGATGGGCTCTGGACCCTCTGTAGGGTAGATTACTCAGAACCACGTAGGATCCCAGGATAGCCTCCTCAAGGGTCACCGCCGGGTTTTGTCGGGACTGGGCAAACCACCATTGGACCGTCACCAGGACTGCTGCCCAGTAATAGAGCTGGAAATTAGGCATTGCTAATCCACCCTGGCATAGGGGGAGTTGAAGCGTCCGTTTTGCCAGTCTCTGGATTTTCCCAGTCCAGACAAATGTAGAAATAATGGAGTCCAGTTTTTGAAAGAAAGATTTAGGGATAGGGCACGGAGTATTCCTGAAAAAATATACAAACTTAGGGAGATATACCATTTTTAGCAGTTTTACCCTCCCCACTGGGGACAGGGGAAGTGTTTTCCAAAGATGACAAAGATTTCTTACTAAACTGGGTCAATAGGGGAGAGATATTATCCTCCATATACGCCTGAATGGAGCTTCTGACAGTCACTCCAAGGTACTTAAAGTCGTCCACCCACTGAAGTGGGGTGTCAGCAACTGCCTTATGTCTTGACTGATGAAGGGAGAACAGGACCAACTTGTCCCAATTAACTCGAATCCCAGAGAATTTCCCTAATTGATCTATTATTTCAAGGGCAGAGCTTAGGGAGACACCCGCATCAGCCAGATACAACAGAGTATCATCAGCATAAAGTGAAATCTTTTCCTGGATTATCCCAACCTGAAGGCCTCGCACTCTTTGATCTTGCCTTATCAGGATCGCCAAGGGCTCGATCGCCAGGGCAAAAAGCCCCGGAGACAGAGGGCATCCCTGTCTGGTACCTCTGTGTAGGCGGAATGGGGTTGACAATAGGCCATTTACTCTAACACGGGCAGTCGGGTCCCTGTAAAGAAGCTGAATCCAGGAAATGAACCTAGATCCAAATCCAAAACGTTCCAATACGTCCCAGAGGAAAAGCCACTCGACTGAATCGAATGCCTTTTCGGCATCGAGCGCAGCCACTACCCCTGTGTCACCCTCTCTAGCCCGATCAACGTGGGTGAACAGTCTCCGGATATTAATATCTGTTCCTCTGCCTGGCATGAAACCGGATTGATCTGGGTGAACCAGAGCTGTAATCACTCCGTTCAACCGGGTCGCCAAAATTTTGGCCAATAACTTAGCATCCACGTCAATCAGGGAGATCGGGAGATAAGATTTGCAAAGTTCAGGGTCCTTACCCGGCTTTGGAATGACCACTATCACCGCCTCTGACATGGAAGCTGGCAGAGCCCCATCTCTCAGCGATGACAGAAGCATAGAGTGGAATTTGGGTGCCAACTCCTCGGCATACTCCCTGTAGAGCTCAGCTGGGAATCCGGGCCCGGCGTCTTCCCTGCCTGAAGCGAGGAGATGGCTCGTTGGACCTCTTCAAGGGTGATAGGAGAATCAAGCTGATCCCTATAGCTGTCAGTCAGGACAGGGAAATCGACATCTGAGAGGTAAATGTGAAGGTCTTCCATGGAATAGTCCACACGGGAAGAGTATAGGTCCAAGTAGTAGGATGTGAATTCCTCACTAATTGCTCTGGAGGAAACCTGTCTAACCCCATTTTTGTCAGTCAGCGAGGGAACACTCATGGAGGCCGACTGTTCTCAGACCAACCATGCCAGGAGTTTACCCCCCCGTTCACCCTCCTCATATATCCTCTGGGATTGCTGCAGTCGTTTTTTTTTGGTCAGTGAAGTGCGGAGTAGCACTACCTCTCTAGTGCACTCCTGGAGTTTAGTGTAAAGTTCCGGATCCCGAGTCTGGGTGTATTGCCTCTCCAGGGAGGTGGCCCTGTGTTCAGCCTCAACCAAGTCTGCTTTATGCTGTCTGCGGACCCCACCAATCAGTGTTTGATATTGACCCCTGGAGGAAGCCTTGAAGGCATCCCACACTACCGCCGCCGGGGCCGACCCAGGGTTCAGGGCCCAGTAGGTAGTCATTTGTTGCCAGAACCCCGCATCTACCCTAGGGTCAGAGATCCAAAAGCGTGACAATCTCCACAGTTTATCTGCAGGGGAGCTCTCCAAAGACAACTGGAGAAGGAGCGGTGCGTGGTCGGATATCCCCCTTGGCAGGATGGAAATCTGGTGTACCCTGGACAATAGAGGTCTCCCCGCATAGATCAGGTCTATGCGAGAGAGAGTTCTATGCGTGGCCGAGTGACAGGTAAAAGATCTATCAGTAGGATGGTGCCACCTCTGCAAATCTATCAGGCCATACGTTTCCGCCCAGACTGACAGATCCGATGTGGAGTCCCCCAGTGCATTGAAACGATCCAACCCAGGGTTCGGCAGCATATTAAAATCCCCCATGAGCAGCAAATTATCCGTACCATGGTTGGCAATAAGAGGACTCAGTTTGTGAAGAAACTTAGTAGAGGCAGGAGGAGGTATATAAACACCCACCAACAACAGCTCCAAACACTCCACCATTGCATGTATTATTATGTACCTTCCATCCGGGTCGAGCACCAGCCCCAGCAGTCTAAATGGCAGGGACTTGCGCACCAGGATACTAACCCCCCCCCCCGGCAATATTCGAGTAGGTTGAGTGATATAAATGACCTACCCAAGGATTTTTTAAGCTCAGGGTCTTCCTCCCAACCAGATGGGTCTCCTGGAGAACACATATGTGAGGACTATATGTTTTAAGGAACTGGAACACCAGTGACCGCTTCACAGGGGAGTTAAGGCCCCTGGTGTTCCATGAAACAATCGTCAAAGATGCCATTCAACCGTCCAACACATAAAGTTAGAAGGATTTACAAGGGGTAAGCCCGACCCGGATGGAGCAGAAACAAACATCCTAGTTAGCTCAAGAGAGTAGCCCTCAAGGGGCGGTAAAAGTGCAGGTCCATATATCTGTGTCAAATATTGATATTGGTCTCTGCACTTCCAAAAACCATCACTAGAACCAACACATTGCTTGGAGTATCTGGGTTTCATTCTAGAAACAGCTCAAGAAAAGCTTGTAATACTACACTCCCAGACTTGGACTCTACAGTTAAGGAGCTGACCAGCTTTGTGATTCTGCAGAAGAGACCCTTTCAACACATTATGTTGTGGGATAAATTGGTTCAGTCTGTAGACTAGTGTAGGAGTGGATGGCTGCACACTGTTATAAGGGAACTCCAAAACTTTAATTTACTCATAGTAATGATTATGAGTAAGCTCTCTGCAATGTGAAATGCATCAATACATTTCCCTGAGGTCTGGTGGTGTGATGCTTTATTTGTGGATTACTGTTTACATAAAAGTTTTGGAGTTTCATTACAACAGTGTGCGACCATCCACTTTATGTCTGAAGTCTTTTCAATTCCGACCGACCTGAAGCGGTGCTTTATTATTGTTGGACTCTGAAGTCCCAGCCTGAGGAGAGAGAGAGAGCAGTGCAGGAGCATTCAATCAGGTAAGTGATCACCAGTGCTGGGGTAGGTGTGGGAGATAACTTTCAGTGCCTTGACCAAAAATAGGGGGCGGGGGGCAGTTAACCTTCATTGCCATGGGTGGAAGAAAAGAAAATTGCCACAGCGCTATTGTGTTCTGCTGGTGGGGAGCCTTCCCTGCCAGCAGAATACAATAATCAATGCTGGTAGCTATCGCTGCCGATAGTGCTTGCGTGAAAAAAAAAATCTGACAAGCTAGTTGTCCTGAAGTTGATCAATGGATCGACTTCTGGACAACCAGTCTATCCTTAGATAAAATGAATCATGGCTGGTCCCTGCTGAACTGAATGAGATTCGATCCATCTATGGCTGGCTTTAATTATAGCCATATAAGCTCTGTGGGGGAGGGGGGTGACCCTGGAGGGAAGGGAAGCTGCTGGGGAAAATTAAAATAGGGGAAGTCTGTAAGCAAAGACAATACAGATTCACTATTGTATTAAATGTTGGAGAGGCTGCATTGAGAGATGAACCTGACCCCTGTGAAGTCTCCAATTTAGAACAGCTGACATGAAGTGCATAGGAAGTGACCCGCTCATGGATCTCCTGCAGAAGGGAGCAGAAAAGTGCTGTGTGAAAGGGCCCTAACTCCATTTTTCCCCCAATTGTCTTCCAGGACAGCCTATGAGACAATAAACAAGAACTTACCAGCCTAGGGAGGGACCACTGCCTAGAAGACCTTCCTGCCAAAGGCTTGATCTTGGGTTTATGTATAAATGTGGTAAATGTTGACGATGTAGCCACTTTACAAACTTGCTAAAGAGGTCCACCAGCTTTCTTAACCCATGAAATCGCCAAGGCCCTTGTGGAGTGTGCATTAACAAATGCAGGATCTGCCTGCATAACCTGATAGGCTTTGCAAATAGCTTGTCTAATCCACTGAGCTATAGATGCCTTGGAGGCTTATTTACTTATCTTTTATTGTATGGCTTCTGAAAATAAAGAAGAAACAATACAAAGCAGAGCGCGATCAATCCTCGCAAAGCTCTGTACATACAACAAATTAGATACATAAAATAAAAAAGGGGGGATTGCGAAAAAAAAAAAAATAGGTGGGGGGGACATTAAAATCAAGTACAATAAGCCATCTATGAGGCTTACAAATAGGGAGATCCCTCCTATAATGATTGATAGCATAATGTAAACCACAGGAACTCGTTATAATTGCAAAAAAAACATCACATAGACAACTTTTCAGGACCGCCAAAAGGTATACTGTACAGAATGACCATGAGGTCCAAAACACCAAAATTATGAAACCTCTACAAATCGTCTGCGAGATAGCAAAACAAATATCTTGTAGCATAGAATTTCAAAAGCTCACGCCAATCATAAACCACATTTAGTCATTTATGGGGGATACTACTCCCCGTAGCTAATAACATAGTGAGTGCCCAACATTCTAAAGTGTTTTGTAGCATCCAGATAAGCAACAATAAGCTATAACTGCTCTTTCTAATTGGATGGCCTGTTGCAGATGGTAGGTAACACAACATTCTGTGTTCTGTGAAAGGCAGATGAGACTTTGGGCAAAAACCCTGGATCAGGATTTTTTTTTTTAATTAGGTACTTTTTTATCAACAAAAATATACACACAATGGTACAAAGTTCTTATATACAGATTATGACAAGATAACTCGGTATGGGTAGACATATGCCACGTACACACGAGCGGACTTTACGGCAGACTTTGCCCGGCGGATGGGATTTCATCGGACAATTCGATCGTGTGTGGGCTCCAGCGGACTTTGTTTTCTCAAAAGTTGGACGGACTTAGATTTGAAACATGTTTTAAATCTTTCCGTCGAACTCGAGTCCGGTCGAAAAGTCAGCTCGTCTGTATGCTAGTTCGACGGACAAAAAGCCACGCTAGGGCAGCTATTGGCTACTGGCTATGAACTTCCTTGTTTTAGTCCGGTCGTACGTCATCACGTGCGAATTTGACGGACTTTGGTGGATTGTGTGTAGGCAATCCGTTCATTCAGAAAGTCCGTCATAAAGTCCGTTGAAAAGTCCGCTGGGCAAAGTCTGCCGTAAAGTCTGCTCGTGTGTACGCGGCAATACACTCACTAGCCACTTTATTAAGTACACCTTTTTCTTGCTTGGTAACACAAATTGCTAATCAGCCAATCCCACGACAGCAACTCAATGCATTTAGGCATCTAGACGTGGTGAAGATGAATTGCTGAAGTTCAAACTAAGCATCAGAATGGGGAAGAAAGGGGATTTAAATGACTTTGCACGTGGCATGGTTTTTGGTGCCAGACGGGCTGGTCTGAGGATTTCAAAAACTGCCGATCTACTGGGATTTTCAGGCACAACCATCTCAAGGTGCTCTTTGCTGCAAAGGCCAGTTATACAGTGCATTCGGAAAGTATTCACAGCCTTTCACTTTTTCCACATTTTGTTATGTTACAGCCTTATTCCAAAATTGATTAAATTCATGTCATGATCACTAAGGCTACTTTCACACTGGGGTGGGCGGGCGCCGCTTTACCATTGTTTTAGCGGCGCTATCTGGCCGCTAGGGGGGCGGTTTCAACCCCTGCTAGCGGCTGAAAAAGGGTTAAAACCGCCGGCAAAGCACCGCTTTGCCGGTGGTTTGGCGGCATTGCCCCATTGTTTTCAATGGGCATGGGCACTTTAGGAACGGTGAATACACCGCTCCTACAGCGCTGCAAAGATGCGGCTTGCAGGACTTTTTTGACCGTCCTGCAAGCACACCGCTCCAGTGTGAAAGCCCTCGGGCTTTCACACTGGAGAGACAGGTGAGGCTCTTTACAGGCGCTATTTTTAGCGCTGTAGCGCCTGTAAAGCGCCTCAGTGTGAAAGTAGCCTTAGTGCCTCTGTTCCTCATTCCAGCACCCGGTTGTTGGCGGTTGCTTTTCCCCTGTCTGACTGATGATTGATCTGATCAGTCACACCTGATATAAGCAAACCGAACACTCTATCCCTTGCTTGTGATAGAGACAGTTACCTGCATTGTTCCTTTTCAAAGCCTCCCGTTTCTCTGCCTTGCAATACTGTTCTGATTTCCGCCGCTGGGCACCTGACTCAGGGTGGAATGACCCCACTCTAAGAAGCCAATTCAGGTTAGGCTTATCTGATTCCATCAAGGACTTCTTAGTTCACTACCCTGAACTAAAGTCATTGAATGAAGCCATGCAAGTAGCCATCCGTGTAGACAGGCGTTTACAGGAAAGGCTTTGCCCCCTAGTACGCTGCCCAACTTTTCTTCTTTTCCTGAACCCTCTCAGCCTCCCCAGGACTATAAGCCAATGCAAATTGGTGCTACCAATTTATCCTCAGAGGAAAAAGGCTAGAAGGAGATCTCAGGGTCTTTGCTTATATTATGGCAACCACGGCCACTTCGTCGCTAGCTGTTCTAATAAGCTGAGAAACGCCAAGAGTCTAGTGTAGGTGGGGTCTGCTTCCATAGACCATACTGTGTCTGTTTCCCTCAGAGATGGCTTATTTGTTCCTGCACATCTTAGTTCTGCCATGTTTTCTCACCACTTCTCAGCTTTCATTGATTGTGGTGCTGCTAGCAATCCCACATTTGGATAAGTTATAGTGTTAGTTCCAGTGTGTTAGCACACCAAATTTGGGGTTCCTAGCACCAAGTGGCCCTGAGATATGGGGCCCCAAATTCGGGTCGCAAAATGTCAAGCACTTTTCTGCAGCAGAGAATGACATTTTGTGACCCTATTTTGGGGCCCCATATCTCTGGGCCACTTTGTGCTAGGAACCCCAGCTTTGGATATGTTGTAGTGCTAGTTCCACTGTGTTTGCACACCAAATCTGGGGTTCCTAGCATCAAGTGGCCGCAAAATGTCATTCTCTGCTGCAGTTTAGCATCATATTTCTGTGTTTTCCGGTCCAAAAATAGGGTTCCTTTAAAAACACTTATAAACGCAAACGCAGCTAAACGCGGGTACCGCATTTGGCGTCTGAAACGTGGAAAACTTTTGCGTCTGAACCCATTTTTTTGCTTCTGGAAAAACAAGGATAAACGCAACTGCCTAAAAATGCCAAAAAACGAGACTGTGTACATGGACACATAGGATAACATTGAATGAGTTCAGGGGCAGTTGAAAAAAGTGTCTAACTGCCTCTGAACGTGCGTTTAACAGCGTCTTGTATGCATGAGGCCTAAGAACAGGAAACTGCGGCTACAGTTTGCACAGGCTCACCAAAATCAGACAACAGAAGATTGGAAAAATGTTGCCTGGTCTGATGAGTGTCGAGTTCAGCTGCGACATTCAGATGGTAGGGTCAGAATTTGATATAAACAGCATGCAAGCATGGATCCATTCTGCCTTGTATCAACGTTCAGGCTGGTGGTGTAATGGTGTGTGGGATACTTTCTTGGCACACTTTGGGACCCTTAGTACTAATTGAGTACTAATTGAGCATCGTTTAAATGCCACAGCCTACCTGAGTATTGTTGCTGACCATGTCCATCCCTTTATGACTACAGTGTACACACCTTCTGATGGCTACTTCCAGCAGGATAATGCACCATGTCATAAAGCTCAGATCCTCTCAAACTGGTTTCTTGAATATGACAATGAGTTCACTGTACTCCAGTGGCCTCCACAATCACCAGATCTCAATCCAATAGAGTACCGTTGGAATGTGGTGGAATTGGAGATTTGCATCATGGATGTGCAGCCGACAAATCTGCAGCAGGTGCTGGATGCTATCATGTCAATATGGTCCAACACCTTGGGAGTTATTTACGAAAGGCAAATCCACTTTGCACTACAAGTGCAAACTACAATTGCAAAGTGCACTTGAAATTGCACTGAAAGTGCACTTGAAAGTGCAGTCGCTGTAAATCTGAGGGGTAAATCTGAATTGAGGGGAAGCTCTGCTGATTTTATCATCCAATCACGTGCAAGCTAAAATGCTGTTTTTTATTTTCCTTGCATGTCCCCCTCGGATCTGCACTTCCAAGTGCACTTTCAGTGCAACTTTCAAGTGCACTTTGCACTTGTAGTGCAAAGTGGATTTGCCTTTCGTAAATAACCCTCCTTGTTTAATCTATGCCATGAAGAATTAAGGCAGTTCTGAAGGCAAAAGGGGGTCCAACCCAGTACTAGCAAGGTGTACATGACTGAGTGGCTGCTGAGTGTATGTGACACATTTTCAATACAACTTAGATTACAGTAAAGCAAAACCTTCTGAAATGGCAGGTTAAAAAAGTAGCATATCACACCCATGTATCTCTATTGCCGCGTACACACGAGCGGACTTCTCGTCCACCTGAACTCCGAAGGACTTTTTCGACGGAGTTCCGACGAAACGGACTTGCCTACACACGATCACACCAAAGTCCGATAGTTTCGAACGTGATGACGTACGACCGGACGAGAATAAGGAAGTTCATAGCCAGTAGCCAATAGCTGCCCTTGCGTCCTTTTTTGTCCGTCGGACTAGCATACAGACGAACGGATTTTTCAATCGGACTCGAGTCCGTTGGAAAGATTTGAAACATGTTCAGAATTTTCGACAGAAAAGGTCCGATGAAGCCCACACACGATCGGAATGTCCGACAGAATCGTTTCGTCGGACCTTTTCCGCCGGACAGTCCGCTCGTGTGTACGCGACATTACACTTCATTTTTGTTTGCTTGTAAATGCCCAATAGCAAACAGACAAAAAATACAGACTATCATCCCATTGTGCTTACCAGGCATTAGATGCCTGGTAAGTACGATGAGATGATCGTCCGTTTTTTTTTTTTTTGCATGCTAGTCTCATATCGAAAATTAAGAGTTTACTAAAATTCTTGTACGACAGAATCAAAATTCAGAAGTGATGTATATTTATATATGTATATATATATATATATATATATATATATATATATATATATATATAGAAGTGATGTATAAGTGATGTATAAGTGTATTTGTATTGTATTTTCAAATGACAACTGTATTGATTAAACAAAAATCGTACGATCTGGTTTCGTACAAGAAAAATTTTCATGCTTGTCCCATCGGATAATTTTTCATTTATTTTCGTGAACGGCTCTCGAAAGCTGTGTACTAACAATCAGATTATCGTACGATCGCTGATCATGTGTACGAGCCATAAGAAGGACACAATTGCTTTCAGCATTATTTAGTATTCAAGCTGATCTCCCAGTAAGTAAGAGTATGAATCTATATACATTCCAACAAATATAATTGTACATTTGTAATAATTTGTGAAGGACCAGTTGTGGTGGTGGCAGACCTCACATAAATTTCTTTATGTGAAAAGGTGTCATTTAGGGGGATGAGGTGAGAGCCACTGTCTTGCTATTAATTTAGGGGCAATATACAAGAGCCTAGTATGTGCTAAATATATTTCAGGTGTGCATATTTCCCCCCTATAGAGACCTCATAAGGGATGATGTGGAATAGTAACCACAAAAGTTGAAGAAATAATACTTGTAATGTGTTTCCAATATCTGAATAGTTGTGTACATCTCCACAACATATGGATCAAAACCCCATTCTCTCTATTACATTTGGAGAATAGGATTCCACGATCCACAAAGCCAGGTGTCCTGCCACCACATCCCAATGATTGATACAAACAGAAAAACCCCCTTAACGGGACAGGACTTTGAAGGTGACATGGACACCAAGAGTATAAAAGGTATAAATTTTATTACAAAAAAATAATAAATAACAATACAGTAAAAATGTCTATACAAAGACACATGGATGGTATACAGTACATATAGTACTGTACGATATATGCAGGTAGAGATTTCATCTCTGGTGGACCCAGCGTTTTTGGCTTAAATGCCTTTCTTCAGGGGTTTATACAGAAAAGACTGCAATCATATAATTAAATGTACCAAGAAAACATACAGTATTATAAACAACATGCAAAATAGACCATGATTATCGACATTTATATGTTTATAAATGTAGAACATCATATACCCATTGGCATCCAGTGACTTCATACATAGAAATAAAAGCAAAAGACCCACAGAGGGTCAGTGGGTACAAAAATGAACCGAGCTGGCAAGGTGGTAGGTGGCTGTCCCCCCAGGTATAGGATGACCCTACAGAGGTCCACCTAAAGAAGGGCCACAACTGAAAGACACCAAGGAATATTGGACCTAAAAAGATCAAAAAGGTATCATGTGATCAAGGGACAAAACATACAGTATCTCACAAAAGTGAGTACATCCCTCACATTTTTGTAAATATTTTATTATATCTTTTCATGTGACAACCCTGAAGAAATTACACTTTGCTACAATGTAAAATAGCGAGTGTACAGCTTGTATAACAGTGGAAATTTGCTGTCCCCTCAAAATAACTTAACACACAGCCATTAAAATCGAAACCGCTGGCAACAAAAGTGAGAACACCCCTAAGTGAAAATGTCTAAATTGGGGCCAAAGTGTCAATATTTTGTGTGGCCAACATTATTTTTCAGCACTGCCTTAACCCTCTTGGGCATGGAGTTCACCAGAGCTTCACAGGTTGCCACTGGAGTCCTCTTCCACTCCTCCATGACAACATCACGGACCTGGTGGATGTTAGAGACTTTGCACTCCTCCACCTTCTGTTTTAAGGATGCCCCACAGATGCTCAATAGGGTTTAGGTCTGGAGACATGCTTGGCCAGTCCATCACCTTTACGCTTCTTTAGCAAAGCAGTGGTCGTCTTGGAGGTGTGTTTGGGGTTGTTATCATATTGGAATGCTGCCCTGTGGCCCAGTCTCCGAAGGGAGGGGATCATGCTCTGCTTCAGTATGTCACAGTACACGTTGGCATTCATGGTTCCCTCAATAAACTGTAGCTTCCCAGTGCCAGCAGCACTCATGCAGCCCCAGACCATGACACTCCCACCACCATGCTTTACTGTAGGCAAGACACACTTGTCTTTATACTCCTCACCTGGTTGCCACCACACATGTTTGACACCATCTGAACCAAATAATTTTATCTTGGTCTCATCAGACCACAGGACATGGTTGCAGTAATCCATGTCCTTAGTCTGCTTGTCTTCAGCAAACTGTTTGCGGGCTTTCTTGTGTATTATCTTTAGAAGAGGCTTCCTTCTGGGACGAAAGCCATGCAGACCAATTTGATGCAGTGTGTGGCATATGGTCTGAGCACTGACAGGCTGACCCCCCACCCCTTCAACCTCTGCAGCAATGCTGGCTTTGGATATGACGATGAGCACGTGCACTCATCTTCTTTGGGCGACCATGGCGAGGCCTGTTCTAAGTGGAACCTGCCCTGTTAAACCGCTGTATGGTCTTGGCCACTGTGCTGCAGCTCAGTTTCAGGATCTTGGAAATCTTTTTATAGCCTAGGCCATCTTTATGTAGAGCAGAAATTCTTTTTTTCAGATCCTCAGACAGTTCTTTGCCATGAGGTGCCATGTTGAACTTCCAGTAACCAGTATGAGAGAGTGAGTGAGATCAAAAACCAAATTTAACACATCTGCTCCCATTCACTCCTGAGACCTTGTAACACTAACGAGTTACATGACACCGGGGAGGGAAAATGTCTAATTGGGCCCAATTTGGACATTTTCACTTAGGGATGTACTCACTTTTGTTGCCAGCGGTTTAGACATTAATGGCTGTGTGTTGAGTTATTTTGAGGGGGCAGCAAATTTACACTGTTATACAAGCTGTACACTCACTACTTTGCATTGTAGCAAAGTGTCATTTCTTCAGTGTTGTCACATTAAAAGATAGAATAAAATAGAATAAAATATTTACAAAAATGCAAAGGGGTGTACTCACTTTTGTGAGATACTGTACATATGCAGTATAACGACATCCTGAGTATGAAAGGGGTTAAAGCCGTTTAGGGGTTAAATCTGTTTAGGACATTCCATTTCCAAACACAAAGGTACCAAACACTCCAATCAGAACAAGAAACCCATACGAATAATTCTTCCCCCCAAGTACGAGACGAGGCTCTGTACGGAGGGTCAAACAGGAATCAGACTTGTTATTATTAGAACCAGAATACACAATAAGTCCTATATACAGTAGAAGAGGAGGTCCCTCCTCCTGCTCATATTACTCTAACAATACAACTGTAACCAGAAACATAATTAACATGAACTAATTAACCACTTCAGCCCCGGAATGTTGAGTCCATGGAATATTTTATATTTTGACACAAGTTGCGGGAAAGTGACAATTTTGTTTTTTTTTTTGCACAAAGTTGTCACTAAATGATATATTGCTCACACAGGCCATGGGCATATGTGGAATTGCACCCCAAAATACATTTAGCTGCTTCTCCTGAGTATGGGGATACCACATGTGTGGGACTTTTTGGGAGCCTAGCCGCGTACGGGGCTCCGAAAACCAATTTTTGATTCTTCACTGCCTATCACAGTTTCGAAGGCCATGGAATGCCCAGGTGGCACAACCCCCCCAAATGACCCTATTTTGGAAAGTAGACACCCCAAGCTATTTGCTGAGAGGCATGGTGAGTATTTTGCAGCTCTCATTTGTTTTTGAAAATGAAGAAAGACAAGAAAAAAAAATTTTTTTTTTCCTTTTTTCAATTTTCAAAACTTTGTGACAAAAAGTGAGGTCTGCAAAATACTCACTATACCTCTCAGCAAATAGCTTGGGGTGTCTACTTTCCAAAATAGGATCATTTGGGGGGGTTTTGTGCCACCTGGGCATTCCATGGCCTCCGAAACTGTGATAGGCAGTGAAGAGTGAAATAAAAAATTTATGCCCTTAGAAAGCCTGAAGGCGGTGCTTGGTTTTCGGGGTCCTGTACGTGGCTAGGCTCCCAAAAAGTCTCACACATGTGGTAGCCCCGTACTCAGGAGAAGCAACAGAATGTATTTTGGGGTGTAATTTCACATATTCCCATGGCATGTTTGAGCAATATATCATTTAGTGACAACTTTGTGCAAAAAAAAAAAAGTGTCTTTTTCCCGCAACTTGTGTCACAATATAAAATATTCCATGGACTCGACATGCCTCTCAGCAAATAGCTTGGGGTGTCTACTTTCCAAAATGGGGTCATTTGGGGGGGTTTTGAACTGTCCTGGCATTTTATGCACAACATTAAGAAGCTTATGCCACACATCACCCACTCTTCTAACCACTTGAAGATAAAGCCCTTTCTGACACTTTTTGTTTACATGAAAAAATTATTTTAATTATAATTATATATTATATAATATATATTATATAATATATTATATAATATATATTATATAATTATATATATATATATATATAATAATTATTATAATTATGAATAAAATTACTTTGAACCCCCAAACATTATATATTTTTTTAAAGCAAATGCCCTTCAGATTAAAATGGTGGGTGTTTCATTTTTTTTTTTCCACACAGTATTTGTGTAGCGATTTTTCAAACGCATTTTTTTGGGAAAAAACACACTTTTTTAAATTTTAATGCACTAAAACACACTATATTGCCCAAATGTTTGATGCAATAAAAAAGATGATCTTAGGCCAAGTACATGGATACCAAACATTACATGCTTTAAAATTGCGCACAAACCTGCAGTGGCGACAAACTAAATACATTTTTAAAAGCCTTTAAAAGCCTTTACAGGTTACCACTTTAGATTTACAGAGGAGGTCTACTGCTAAAATTACTGCCCTCGATCTGACCTTCGTGGTGATACCTCACATGCATGGTGCAATTGCTGTTTACATTTGATGCCAGACCGACGCTTGCGTTCACCTTTGTGCGAGAGCAGGGGGGACAGGGGTGCTTTTTTTTTTTTTTTTTTTTCTTTATTATTTTTTTGCTTTTTTATCTTATTTTTAAACTGTTCCTTCCATTTTTTTTTTTTTTATCATTTTTATTGTTATCTCAGGGAATGTAAATATCCCCTATGATAGCAATAGGTAGTGACAGGTACTCTTTTTTTAAAAAAAATTGGGGTCTATTAGACCCTAGATCTCTTCTCTGCCCTCAAAACATCTGACCACACCAAGATCGGTGTGATAAAATGCTTTCCCAATTTCCCAATGGCGCTGTTTACATCCGGCGAAATCCAAGTCATGAAATGCTCGTAGCTTCTGGTTTCTTAGGCCATAGAGATGTTTGGAGCCACTCTGGTCTCTGATCAGCTCTATGGTCAGCTGGCTGAATCACCGGCTGCATTCTCAGGTTCCCTGTTGGGACAGGAGAGCCAGAGAAAAACATGGAAGATGGTGGGGGGGTCATTCCCTCCCACTGCTTGTAAAAGCAGTCTAGAGGCTAATTAGCCGCTAGGATTGCTTTTACGTGAAAGCCGACCGCTGGCTGAAAAGAATGATACCAAGATGATACCTAAACCTGCAGGCATCATTCTGGTATAACCACTCAAAGTCCAGCAACATACCAGTACGTTGCTGGTCCTTGTTGGGCATATATTGTAATCTTTTTTTTTCATGCAGCCTGTGGACTGAACGAAAAAAAGAGATTGATCGGTGGGTATGCCCACCATTAGAATACCTCCCTTCATCCACCCACTTGATGGGCATACATGCACCATTTATATATGCCAAAGCAGGAGGGCATCCTCCCGCAAAAGGTAGGAGCAAATCGCTCCTCCACCCCTGCTGCCCCCACGCTTCGGCATATATCACCTGTAACTTTTGTAACTGTAACCGGTTCCAGGTTCAGGTCTCTCAAAATGCGATGGCATCTTGGGAGACCCTGTGTTTAGTGTGCCTAGTCTGTGCAATGCTGTACCCTACGCTAATACTCAACTAGTGTATGGTAGCGTTCAAAACATTCACCAATGCAAAGACCAGGATTGTCAGGACAGGAGGGACAATAATACCTGGTGTCATGCCTATTTCCGCGCTTGCTGCAGACACAACATCTTTTTTGGGGGGGTTTGTTGGGTAGGGGTACTCGGGAGGACATAAAGAAAATGCCTCTCATGCAGCCGACTGCATTTGGTTGGGGATGTGAATGGGGGAAGTACGGGTGCTGCAGAAGTGGTGGGTTCCCAATTAGGATTGGCGAATGCAGCAGGAAGGGCACTATGGGAACGACGGGCCTGTGTTTGTCTTCTTCTTGGTGGCAGCGGGACACTACTTGTGCTTGCCACCTCACCAGCTTGAACTGCACTTATGGGACTCGCCACGTCACCACGTGTTACTGCAGTGCTGGCTTGACTACGACCGGGGGGGACTATGCCGCTGATGCTCGCCAGTTCACCAAAACGCTACCAAAAAAACTGTTAGCGATCGCAGGGATCAGGCCTGACTCTGCGAACGCTGCAGTTATGGGTTTAGTGTTTTGTGACAGTGATCGATCGATACTGCACTTGGGTGGGCTGGGTTGGGCTGGGCTGAGCTGGGCAGAGGGGCAAAACGCAGGTGCCAGCAGGTATCTGGACTGACCCCTCTAACACTGCGTTTTTGGGAACTCTAAACTGCTGGGGACGCTAGTATAGATCTGATCAGATCAGATATTGATCCGTTCAGATACTATACCACTAAGGGAGGTGTACGGTGCGTGCGTGGGTGTTAGTGCTACTGGCACTAACCTGACGCTGCCTGGGGCTGGTGCTTGCCAGTTCACCAAAACGCTACCAAAAAAACTGTTAGCGATCGCAGGGATCAGGCCTGACTCTGCAAACCTTGCAGTTATGCGTTTAGTGTTTTGTAAGTGACAGTGATCGATCGATACTGCACTTGGGCGGGCTGGGCTGGGCCGGGCGGAGGGGCAAAATGCAGGTGCTAGCAGGTATCTGGGCTGATCCCGCTAACACTGCGTTTTTTGGAACCCTAAACTGCTGGGGACGCTAGTATAGATCTGATCAGATCAGATATTGATCCGTTCAGATACTATACCACTAAGGGAGGTGTACGGTGCGTGCGTGGGTGTTAGCACTACTGGCACTAACCTGACGCTGCCTGGGGCTGGTGCTTGTCAGTTCACCAAAACGCTACCAAAAAAACTGTTAGCGATCGCAGGGATCAGGCCTGACTCTGCGAACACTGCAGTTATGCGTTTAGTGTTTTGTAAGTGACAGTGATCGATCGATACTGCACTTGGGTGGGCTGGGCTGGGCCGGGCGGAGGGGCAAAACGCAGGTGCTAGCAGGTATCTGGGCTGATCCCGCTAACACTGCGTTTTTGGGAACCCTAAACTGCTGGGGACGCTAGTATAGATCTAATCGGATCAGATATTGATCCGTTCAGATACTATACCACTAAGGAAGGTGTATGGTGCCTGCGTGGGTGTTAGCGGTACTGGCACTAACCTGACGCTGCCTGGGGCGACGCAGACCCTATCTGACCCTAACACCTAAGTTATATCACCGCCGGGCGATCAGGGGGCTAAACCTTTATTCGGTAATAAACAGAGGGTGCCCTGACACTATAAAAAATAAACGAACTAACCAGCTTCACCCGTAACGGTTATACGGTGATCAGTGGTGAAAGGGTTAACTAGGGGGCAATCAAGGGGTTAAAACATTTATTAGGTAGTATATGGGGGTCCCTGACGCTATAAAACACTGACGGCGAACCTTTATATTTACCTCCCTAACTAGCGTCACCAGTGACACTAATACAGCGATCAGAAAAACGATCGCTTAGTGACACTGGCGACGGGGGGTGATCGAGGGGTTAAAACTTTATTAGGGGGGTTAGGGGGGTATCCTAGACCTACAGAGGGCTAATACTAACTGCCCTACCACACTAACTGTCACAAACTGACACCAATGCAGTAATCAGAAAAAACTGCTTGGTGTCAGTGTGACGGGGGGAGGGGTGATTGGGGGGTGATCAGGGGGGGTCGGGGGGTGATGGGGGTGTTATGTATGCCTGGCATGTTCTACTGTAAGTGTATGTGTTTTACACTCACTCGGATGTCTTCTCTCCTCGGCGCCGGAACGGAAAATACCGAGCTGAGGAGCGATGACATCACTTCCTCTGCCTCTGTTTACTATACAGAGGCAGAGGAAGATTCTCATTGGCTGGGAGCAATTGCGAGGGGGGGGGCCACGAATGGATGGCCTCCCCCTCACATCTGATCGCTGGCAGACAGAAGCCGACCGCCTCGGGCCCCGGGTACGTATGGGTACGTGATTCTGCCTGCCCGTGCCATTCTGCCGATGTATATCGTCGTGAGGCGGTCGGCAACTGGTTAACTAACCCCTTAAAGCAGCCAATGTGACTCCGTGCCCTCCTGGGCATTGTATGATTAATCAGGATTTCACTACAAGTCAGACTTGTTGTCACCGAGCTTCACGCATTAGTATACACACAGGACACCTTCTCACAATAGCAGGAGTTAATTACAATTAACAATACAAACAGTGATCTCCCCCACTCCTCAGCCTAGTAGGCAACAAACTATAGTATGCGGAGACTGTCCGGCTCCTACCCAGTCCTAGAGGCCAATGTGATCAGCTCTCTCAACTAACATGTTGAGTTCAGAATCAAACAAACCAAGAATAGTCTTTACATATATCCTGGGAGATATTGTGGATAAATATTACTGTCCCATTTTAAGTAATGCAATCATATTCTCAGGGTTCATTCTTTTCTTGGTCACCATGCGCCCAACAGTGACTCCCGTCACATACAGTATGTATCTTCCTCATCACATTACTTGATATTATAAAAACCTTGCATACCTGAGAAGTTGTTGGTATAGATTTGGCAGAAATATAGTCACAAAATAGTGATGTGCAAATTCTGACAATTCCCTTCAGTGAGGGGCTTTCCTCTATAGAATAAATGGAAAAGCAATTTGTATATATACAATTGGGATGTATCCCAAAACCCCTAGGTCTGAAACCACATAGGTACAAACCAGGGGTTTGAATCAAAGCCAGATACATGCTGCAGATGCCTACCTCAGTTCCTCAACTTCTTGGTGTGTCTAATCCGGCGCAGCTCTGCCATCAACAGACCGCCGCCCAGTCTAAATAGACTATGCGTGGGCCCCACGCCATGATGCATGCATGGCGGTCAGAGGTTGCCGCACATGCGCCTGTGTGGCCAATTGGACCAACTGCGCCTGAAGCGCGTGGTGCCGCCCCTCCCGGAAGTGGTGCGGTATCATGCGTTCCACACACACCGACGCACACTCATGACACACAGATGCGGGACAGGGCATTAGGAGAAAGCCCGTCCACATCGGTGTCATGTATTGTAAGGGGCCCACGCTGAACGAGCCTGGTAACCCCCTTTGTGCTCCTGGCAGGGAAAATCCCACCCAAGAAAAAACAGCCACCATACACAATTATGCTTGAAAAATCAAGCGATGATTTAAACAAAAATCAAAAGATCGATATAGTAGACAGGGAAATAGAACAAAAGTTGGTCTAGAAATATAGAAAAGAAGGGGATAATCATGTAAAAAGCTTCATTATATTTATAAACCTCTTTCTAAAAGATATGAACAAGTAAATGTATCCCTGCAGATGGTTAACAGATATGCGTGGGGGGAAACTGTAGAATTGTGAAAAAAATCATTCCTCCCACCCCCCTGATGAAAAAACAACTAAAAAGGGGCAGTAACTAGCTTTGTCGTTTAGGCCAGGGGGTGAGGTGGCTTCTAGATAGACTATCCAGCGTGTCTCGTGCTGGAGTAATAGTCTTTGGGATGTATTCTATCCAAGATCAAAATTTGGTTTTTGGAAATTTGCCTGCATGTACATCCCACACATGCCTGCCCAAAGGCAGATCTAGGTTGGATGTTTTCATGCTTAAAATATGTCTGTAGGCTCTTTTGTGAAATTCCTGTTTCATTTTGCCTCTACCTCTGTATTGTATTTGGGGCAAGGGGAGAATTGCGTCTACCCTAGTTGAATAGTTGTGCTGGTGTCCTACAAGTCTGAGGTAGAATAAATAGTTTTGTCAACTTTTGGCAGCGGATACTGAGACCAACGATACCAATGCCTATTCCTATACACTATTCCAGTGATGGCGAACCTTGGCACCTCAGATGTTTTGGAACTACATTTGCCACGATGCTCATGCACTCTGCAGTGTAGTTGAGC
Source organism: Aquarana catesbeiana (assembly GCF_042186555.1). NCBI lineage: Eukaryota > Metazoa > Chordata > Amphibia > Anura > Ranidae > Aquarana > Aquarana catesbeiana. Next base: position 372,377,210 of record NC_133327.1, read on the forward strand.
ATCATGGGAAATGTAGTTCCAAAACGTCTGGGGTGCCAAGGTTCGCCATCACTGCCCTATTCCATATCTCACCATCTATCTCCACCACATCACGCTCGCACTGACCACTACAAAGAAGCATTGCTGAATTTTGTGACAATATAGGTAAATTACAATATATATGTAAAATCATACCCTTCCTATTAGACCCAGACACCAAGGAACCTATTAAGGGTGGTTCCTCCCATCTCAAGGTGGTTATCTGGGCTTGTGCCTGAAGTGTGTGGCGTGACAGTTAATATTGATAGCCTCAGAATATCAAAACTTGCTTGAAAATTATCAAAAAATGTCAGCACATTCTCAGAGTACAGCTGAGAAATATACCTAATGCCTCCTTAATACCATCACTAGAACCCTATTTCTGCGTACGACTTGTGCCATAGTGGCTTGTTTTTGCAATACCCAGTGACCTTTTTGAGATACCCTGTGACCTGGAGACTCTGTATTAGAGCTGACCAAACCTTTAACAGTAGTAGCACTATAGTGCACTGCACTGGTATGTTGGGGAGCCCTAATTCTAGGTGGGACAGCGTTGTGAGGTCAATGTCTGGGCAAGTCAAAAGTTTATGGATAGGATCTGTCTTATCTTCCCGGTCCAATCGAGTAAGATGCTGTAATTTAACAGCAAGAAAATAGGTTTTAGAGTGTGGAACAGACATGCTTACTATATTGCAAAGTGGTCAATCAAATCCTGGCTACCTGTCTTCTAAAGATCAGCTCCCGAAATTGAGAGTCAATACAGGTAAACCATACTCACGGAATCCACATAGGAGAATTGTGAATTATACAAAATAGTTGTGGGGCCCAGACAATTTTGATTCAATTTATTCTTCCAATTACAGATAACGTGAGTTTACACCAGCTAGGACATTTCTGTTTAAACAAATGGAGGATAGGCTAAAGATTCAGAACCAAGTATTTCTGTGGATATGAAGTTACTGTAATTCCCAAATATTTAAAAGACTGTATTGTTTTAATTTGGGAGGCACAACCTGGCAGAGAATGGGACACTGGACCAGGCTTAGGGATAAAAGGATTATCAAAAATGGAAAGAAAGGTTTCTTTTAGAAGGAGCCTGAAGTTCAATAGCCAGTAGCCAATAGCTGCCCTTGCGTTGTATTTGGTCCGTCGGATCAGCATACAGACGAACTGTTTTCCCGATAGAAATTGATTCCGTCAGACAGATTTGAAACATGTTCTATTTCTAGGTCCGTCTGAATTTTTGAAGAAAAAAGTCAGATGAAGCCCACACACGATCGTAATGTCCAACGGAATGATTCCGTCGGACCTTTTCTGCCGGAAAGTCCGGTCGTGTGTACGCAGCATAAGGGTTAAAAGGGAGCTTGAACAACACCCCATAGAACTAAGGATAAATCCAACCTAGGACAAGTTTTACGAATAACCGGCCACCTAATTCTAGGGATAGCCTTAAAAAACCTTGAAACAGTAGGATGCTCCAAACAGTGTTAATTTCGTCAACTAAAACGAAAATTATTTTAGTCGACTAAAATATGACTAAAACAACTGAAATTACTAAAATACGACTAAAACTAAAATGTCATTTTAGAAGACTAAAATGGGACTAAAACTAAAATGCCATTTTAGTCAAAAGACTAATGCCCCGTACACACGGTCGGACATTAATCGGACATTCCGACAACAAAATCCATGGATTTTTTCAGACGGATGTTGGCTCAAACTTTTTTTGCGTACACACAGTCGCACAAAGTTGTCGGAATTTCCGATCACCAAGAACGCGGTGACGTACACCACATACAACGAGACTAGAAAGGGCCAGTTCAGAACCAAGCGCGGCACCCTTTGGGCTCCTTTTGCTAATCTCGTGTTAGTAAAAGTTTGGTGAGAGACGATTCGCGCTTTTTCAGACTCGTGGTTTTCAGATCGTTTTCTGCTGTTCAGTTTGTGCTTGTGGGTTTGTATCTGGTCTTCAGTGCGTGCAGCGAGTTACGCGTGACTCTTGTCATTGTGTTCTTGTTCGTTCGTTACTGTTTTTCAGGTCGCTCTTCACAGGCCTTGCTGTTCTTCAGTGTGTTCTGTTACTTCGTTCTGAGCAGCTGACCATTTTCTAGCCATGTTGCGTATACGTACTCCTTGTAGAGTTCGTGCTGTGCGGGGGCTTGGTGTTGGGGTCCTTACCTTGACACAAGCCAAGTCCATGAACAGGATGGGGAGGAGTTCATGGACCAAGAATTGGTTGCTCCAGCGTGACAAGTTCTGTCATATGCCTTTGCTCCGTGAGATCCGTGAGAATAATCCTGATGATTTCAGGAACTTTCTCCGGATGACGGACCCCGTATTTCACCGTTTGTTGGCTTTGCTGACCCCTTACATTAGCAGGCAGGATACCTGCATGAGGCAAGCCATCACTCCGGAGCAGAGGCTAGTCGCCACCCTGTGGTACTTGGCGACGAGGAGAAGCCTGCAGGACCTCAAGTTCTCGACAGGCATCTCCCCCCAGGCTCGGGGGATCATTATCCCGGAGACCTGTTCTGCCATCATTCAGGTCCTGCAGAAGGAGTATATTAAGGTAAGATTTTTATCCTTTAATATCACATTTTATTGTATTTAATGTTTGATAATATATTGTATTTCTTTCCTCATTCCCTAATTACCATGATTGTAATATTCTGTGAATGACCCCTTTGTCCTCATGCATGCTGGATTTTTCTGTAATTTTTTTTTGTCCTTCATACATATTTGCCTTCACTTACCTCCCCAGCATGCTCTCCTGGCCCTATATTCACCTCATGTAGTCACTTAACAATGTATTTTATCAGCTCCATAGTAGTGCTTTACCCCAAACACCCCCTAAAATGTTTTTAAATGTGATTTGTGCTTTAAATTCAGGCAGAGTGCCAAAGGCTTTTTTTGGGGGGTCCCCAAATCATTTGGAACCCTCCCTCCTCCCAACTGCTAAGTCAGCTGATACCAATTCTCTATCTATCCTCAATCATCTATCTGCTGACTTTGCCAAACCCATACACACTATACCCACCTCTTTTGTGGTCAGATGTATGGATGAATTCCCCAAAGCATGTAGTGCAAGGGCCTGCCTGTATACTTTCAAATGGTACTGTTTAAAGTTTTTGTATCCTATTATTATCCTGATAGGTAATAGCAGAATTTCCAAATGTGCTAAAATGTGTACAGTGTGTATTTATATCTTTGTATTATGACACTTCTTACCTGTCCAGTGGGCTGTCAATAGTGTAATTAAGGATGGGCTGGCCAAAGTAATACACATTATTTAGGCATTCATCTCTCAATGAAGTGGAGAGGGTTACCTGTCCAAGAGCTCCCCCCCTAAAATGTTAGAAATGGCCCATAAGAGGGGGGGGGATCTGATAGGTGGACCTTATACTTTGGTCTTTAAAAACTCCCTCAAATAAATGTTATCTTGATGTTGGCCAAGAATGTTTGTGTCTAATCTGCTTTCCCTGTTTATGTGCAAAATGACAAATTTTTTGTTGTTGTTTGACTCCACAGTTTCCTTTCACGCCACAGGAATGGCAGACTGTGGCCTCCCACTTTGCCCAGTGATGGGACTTTCCTAATTGCGGAGGGGCAATTGATGGGAAACACGTCCACATCGTCCCACCACCCAACTTGGGGTCATACTATTTCAACTATAAGGGGTTCAATAGTATTGTGATGTTGGCAGTGGTGTCGGCTACTTACGAGTTCCTGTATGTGGATGTGGGGAAGAATTGCCGGATGTCCGATGGTGGAGTCATCACCCAGACAGAGTTCTACAGGTGTCTCCAGAATGGCAGCTTGGACGTGCCACCTCCAGAAGACAATGTGGAAGGACTCCCATTTGTCTTCGTAGCGGATGAAGCGTTTGTGCTGGGGGACCATCTTATGCGGCCATTCCCGATGAGGACCCTCCCCCCGGACCAGAGGGTTTTTAATTACCGGCTGGCCAGAACCAGAAGAGTGGTGGAGAACATGTATGGAATCATGGCCAGCCGGTTCCGTCTATTTCTTACACCCATACACATGGCGGAGTACAAACTGAATCACATCATCCTGGTGTGCTGTGTTCTACACAACTTTTTACGGCAACATTCTGCCAACTATGCTGGCTCAGTTGGGCCTGAGGCTGGAATTCAAAATGAACCAACCCTGACGGCGCTTGAAAGTGGCCGTCCTGGCTTGCTCCCCCTGAGTGCCCGTAACGTCCGTCTAAGATACCTTGAATACTTTGCGGGTAGGGGGGCTATCAATATGCCAGACAATGTCTGAAACCTTTTTCAAATAAAAAAAAATTTAACTACTAAAATCTTTGGTGACATTTACTGCTTGGGTTAGCTGACCCTGACAGAAATGTGGTGTGTCCTGAAAATGGCGTGATTGTGTAACATTACAAAGCATTGTTTGATGTTATTTACTAAAGGCAAAGACACTTTGCACTACAAGTGCACTTGAAACTGCACTTGTAGTGCAAAGTGGATTTTCCCTTAGGAAATAACCCCCATTGTCACTGAAAACACCAATTAGAGCACAACAAAAGTTTTGGAGCGTTGAAGCTATAATCCACACATTCTTGATTATCAGTCTTTTTAATACCAGCACAATCACATGTGCATGTAGAAAAGGTTTTTAAAACAAACCAATTGTTGTATAACAATTTTTGGGGTCACATTAAAAAAAGTAGAAATGTCCATTTAAGATAAAACAGGCATGTTTAAAACCAACAAGAAAGACACAAATCTTGAACTTACAAAGTTCACATTTGGTAGAACTTGAAGGCAATATCAGACATGAGTATTTACAAACTGTGTTTGATATTGCGTTCAGATGGGGTGAAGTCACCCCAGGAAAAGCCAAATTTTAAAGATGCACACAAATTGCCGAATGTCAACATGTGCTACCTGCCATCACAGGGGATCAAGGGACGTGTTTTGTGGGTGCAACCCCTTCCTCACAGCTACTTTATTATTGAGGAAGGGGTTGCACCCCCAAAACGCCGACATTGATCGCCCGTGATGGCAGATAGCACATGTTGACACACTGTGTGCATCTTCAAAATTTGGCTTTTCGCAAATATGTCAAAAAATTGTAAAAATTTTTAGCTCACAAAAAGCACAAAAAAAAGGGATTTTGATTGGTTTTAAACTCTCCCTAAAACATCAATGATGTTCTTCATTTTTTTGAACATCATTGATGCTTTTCTGGATGTTTTCCAAGTCCCTGTTACACCCCATGATCTCCCCGATCAGGATCTGTGCACTTTCTGAGGTGAAATTCCTTGGATCCACAACATCACGATCACCTAAAAAGAGAGAAACAAAAACACACCATGTATTATAAATCTGCCGGCATCCATCTCTTACCTGAGCCTTTGGTCGCAGACACTCACCTTTTGTGGTGACAATTTCCACCACATCTCCTTCCTCCTCCTGCTCTGCTTGGCTTGGGTGGGTCTCCACTTCTTCATGAGGTGGGGAGTCTCTGGTCTCCTCAGATGAGGGGTGTCCTCCGAGTCTTTTATCCCCTATGTAAAAAAAAATAGGTATACTTTGCACACAGATATTTGATGGCAGAAATAGGAATATGAAACATTGCTTGGACGTGGGGTACAATTGTCTGTTTTGGCAGAGTTCCAAGATGTTGAATTTTTATTGTCCTTTGTCAAGCTTCAATACTTTACCTGTTTAGTACAAGCTTCACAAATCGAGTCACCCCTATAGTATACACTGGAGCACCTGTGTGGACCCCCTAATAAAAAGTGTGTTCTTGTGTCCCACACTAGTGCTCCAGCGTCCAGATGTGAAAACTGCTGAATGTCCTCTCCTTACACAGAATCTAGTTTGCATTTCATTCTAGTTACAAACCCATCTACACAACCAAATTATTTTCAGAAAAGTAGGCCATAAAAAATGTTGGCAAATACATATGGCCAAAAAAAATGGTGTTTTCTAGGCCGAACGAACAATGTTTTATACGAACGAATAATGTGCCCATGAACATGAAAGTTGCCATTTTAAACTGTACAACAGTTAAGAAAAGCACTTGGAGCAGCACGAACGTAATAAACATAAAGAATAGGAAGACAGGACAACTACTTACTTTTTTGCAGCACTCTCCGGATCCTTCTGTACTGCTCATGCTCTCCTAATTTGAGGTCCGACCACCGCTTCCTGAGCTGATCTTTCGATCGTCGTACACCGAAATTCCGGTGCAGACTCTTGACCACTTTCGCCATGATCTTGGCCTTTCGGACTTTGGGGTAAGGTCCATACTTCCCGTCATAGTCGTCCTTCTTCAGGATGTCCACCATCTCCAACATCTCCCCAAAGGACATATTTGATGCCTTAAATCGTCTCCTTCTGGATCGGGATGTTTTAGGCTCTGGGCTTTCCTCCTCCTCCTTGGTATAATTATCTGACACCTGTTGTGTCTCCGCCATGTGCTCTTTCCCCACTGCGCAGAACGAGAAGGGGCGGGGAATAGACTAGAAAGAACGTCAGGGGCGGGCAGAGTTTCACGCATGCGCAGTGTCTATAAAGCGTAACACGCGTGCATAGTACGTACGATCTGTGAGCGGAGGAAGGAGTAACGGAGGCGCCGATCGTGATAGCGAAGGTAAGATTTAACATTGGGCCTATACTGCTTCTAGATTGAGGCCTGTATTTGCACAAGTTTAGAAGACTTTAGGCTGACATTAGGGTTTGTCTTGTGTTGTGTCTTGCAGTGAAAATGGATATCTTGAAGGATCAGGACTTTATGCCAATCTTCATTGATATGTTCAGGGAGCTGCCTTGTCTATGGCAGATAAACCACCCTGAATATAAGAACCAAACAAAGAGGAAGGCAGCGCTGGATAATTTGTTGGAATTTGTGAAGACGGTGATCCCCACGGCAGACATCATCTATTTGAAGATCCTAATTGGTGGCCTGAGGAGCACTTATCTAAGGGAGCACAAGAAGGTCCAGGATTCCCATAGATCAGCAGCTGCAGATGACATTTATGTCCCCAGGCTGTGGTACTATGACAGGCTGCATTTTCTGGCAGGTCAGACTGAACCCAGGCCAGCACTCTCCACTCTTCCTTCCACGCTTCTTCCCCTCAGCTGTGGCTTCTGACGCCCAACCTGGGCCTTCCAGGCAGCAACATGTGGAGGAGCCCAGATTGAGCCAGGTATAGCATTTTTCTAAATATTGCTGGTTGTCCAATCAATGATGATAAATAGATGTAAGTTTGGAGTACTAATTTATGATTGTGATTGATGAAGCAAAAACTAAAACCATGTCCCTTTTTCATACACAGGGAAGTCTCAGCCAGGAGGTGGCCGGGCCAAGCAGGCTGCCTGATATCCAGGTCCCTCCCCTCCACCTTCAAAGAAAAAGTGGCAGGAAGAGGAGTAACCTGGAGGAAGCTGCCATAGGCCTATTTTGGAAGGCTACAGAGGCCCTCAGAACACCCCACACTGCAGAGGAGGACTTTGCTGGCCTAACTGCATGCAAAATGATGCAGATGGAGGAGGGCCAACGACTCCTGTGTGAGTTCTTAATTTTGGAAGCTCTAAATAAGGGCTTGAGGGGCCAAATCACATGTGCAACCCACATTTGTGACCTCACACATAGTCCTCCTCCTCCTCCTCCTCCAGGTCCTACTCCTCCTCCTCCTCCAGGTCCTACTCCTCCTCCTGCCACATCTCCAACACCAGAGCCACAGCCGGGAAGGAAGCGTGGAAGGAAGACTAGAGAGTGATGGCCCTGGGCTCAGTCTGGTCTGGCAAAATATGCAGCCTCTTGTATGACCACAGCCTGGGGACATACATGTCATCTGCTGCTTTCATGATCTCTGGAACTTCTGGACCAGACTGCACTCCCTTACATATAGACTCCTCAGGCCACCAATTTTCTGTAAAATAATTGATGTGTGCCCTGGGGTTCCAAGGCTTCGCCAATTTCTGCTGTTTCTCCAGCGTTGCCTCCCTCTTTGTTTGGTTCTGAGCCCTTAATAAAGGAATTTTTGTTACAATTATACTCGCCTATGTGTGTTTCCCTTCAAAAAGGACAGTTTGTTTGTGAGGAGGCAGGTACATTTCAAAACTACAATGTGAAATTAACAAGAGACACTAACACCAAACAATCTCCTTGAGATTAAATAATACAAGATAATAATGGCGTTGTGGTAACTTGACACACAAAACATACACAAAAATATTCTGGAGTAAAAAAAAAAAAAAACATCAGCCTTGAAAAAAATACAAAACAAAAATTAAAAAAAAAACAAAAAAAAATGTCACATGTGACAAATCAAAATATATTGAGGGAATCACGATAAATAATAAAGAAATAAGTTTGTGAGAAGTCTGTGTGAATATGAGCAGCAAAACTACTTAATTCTTCTAGCATTATAAAGAAGAAGAGAGTGCGCTGTATTAAACAATTTTAAACATTGCAGCCTGACGAAAGTGCTCTATCCATTCCGAACGCTAATTTTACCAGACCGAGCTGTCCCGTCTCGGAATTTCTTCTGCGCATGCGTGACACTTTGTGCGTCGGAATTGTCCACACACGGTCGGAATTGACGCGATCAGATTTTGTTGTCGGAAAATTTTATAGCCTTCTCTCAAACTTTGTGTGTCGGAAAATCCGATGGAAAAAGTCCGATGGAGCCTACACACGGTCGGATTTTCCGACAACACGCTCGTTTTCCGTCAGAAAATCCGACCATGTGTCGGGGCATTAGACTAAAACTAAATTGAAATTTGACTTCAAAATTAACACTGGTCTGTAGTGCATGTTCATACCTCAATGCCATAATAAAAAACATATTCGATTTTTCACTCCAGCAGTATATAATGAGTTTGGAAATGGGAGAGAAATGTTAACTAATGCATTACAATTACACCTATTCGATTTTAGACGACTAAAATGAGTTTTAGTCAACTAAAACGTACTGGAGATTTTAGTCGACTAAAATGTACTGGAGATTTAGTTGACTAAATATGACTAAAACTAAAACAATTGCAGAAGACTAAAATGGGACTAAAACTAAAATGCCCTTTTAGTCCTAAGACTAAGACTAAAACTAAATCGAAATCTGCTGCCAAAATTAACACTGGTTCCAAAAGAAATCTTTGTAGAAAAACACTGAGAGCTGCTGCTTGAACCTTTAAGGTGCTACAGTAAGAGTCAAACTTATCTGCACCATCCTGGAAGAATTCTAAAATAGACTGAATGTCAAATCACGTCCTCTTGCACCATCTACCACAAACTGAATTTCCTTCATATCTTGCCATAAATAGACCTCATGACAGGCCTGACTATTCTGTCCAAAACCCTTAAGCCCTTAACATCTGTTCTTCAAAAACCAAGCTTATAACTTCAGCGTGAATATCCAGGGGTGTAGTACTGGCCCCTGTGAGAGGTGATCTGACATTTCCTAGGAGGAAATAGATGGATGAGGGAGAACCATGGCCTCTTGGGCCAAAAAAGAAGCAATCGAGATCAGATTTGTATTTTCCTATGAAAACGTCTGAAAAACATTTGGCAGTAGAATGCGGGCTCAAGGAAGAAAGTAGAATGCTTGGGAAAGAATGCATAACACAGGTTGAATTGCCATCCACTGCCATTGCTGAGTCCTCTGGAGTCAGGGAAAAAATAGCCTTACTTTTACAGTATGTTTTCCTGAGAGGTAAAAAGATCCACCTCTGGTTGATCCCCCAGAGATTTGTGAGGGCGAAAAATACCTCTGCATTTAGGGACCAGTTATTCTGCAACACTTCGTGCCTGCTGAGGAAAACTGCCAACTCATTCCGAGTCCCCTGTGAGTGCAAACTGTGATAAGGATCTGGAGATGGAAACCTTTACCCTTTCCTGGAAAGCCTTGAGTGCGCGATCCACTGCACTCAGCTCCTTACAAGTCGAAGATGATCTGACTTTCCTCCAGGATCATTGTCCCTGCACCACGTTGTCCTTTAGATGTGCTCCCTAGCCCCATGTGCAGGCATCTGTGGTCATTCTTTGAGACACAGGCCAGTCAAGAGAAGACCCTCCAAGGGATGAGCGTGAGCTCTCCAGCACCACAGAGGGTGATTCACTCTGGCTGGGGCTGGCACCAGGTCGTCAAGTGAGTCTCAGAAGCCATTCCAAACAAGCAGCAAGAATAATTGAAGAGGTCAATGGTGGAGTCAGGCCTATGGCACTGCTGGAATGCAAGCCTTCATAAGACCCACTGCTGACTTGACAAATCTCACTGCGACACTGTGATTCATCTGGAGGCAAGCTAAATGCCAATCTATCTTTTGGATTTTGTCTTCTGGGAGGAAAACGTCTGCTCCCCAAAATGCATAATGTACTGCAAGAAATTGACAATCTGAGATGGATTTTGATTCGACTTCTCTAGATTGATTAGCCAACCCAGTTTCTCCAGACAGCTTTGGGTGAACTGAAGATCTGCATACAGCTACTCTTGCATGGGTGCTATGGGGAGGAGGTAATCGAGGTAATGAATAACCATAATGGACCTTAGCTTTAGTAGAGCTATGGAGCTTTCCCCATAACCTTTAAAAAAATCCATGGAGCCAAAGAAAGACCGAAGGGTAGGGCTTTGCACTGGAAATGATGAGCTTTCAACCTTATTTTCACCCATATCTGCAGAATTTTCTGAGAGGCTGGGTTTTTGTATTTGATGGACCTGTGGAGAGGTTTGAGAATGAGAATTAAGTGAAATTTCCCAGAATGGATTCTTTACCATAAAAACGTGTGAATGAAAACCCTTCCCTTTTTCCTCCTGCGGTAGTGGAACTTGCACCTTCTGATCGACCAAACCTTCGTCCAGGAGACAAAAAGCCTTTTCACGGTCCTTGGGTAATTTCAATACCAGAGAGCTTTAAGGTGGACGACTGTGGAATTCCAATATGTATCCTCGATTGACAAGGTCCAGGATGAATCTTTTGGAGGTATGATCGACTACCACTGTGGAAGGAAACCTCCTAATCTTCCACCCAGTGGGGCTACCACATCATTAAGGGTTGATCAGGAGGGTTGAAACAGATACCCCCTTTACTCTTCCCTTCATGGCCTGACCAATACTTCTTAGGCCTGACTTTGTTCTCTTGACTCTGTACCATCGGGCCACAAAAAAAAATCTTTTCTTTTCCTCTATAAAGGCCTTCTTTCCTGTCCTTCTTTCCCATCTTTGGTACGCTAAAGAGCAGCCTGAAGTTCTGGACAAAATAGATAATCTCCAGAAAAAGGAAGACCACAAAGACATAACTTAGAGGCTGAATCTCATAACCAGATTTTCAGCTATAGGGCTCTATGAGCTGAATTAATAAGAGCAGAAGATCTAGCCGACATCTTACCATACTCGGCAGAAGTGTTTGCAATAAATCTTACTGCTTTGAACAACATAGGGAGAGATTCTAGCAGCTGCCTCATAGGTGACCTTGTCACCAGGTGCGACTCTAATTGCATTTGACATAACTCCATATTGCATGCAACACAGGTGGTAGCTACAGCGGGTTTGAGACTAGCGATTGTAGAATCCTAAGCCTTCTTTAGCAGAATTCCTCCTCTTTTATCCATGGCATCTTTAGGTACTCCTAGGTTTAGGTTTCCTCAAACGCCAAATAAAATTTTTTGGAGACCTTGGAAAGTGTGGAATTAAGCTGATGGCACTTATTTCAAAGACGTTGTTAGAGAACGAAGGCTTCTTTTCTGGTTCTGTCCATTCCTTCAGAATGAAATCTGAAATAGAACCTTGTGCACCAGAAAAACTCTAGACTGCCTGTGCAGATCCCAATACATCTTATTATGCCTACAGAGCGGCACCTTTTTCTCTTCAACATCCAAGGTCTCATAAATCGCTTTAGGAAAGTTGTCAACATCTTCTAGAGATAATTTATATCTAGACACTCTAGAATGCTCCTCCTAATTGTGGGCTTATCTCAACTAGCTGCATTTGCTTCTGAAGATGATATGTCACAAGGAACCTCTCTCACCACCTTGTTAAGCAAAGCTTTCCCTCCAACTAAGGAAACTGCAGCCGTCAAGGACTTTGGCACCATTATAGGCTGGCTAGGAGCAGCAGCAGGGGTCTTCATATCCACCAGAAGTGACCTAAAAGTATGAAATGCGGAAACCATCTCTTCCTTTATTAAAGAAACTAGCAGGCTGCAGGCCATCGCAGATTCTTCCGTCAGAAGACCCCCAATACATGAATGGAATAAAGGCTTATGCCCCATACACATGGTCGGAAATTGATAGGACATTCCGACAACAAAATCCTAGGATTTTTTCCCGACGGATGTTGGCTCAAACTTGTCTTGCATACACACGGTCACACAAAGTTGTCGGAAAATCCGATCATTCTGAACGCGGTGACGTAAAACACGTACGTCGGGACTATAAACGGGGCAGTAGCCAAATCCGATGGATAATGCGTGATGGAGCCCACACACGGTCGGATTTTCTGACAACAAGGCCCTATCACACATTTTCCATCGGAAAATCCGACCGTGTGTACGGGGCATTAGACGGAGAGGATCCTAACTTTGTTTCACAGACTGCACCCTTCTTCTTAGAAAAAGTTCTTGCAAGTTTATCCAGGGCCTTGGCCTGCAAAACAATGACAAGCTGGCTTACTTCCACCATCCAGCACCTTCTGACTTTGTACCCACACCAGAAAAAATAGTACACTATCATCTTAAGCCCAATACCAAGGACCCCCACATGACTTGCTTGGAAAGAAAGATAGAACACAGGGTACAGCAAGAAGGTACTACCACCTCCAACTTACCTGTGAAGAGCTGGTGCCAGCAGAACCAGCTTCTGCAAAAGCCTAAGGGAGAAAGTGTATTTGAAGCGGGGAGACCACACCTTCTGTTGGGAGCGATTGCCACAGACACCAACAGCCCTCCTTTTCTTATCCATCTGCACTGCCAATGAAGGCCGGAACCATGGCTATTACAGTTGTCTCTGTAGAAATTTACTGTATTTGTCCTAATGACCATTATCTCTGGGATTGAAAGGAAATTCAACTAGAAAGTTTTGAGTTGTTGCCAGAACAGGAGATGAGGGGACATTTATTCAAGTGACTATTGTCTAAGAGGGGATTTTCTTTAACAGGAAAGGAAGTAAAGGGACATATTCCCTTGGAAAACAGATACAAAAAAAACTGACAAGAAAAATGGCTTAGTGGTTAGCACTTGTAACCTGCACCAGATCTGAATATTGACTGCAATTTACACTGCACACATGAACATTTGTGATAACTTTTATATGTGTATAGTGCAAATTGACTCTATTAAAGTACAAGAGTCTTAGCAACAAAGGAAGCTAGGCAGCAATGGCCAGCTGCATCCTAGCAAAGGAAGATGCTAGGCAGCAATGGCCAGCTGCATCCTAGCAATGGAGGATCCTCGGCAGCAATGGCCAGTTGCGTCCTAGCAACGGAGAATGCTACACAGCAATGGCCAGCTATGTCCTAGCAATGAAGTATGCTAGGCAGCAATGGCCAGCTGCATCCTAGCAACAGAGGATGCTAGGCAGCAATGGCCAGCTGCGTCCTAACAACGGAAGATGTTAGGCAGCAATAACCAGCTGCGTCTTAGCAACGGAAGAGGCTAGGCAGCAGTGGCCAGCTGCATTCTAGCAACGGAGGATGCTAGGCAGCAATGGTCAGCTGCTTCCTAGCAACAGAGGATGCTAGGCAGCAATGGCTAGCTGCGTTCTAGCAACGGAGGATTCTAGGCAGCATTGGTCAGCTGCGTACTATTAATGATTGTGCAGAAGGCTGTACAACATCAGCTTCAGGCCTACTTCTACTCTCAGGAGACAGAGCTGCAGTGTATAGCTGTTCACATTAATGAATATCTATGCTTGCGCAACATGCCTTGCTTGTGTAAACAAATTATGTCTAGCGACTTACAAATGCGTTTTTTACACAAGTATGGCTTCAATGCTAGGCAGCAATGGCCAGCTGGCCAGCTGTGTTCTAGCAACGGAAGATGCTACACAGCAATGGCCAGCTACATCCTAGCAATTAGCAATGGAGGATGCTAGGCAGCAATGGCCAGCTGCGTCCTAGCAACAGAGGATGCTAGGCAGCAATGGCCAGCTGTGTCCTAACAACGGAAGATGATAGGCAGCAATGGCCAACTGCTTCCTAGCAACGGAAGATGATAGGCAGCAGCGGCCAGCTGCGTCCCAGCAATGGAGGATGCTAGGCAGCTATGGCTAGCTGCGTGCTAGCAACGGAGGATTCTAGGCAGCAATGGCCAGCTGCGTACTATTGATGATTGTGCAGAAGGCTGTACAACATCAGTACAACATCAGCTTCAGGCCTACTTCTACTCTCAGGAGACAGAGCTGCAGTGTATAGCTGTTTACAGTAATGAATATCTATGCTTGCGTAACACGCCTTGCTTGTGCAAACAAATTATGTCTAGCGACTTACATCTGTGGTTTTTACACAAGTTTGGCTTCAATGCTAGGCAGCAATGGCCAGCTGCATCCCAGCAACGGAGGATGCTAGGTAGCAATGGCCAGCTGCGTCCTAGCAATGGAGGATGCTAGGCAGCAATGGCTAGCTGCATCCCAGCAACGGAGGATGCTAGGCAGCAATGGCCAGCTGCATCCTAGCAACTGAGGATGCTAGGCAGCAATGGCTGGGTGCGTCCTATCAACAAAGGAAGCTAGGCAGCAATGACCAGCTACATCCTAGCAAAGGAAGATGCTAGGCAGCAATGGCCAGCTGCATCCTAGCAATGGAGGATGCTAGGCAGCAATGGCCAGTTGCGTCCTAGCAACGGAGAATGCTACACAGCAATGGCCAGCTATGTCCTAGCAATGAAGTATGCTAGGCAGCAATGGCCAGCTGCATCCTAGCAACAGAGGATGCTAGGCAGCAATGGCCAGCTGCGTCCTAACAACGGAAGATGTTAGGCAGCAATAACCAGCTGCGTCTTAGCAACGGAAGAGGCTAGGCAGCAGTGGCCAGCTGTGTTCTAGCAACGGAAGATGCTACACAGCAATGGCCAGCTACATCCTAGCAATGGAGGATGCTAGGCAGCAATGGCCAGCTGCGTCCTAGCAACAGGAGATTCTAGGCAGCATTGGCCAGCTGCGTACTATTAATGATTGTGCAGAAGGCTGTACAACATCAACTTCAGGCCTACTTCTACTCTCAGGAGACAGAGCTGCAGTGTATAGCTGTTCACATTAATGAATATCTATGCTTGCGCAACATGCCTTGCTTGTGTAAACAAATTATGTCTAGCGACTTACAAATGCGTTTTTTACACAAGTATGGCTTCAATGCTAGGCAGCAATGGCCAGCTGGCCAGCTGTGTTCTAGCAACGGAAGATGCTACACAGCAATGGCCAGCTAGATCCTAGCAATTAGCAATGGAGGATGCTAGGCAGCAATGGCCAGCTGCATCCTAGCAACAGAGGATGCTAGGCAGCAATGGCCAGCTGTGTCCTAACAACGGAAGATGATAGGCAGCAATGGCCAACTGCTTCCTAGCAACGGAAGATGATAGGCAGCAGTGGCCAGCTGCGTCCCAGCAATGGAGGATGCTAGGCAGCTATGGCTAGCTGCGTGCTAGCAACGGAGGATTCTAGGCAGCAATGGCCAGCTGCGTACTATTGATGATTGTGCAGAAGGCTGTACAACATCAGTACAACATCAGCTTCAGGCCTACTTCTACTCTCAGGAGACAGAGCTGCAGTCTATAGCTGTTTACAGTAATGAATATCTATGCTTGCGTAACACGCCTTGCTTGTGCAAACAAATTATGTCTAGCGACTTACATCTGTGGTTTTTACACAAGTTTGGCTTCAATGCTAGGCAGCAATGGCCAGCTGCATCCCAGCAACGGAGGATGCTAGGTAGCAATGGCCAGCTGCGTCCTAGCAATGGAGGATGCTAGGCAGCAATGGCTAGCTGCATCCCAGCAACGGAGGATGCTAGGCAGCAATGGCCAGCTGCATCCTAGCAACTGAGGATGCTAGGCAGCAATGGCTGGCTGCGTCCTATCAACAAAGGAAGCTAGGCAGCAATGACCAGCTACATCCTAGCAAAGGAAGATGCTAGGCAGCAATGGCCAGCTGCATCCTAGCAATGGAGGACGCTAGGCAGCAATGGCCAGTTGCGTCCTAGCAACGGAGAATGCTACACAGCAATGGCCAGCTATGTCCTAGCAATGAAGTATGCTAGGCAGCAATGGCCAGCTGCATCCTAGCAACAGAGGATGCTAGGCAGCAATGGCCAGCTGCGTCCTAACAACGGAAGATGTTAGGCAGCAATAACCAGCTGCGTCTTAGCAACGGAAGAGGCTAGGCAGCAGTGGCCAGCTGCGTTCTAGCAATGGAGGATGCTAGGCAGCAATGGTCAGCTGCTTCCTAGCAACAGAGGATGCTAGGCAGCAATGGCTAGCTGCGTTCTAGCAACGGAGGATTCTAGGCAGCATTGGCCAGCTGCGTACTATTAATGATTGTGCAGAAGGCTGTACAACATCAACTTCAGGCCTACTTCTACTCTCAGGAGACAGAGCTGCAGTGTATAGCTGTTCACATTAATGAATATCTATGCTTGCGCAACATGCCTTGCTTGTGTAAACAAATTATGTCTAGCGACTTACAAATGCGTTTTTTACACAAGTATGGCTTCAATGCTAGGCAGCAATGGCCAGATGGCCAGCTGTGTTCTAGCAACGGAGGATGCTACACAGCAATGGCCAGCTACATCCTAGCAATGGAGGATGCTAGGCAGCAATGGCCAGCTGCGTCCTAGCAACAGAGGATGCTAGGCAGCAATGGCCAGCTGTGTCCTAACAACGGAAGATGATAGGCAGCAACAATGGCCAACTGCTTCCTAGCAACGGAAGATGATAGGCAGCAGTGGCCAGCTGCGTCCTAGCAATGGAGGATGCTAGGCAGCAATGGTCAGCTGCGTCCTAGCAACAGAGGATGCTAGACAGCAATGGCTAGCTGCGTGCTAGCAACGGAGGATTCTAGGCAGCAATGGCCAGCTGCGTACTATTGATGATTGTGCAGAAGGCTGTACAACATCAGTACAACATCAGCTTCAGGCCTACTTCTACCCTCAGGAGACAGAGCTGCAGTGTATAGCTGTTTACAGTAATGAATATCTATGCTTGCGTAACACGCCTTGCTTGTGCAAACAAATTATGTCTAGCGACTTGCATCTGTGGTTTTTACACAAGTTTGGCTTCAATGCTAGGCAGCAATGGCCAGCTGCATCCCAGCAACGGAGGATGCTAGGTAGCAATGGTCAGCTGCGTCCTAGCAATGGAGGATGCTAGGCAGCAATGGCCAGCTGCATCCTAGCAACTGAGGATTCTAGGCAGCAATGGCTGGCTGCGTCCTATCAACAGAGGATGCTAGGCAGCAATGGCAAACTACGTCCTAGCAACGGAGGATGCTAGGCAGCAATGGTCACCTGTGTGCTATTAATGATTGTGCAGAAGGCTGTACAACATCAGTTGCAGGCCTATGTCCACTCCCAGTAGACAGAGCTGCAGTGCATAGCTGCTTGTGTAACACGCCTTGCTTGTGTAAACAAGATATGTCTAGCAACTTACATTTCTCATTCGACAAAGGCTTTTTTTTTGTTGTTGTTTATTGTTTCTGATTATGCGCAGTCTTTCGTTTCTGATTCTTGTATGAAAATCGTATGGAAATGGTACACATTAAACCAAAATCCTTCGTTCTGTTCCCCTACAAGAAATTTTTTTGAGCTTGTCCCTTTGGAAATCTTCATTCAGAAGGTCAGAATCAGCTGTAGAAAGTTGTGTACACACTATACGAAAATCATACGAAAGTTCCTTGGACGAAAAGTTTCTTATAGTGTGTACGAACTGACACTTTTTGGGGATCAGTGACACTAATACAGCGATCGATGCTAAAAATATGCCCCGTCACTGTACAAATGACACTGGCAGGGAAGTGGTTAACATCAGAGGTGATTAAAATGGGTTAACTGTGTCCCTAGGGAGTGCTTGCTAACTGTGGGGGAGGTAAAGATCCAAGTTCCTGCTTAGCAGAAACACAGGATCATACATTCCCCTACCACAGAATGGCGATCTGCCTTGTTTACATAGGCAAATCGCCGTTCCGCCTGTCTCCCGAACAATCGGTGGACCCACTAATTAGCTCCTGCTATGTCCACTTACATGCTTGCGTAACATGCCTTGCTTGTGTAAACAAGTTATGTCTAGCGACTTACATCTGCATTTTTTACACAAATATGGCTTCAATGGTAGGCAGCAATGGCCAGCTGCGTCATAGCAACAGAGGATGCTAGCTAGCAATGGCCAGTTGCATCCAAGCAACGGAGGATGCTAGACAGCAATGACCAGCGAGCGGGTCCTAGCAACGGAGGATGCTAGACAGCAATGGCTGGCTATGTCCTAGCAATGGAGGATTCTAGGCAGCAATGGTCACCTGTGTGCTATTAATGATTGTGCTGAAGGCTATACAACATCAGTTGCAGGCCTATGTCCACTCCTAGTAGACAGAGCTGCAGTGCATAGCTGCTTGCGTAACACGCTTTGCTTGTGTAAACAAGTTACCGTATTTTTCTGTGTATAAGAGGCTACTTTTTCCTAATCATTAGACTGAAAATTGAGGGGCATCTTATACACAGTCAGCCTGGAAGAAAGTCGCGCAGGTGCTTAGCTGCCCATAGCGTGTCAAACAGCCTTCTTCCAATCACGAGCCTAAGGTTACTGACGTTAGCTGGAGGTGGAGGTGGAGAGTGCACAAGTGCAATCCCATTGGAGGTGGAGAGTGCGCAGATGCAACAGGGACCGGAGCGTTCTGAGCCCAAGATGTCAGAAAAAAAATTAAAAATACCTGTAAGCGATTGTGTTTCTCTGCGAAATTCAAAATGAATGTAGTCAGCTATGCAAATAAGCATGGAAATAGAGCTGCAGAGAGACAGTTTGGACCTCCTCCCACTGAGTGTATGATCAGACAGTGGAGAAAACAGGAAGAACTCCTCCTTCTGTCTGGAACTAATAGTGATGAAGAAGAGAACAGTGATGTAACACTGGCTGAATAAAGTGATATGCTGCATAATATACTGATATGTAAACGTTAGGTGTGGTAATTACTAAATAAAAATGTGTTCTGTTTTATGTTTAAAATATTGATTTCTTAATTTTGTGTTTGAAAAGTGGGGGGCGTCTTATACATGGGGGCAAACAAAGAATTGGTAGGCACACCCTAAAAGATGCATTAACCACTTCATCCCCGGAAGGATTTTCCCCCTTCCTGACCAGGCCATTTTTTGAGATACGCCACTGCATTGCTTTAACTGACAATTGCGACGTTGTACCCAAACAAAAAGAGCGACAATTTTGAAAAAAACACAATGTTTTGTACTTTCTACTTAAATATTCCCCCAAAAAATATAAAAAAACAAATTTCTTCTTCGGTTTAGGCCGTGTATTCTTCTACATATTTTTGGTGAAAAAAAAAATCGCAATAAGTGTATATTGATTGATTTGTGCAAAAGTTATAGCGTCTACAAGATTGGGGATAGTTTTATGTCATTTTTATTATTATTATTTTTTTTTTTTACTAATAATGGCTGCAGTCTGCGATTTTTATCAGGACTGTGACATTGCGGCTGGCAGAGCAAACACTATTTTGGGACCATTGACATTTATACAGCGATCAGAGCTAAAAATAGCCACTGATTACTGTATAAATGTCACTGGCAGGAAATGGGTTAACACTAGGGGGCGATCAAGGGGTTAAATGTGTTCCTTCACTGTGTGTTCTAACTGTGGGGGGATGGGAGCGACTAGAGGAGGAGACAGATTGTTGTTCCTACTTTGTCTCCTCTTCCCTGACAGAAAAGGGATTTGTGAGTTTACATACACACATCCCGGTTTTCATTCTGTCACGAGCTAGGCACGCGCATCGGCTCCAGGGATACGCTGCGGGCACGCACCTGCAATAGCGTCTTAAAGAGCTGACGTACACCTACGACGATTTGCGCAAAGCCGTGCCAACCAGCCACAGTATATCTGCGGTGGATGGTCGGCTATCGGTTAAAGATGGTGCAGCCATAAGACCATATAAACAGAACAAAATATTACAGCGCACACATGCGAAAATGACATTTACCTCCTGCAAGGCTATTTAAAACACCTGAACATTTTCAAAAAATATGGGGGAACATTTTTCAAAAAATACAGTGGGTCCTATGCTATTCATAGAATGGAAGATCCTGCTTCTTCAAACCATGGGAGAAATACACTCCGCTATATGTGTTATAGGAGTCCTTTAGTTCTCTCATATAGAGGAGTGTATTTCTCCCATGGTTTAGAGACGCTGATCTTCCATTCTACGGATAGCGTAGGACCCACTGATAATGGGTTGACGCAGTAAGTGGGCTTAAGCACCATATGGCCATATGGTGTGACTAAATCCCCATATTTTTTTGTTGTTTGTTTATTGTTACTGAATCATGCGCAGTCTTTCGTTTCTGATTCTCGTATGAAAACAGTACACATTGAACCAAACTCGTTCATTCTTTTCCTGTACGAGAAAAATTTTGTAGCTTGTCCCTCCTGAAATCTTCGTTTAGAAGGTCGGAATCGGCTGTAGAAAGTTGTGTACACACTATACGAAAATCGGATGAAAGTTCCTCGGATGAAAATGTTCGCTCGATTTTCTTATACTGTGTACGAGCCATGACTGACACCTTTTGGGGACCAGTGACACGAATACAGTGATCAGTGCTAAAAAATATACACTGTCACTGTACAAATGACACTGGCAGGGAAGAGATTAACTTCAGGGGCGATAAAAGGTTTGAGGGCCAGTTCACACAATAGAAGATGTTTTTATGCATGTGCGTTTTTTATGCGTTCCAGTGCGTTTTGGTGCTTTTTTTGATGCATTTCAGTGCATTTTGGTAAGAACTATGCCATTGAAAACCATATTACATATTTTCCATGTGTTTTTGATGCAGAAAAAAAACACACTGGACTGCATGTGGTGTGAACTGGCCCTAAATGTGTCCCTAGGGAGTGCTTGCTAACTGTGGGGAATGTGCTTTGACTGGGGGAAGGTAAAGATCCATGTTCCTGCTTAGCAGAAACACATTATCAATACATTTCCCTCTCACAAAACGGCGATCTGCCTTGTTTACATAGAGAGATTAATGTTCTGCCTGTCTCCCAAATGATCGGTGGACCCACTGATTAGCTCCTGCTGCGTCCAATCACAGTGGGAGCGAATTGTGCACGCCCCAGACCTGGAAGTGTCAGATCACATACTAGGTACGTAATCTGGCACAGAGCGGCCGCCCTGTGCAATATATCTACAGTGGGCGGTCCGCTAGTGGTTAAATTCTTGTAAGGGCTCGTTCAAAGGGGCGGTCTGAAAAGCGATCCCTGAGGCCCAGTTCACACCTGAGAAATTTTCAGATTAAGGCTGGGTTGACACCTATGTGAATTGGATGCAGCTTCCCCTGCATC
This sequence comes from Aquarana catesbeiana, assembly GCF_042186555.1. Classification (NCBI taxonomy): domain Eukaryota; kingdom Metazoa; phylum Chordata; class Amphibia; order Anura; family Ranidae; genus Aquarana; species Aquarana catesbeiana. The sequence continues at coordinate 372,398,752 of NC_133327.1, forward strand.
CAATTTGCATGACAGGGGATTGTGACCGGCTCTCTATGGAGCCAGTTCACATATCTCCAATGCCGCAGCGGAGCGGCTTGCACAGAAGTGCTGTGCGTATTTGGCTCCGTTTCAGGGCCGAATTCAGGCAAAAATTTTGCCCCGATTCAACCCCGAAACGGAGAACAGGACCACACCAGACCCCTGCTGCGATCCACATCCTTCGGAGGTCTGAACCCAGCCTTAGAGCCGGTTTACACACAGGGCCATAGATATGGGGGGGGGGGGCGTGTTGGGGGTTGAAACCCCCCAGAGCATCAGTGCAGATTGTAGAACCAGTTAACCACTTCCCGACCGCCGCACGACTATGTACGTCCTAAGTTTGAACGGGGATATCGTTGTTATGGCAGCAGCTAGCTGCCATAACCCCGGTATCCCCGTTTTCGTGCGGCGGCCGGCTTTCAGATAAAAGTGGTCCCTGCGGCGGATTCGCCGCGAGATCAATTTTATCGGTGGCAGGAGAGGGGCCCCCCCCCCTCCCGCCGCGATCCGGTGCCCTCCGCCGCTTACCGGAGCCGTCGGTAGTGGCGGAGGCGATCGCGTCCTCTGCCGTGCTGTGTATAGAGACGAGTGAGGCCAAGATGGCGCTCACTCGTCTCCATGACACTGCTGGGCGGAAGCGACGTCAAAACGTCACTTCCGTCCACGCCTCTTAAAGGCATATTTTTTCAAATGTCATTTTTCTAAATGACTTTTTTTTTTTTTTTTTTTATTGCATTTTAGTGTAAATATGAGATCTGAGGTCTTTTTGACCCCAGATCTCATATTTAAGAGGTCCTGCCATGCTTTTTTTCTATTACAAGGGATGTTTACATTCCTTGTAATAGAAATAAAAGTGACACAATTTTTTTTTTTTTTTTTAAAGTGTAAAAATAAATAAAATATTGTAAAATAAATAAAATTTTTTTTAAAACCCCCCTGTCCCGACGAGCTTGCGCGCAGAAGCGAACGCATACGCGCGTAGCGCCCGCATATGAAAACGGTGGTCAAACCACACATGTGAGGTATCGCCGCGACCGGTAGAGCGAGAGCAATAATTCTAGCCCTAGACCTCCTCTGTAGCGCAAAATATGCAACCTGTAGAATTTTTTAAACGTCACCTATGGAGACTTTTGAGGGTAAAAGTTTGACGCCATTCCACGAGCGGGCGCAATTTTCAAGCATGACATGTTGGGTATCAATTTACTCGGCGTAACATTATATTTCACAATATAAAAAAAAATTGGGATAACTTTACTGTTGTTTTATTTTTTTATTCAAAAAAGTGAATTTTTTCCAAAAAAAGTGCGCTTATAAGACCGCTGCGCAAATACGGTGCAAAAAAAAGTATTGCAATGACCACCATTGTATTCTCTAGGGTGTTAGAAGAAAAAACATATATAATGTTTGGGGGTTCTAAGTAATTTTCTAGCAGAAAAACCTGTTTTAAACATGTAAACACCTAAAATCCAAAACGAGGCTGGTCTTAAAGTGGTTAAGTTATTTATGCTTTTTTAATGCCAGCCGCGCTGGTGCCGCCACACTCAGTACTGACTCTCCCATGCTGTGGTTGTGTGCTGCCTCAACTGGCCTGCTGTAACACCGCCTGACCACTGGGGCATGCCAGCCCAGGCTATCAGGCTCGGTGTGGGCTGAGGAAGGCTCTATCAGCAGGGAAGCAGCAGGGACAGGCGGGGCCAGTAGCGCCGCTCACGCTGGGACCCTGGCCCATGCCATACAGCCTGTATGTTTGGAACAGAGAAACCGAATGGATTAGCGCTGAGAGCCCTGGACCTTTGAGAGCCCCGCCCCTGGACATTTGGGAGCCCCAAGTGATAGAATTTTAAAAATAGCTACTTGATCTGTATGTCGCGTCCGCAGTCCCTGGTTATCTCTGTATGTCGTGTCCACAGTCTCTGGTTATCTGCTTTTGACCATCCGTAATCTCTGCTTATTTCCTGTAACCCATCCGCAGTCTCTGGTTAGCTGTGCATTTGGCTTGTGGCTGTGCCAACTGTGACTTCAATGAGCATGTTTAACGGCTGCCTGTGAAACTTGCCATGTCGGGTTGTGGCACCGTGAAGCTGAGCATCAATGTCAAGGCAATGTGTAGTCAACGATGCAGTTGCTATGTTTGCTGTAACCTCTGGCAACCAATCAGCAAGCAGAAATGATGTGCTGTAACCTCTAGCAACTAATCAGTGAGCTGTAACCTCTGGCAACCAATTTCAATCGCTGCCTGATCTGCTGAAGTAAACTGATTTTGAGTCTTCCTGCTATTTGTTATATGTCTTAGAGCAGGGGGGGCATGAAATGTTTGCCCAGGGTCCAATCAATTATAATAAAAAAAGGCCCTGGCTCTCTCTGCTCCGCCTCCACACCTCGGCGCCTCCAGGCTCCATTATATGACATCATGTCTTCTTGACTTGTCCAGCCGCAGCCTTCAGGACAGGAGGCAGCACTGAGCGGAGTGAGAGCGGCTGGTGCTTACCCACCCACCGGTTGGCTCCATCCCCTTGCAGTGCCACTTCCCACCTTTTGGCTGCCGCTTGGGTGGGGAGCTGAACCCTTGAGGGTGCTGTTAACTGCTGGCCTGCCACATGGACATGGATGTTCTAAAGTGCTGCTGTCCGTTGACCCAATCCACCCCGGGTCACCAGGTGTGTCCCTCTTTTCCTTGTGTCCTCCTCAGTCAGTCTAGCTTATAGTTGCAGAATTTCTTTCTGTCATTCTACTAGGTATCAGAGATCGTGGCAACGGCAAAGTTGGTGATTGAGGTGCTGGGTTAAGTCTTCCATAATTGCTGTTGTGTTCAAATGTAGCAATTTGGATTTGTGGGCAGAATCGTCGTGATTCTGCCCACAATTCCAAATCACACTGCAATGCTGGCAAAACGCAGCACGTGTTTGTGTTCCATTCATTTTTAGTGGCACCAAAATGTGGTGTCTTTTTGCTGTGATTGTTGAGCGATTTATCGCATAACAGGCATCCAAAACCACGCTGTGTTCGGTGTCACTAAAAATGAATGGAACATAAACACATGTGCTGTGTTTTGGAAGCATTCTAGTGTGATTTGGAATTGCGGGCAGAATCACAACGATTCTGCCCAAGATCCCAAATCGCTACATGTGAACAGTCAGGGCCTAACAGGCTAGAACAATAACAATATGGAAGACTCGACCTCAGCATATTTTACAGGTGCAAGGTAGCCCATGTTTTGTTTAACCACGACCCTTAAGCCCCTCCCACTATCATGTTTAGCCACGCCCACTTTTGCAGCGGCGCACTCAGTGTTTCCAACCCCCCCGAAGTGAAATTTACTGACAGGACGCCAAAATTTACAAACAACACCAATTTTTTTTTTTTATGACAAAAAACATGAAATTTACTGTCAGAGCCGCATTTTTTACTGCCACTGCAAAAAAGTACCTAAAATGCATGTTTTCATTGCTAAATAGTGCAAATATCAATATTTAAACTATAAACATGTTGCTAGTGCTATTCGCAATGTGTTTAAGTTAAACAAAAGTCAAAAAACATATTTCTCCATTTACATTGAAGGGGAGGGGGTCTGAGGTTGTGCAGAATGGTACAGGAGAGGGTCAGAGGCTGCATGGATATGGTACAGGGGGTAAGAGGCTGCATGGACATGGTACAGGGGGTCAGAGGCTGCGTGGATATGGTACAGGGGGTCAGAGGCTGCGTGGATATGGTACAGGGGGTCAGAGGCTGTGTGGATATGGTACAGGGAGTCAGAGGCTGTGTGGATATGGTACAGGGGGTTGGAGGCTGCATGAACATGGTACGGGGTTCAGAGGCTGCGTGGATATGGTAAGGGGGTCAGAGGCTGCGTGGATTTGGTACAGGGGATCAGAGGCTGCGTGGACATGGTACAGGGGGTCAGAGGCTGCGTGGACATGGTACAGGGGGTCAGAGGCTGCGTGGACATGGTACAGGGGGTCAGAGGCTGCGCGGACATGGTACAGGGGGTCAGAGGCTGCGCGGACATGGTACAGGGGGTCAGAGGCTGCGTGGACATGGTACAGGGGATCAGAAGCTGCGTGGACATGGTACAGGGGGTCAGAGGCTGTGTGGATATGGTACAGGGGGTCAGAGGCTGTGTGGATATGGTACAGGGGGTCAAAGACTGTGTGGATATGGTACAGGGGGTCAAAGACTGTGTGGATATGGTACAGGGAGTCAGAGGCTGCGTGGATATGCTACGGGGGGTCAGAGGATGTGTGGATATGGTACAGGGGGTCAGAGGCTGCATTAGACATTGTACGGGAGTCAGAAGCTGAGTGGACATGGTACAGGGGTCAAAGGCTGCGTGGACATGGTACAGGGGGGGTCCGAGGCTGTGTGTGTAGTGTTCTATTGAATGGCTCAGCTCTGCTCTAGCTGTACTCCCTCCTTGGCTCAGGCTGATCAGCACAATACAAATCAGTTTCTGACTGACCTGGAGTGGAGTGGATGGTCAGTCAACGGCACTCTGTTCAGCACTCCCTCCGTTCCAGGCAGAGACAGACTGACTGTCTGCGCCATCACGTCACTGTGCATGCCCACGCCCAAGCATGTACGAGTTTCCCCGAGCTACACAGGCTTCGGAACAGCGCATGTGCAGTTGGTCATCTTTTTTACGGGCACAGCTGCCCGTAACGAACATTTACAGGCGGCCAGAAATTTACGGGCTGTCTGTAAATTAATGGGCCGCCCCGTACAGCACGACTTGCAAAATGACTTCTGTATAGAGTTCAATGCAAGTGGCTCCAAAGTACTACAGGAACCTTTCAGAACTGTTCTGTTGTACAGAATGAAGCACGAATTATCAGTCAAGGGATGGTGAACCCGCGCAGTGGACATAAAGACTTAATTGGTAAAGTTTGGAACTGCTGCCTCCCAACAAGCAGTCACCCTAAAATGGGGACAGCTGAGATATATTAGAAATGATAGAAGGGTTTGGCGCTGTTCCTATTTAGTTTCCTACCTCCATATAGGTTACTAGATTAAAATAAATTCTTAGGTGCACCGTGCATATATCAAATATTAAATACAAATTAACAATATGGATTCCCAAGTATACCGTGCATGTGTCAATTAAATATTCTGCTACAATATTGTGCAATCATAGGTGATACATAGACATAACTTAAATGCTTACATATGTAATATTGCTAGGGAGGGAAGAAAGGAGGGGGGGGGAAGGAAAAGGGGGGGGGAAGGGGGAAGGGAGAAGGGAGTGAGATAGGGAGGTGGGGAGGGGGTGTAGGAAGTCTGTTCCTAAGGAAAATTACAATAACAAGATAAAGTGCAAATGTGCTGGTGCAATCCAAAAGGCAACAGTGACAAGATAAAGTGCAAACGTGCTTCAAAATTCTTTAGTGAGTCTCTTGTGCCATATTCTTGTGCTGTGGTGATAATCCTTCACTTATAATATCTCTTTGCTCTGAAAGTGCAGCCACTCACCAGATCACTTCACCCCTGCGGGGGTAGTAGGCAGTTACAGTTTTATCGCCACTGTACAGCGATCGCTGGCGGGCTCAGGATCGTGGTATATCATATATAAAGAGAGAGGGAGTGCCCATAGCGTAAAATTGCTTTAAAAAAGTTTTATTACACAAAATGAAAGGGTACTCACACTTTTACAGTAAAAATCAAGCGAAATGGTAAAAACGTCAAAACCGTCATAAATATCCTTCAGCGCTGGTACAGGAGGTGATGTTTGGGAAGCACAGATTAGGCCACGCCCTACGCGTTTCGTCGTTAGGATGTCTACGGGAGCGTGACCTGTGTTGTGTCTTCCCATCCTTATATAGTGTGTGTGGTGTCCCCTTGTTAAATTTTCAATTGGCATCCATTTTCCCGCGGACCGGAAGTTCGTCCGCGGCCATTTTGTTTATATTTTGCAGACAGAAGTCCGACTTCCTGTGTTAATAGCAGTGGGACTACTGGTGGCCATTTTGCCTGAGCTATTTGTAGACAGTAGTTCAAGTTACCTGTCTCTGTATATTTGTATTGCATAGTCCGGCGGCCATTTTGCCTGTGTTTTTGTGGACAATGGAGACCGGCGGCCATTTTGCCTATGTTTTTGTGGACAATGGAGACCGTAAACAATTCTCCCCATTGTTTGTATTGCATAGTCCGGCGGCCATTTTGCCTGTGTTTTTGTGGACAATGGAGACCGTAAATAGATCTCCCTATTGGTGTCAGCTGCAGATATATGGTGTTAAATCTATCACACACTATAAAAGGTTTATTGTACATTAATCGGCTTGCTTTATATGACGCTAAAAATCAAAAAATTATACTAAATTCAAAATGATTTAAAACCCATAAGAAATACATGAAGAAACATAAAGAATACATAAAAATCAATACAAATAAAAATTAAAATTAAAATTAAAATCATGAGGAGCACATAGAGGATCATGAGGAATACTTAAATGAGAGCTTACTAAATACATATCGTTCTTAAATTAAAATAAATAAAATAAATTGGAAAAAATTGGAAAAAAATTAATTAAATAAATAAAGCTTAACCTCATATATTATATGGCATTTTTTTGTGTATCTGAAGAGAGGGGAAACATATTTTTATTTTTAAGGGGGCTTGTTGTATATATTAATCTTTTAGGGTGTCCACATTTATACATTATATATCCTCATTTTTAAGAGTAATTACTTCTATAGTGCGTACGTGAGAAAGGAATCTTAGATTTTTTTTTTTTTTTTTTTTTTTATATTTAGCATTTCTTTCTGGATACTATGTCCCATACATGGACTATATGAAGAAGATATATGTAAAAAATTATAAAAAATATTATAAAAGACAGTATAAAAATATATATATACTGGTATAAAATGGCTTAAGAAAGACAGGAAGAATAAAACGGGAGGAGAAGGGTTAATTTCGAAATCTGTATTATACTATTTGTGCGTGTATATATATATACTAGAGGGTGTACTGGGTCTATTGGTTATTTTTCATGTTTATATCCTATTGCGGTACTTTCTGCTCATTTATAGGGAAGAAGGAAAAAGGGGGTAGTTAGATGTCAGAGTGTTTATGTGTCAAGAGTATAGGTGCTCTATGTCTCCCATTTTGATATGAATATTAATAATTTGTTAGGAAGCAGTTGAGGTCAAGGTCAATGTTCATGCCCATAGGCTGCAGGGTATCTAATAAGAATATCCACTTGGTTTCGTTTTGTGAGACCTTAATTTTTTTATTTTCGCCTCTCCAGTGACCCTTGATTTTATCTATTGCATAAAAGGTCATCTGCGCCGGGTCTCTATTGTGGTAATCTCTAAAATGCCTGGACACGCTGTGTTTGTTAAAACCTTTCTTGATGTTTTTAATGTGTTCTCTGACCCTGACATGCAGCTCTCTCGTTGTCCTTCCTACATATTGCTTCCGACATGGGCACTCTAACACGTAAGTGACGTGGGTACTGTGGCAGGTAATGAGCTCTCGAATATTGAACTCTTTTCCATTAGCAGTAGACCTAAATTTCGTTGTTTTCTTGCTGGTTCTTTTACTGGTTCTGCAAGGTAAACATTTGCCACATTTAAAAAACCCTTTTAAACCTTTTCCTATTTTTATCTCCCTAGGTGGATCTATTGCATTGTGTACCAGTTTGTTCCTCAGAGTTGGTGCTTTTTTGTAGATGAAAACTGGTTTCCTAGGCAATATAGAGTTAAGGGTCCTATCAGATTGTAAAATGGGCCAATGTTTTTTAATTATAGTCTCCACATGTTTGTATTGTCTATTGTACCCCGTTAGAAAAGCTACTTCCGGTTTTTCATTTTTTGTTCTTCTATGTTGTATTCCTGTTTCGTCTAACATTTTGTTTCTGTCCATTTTCCCGACGGTGTGTTTCATTGCCACTAGGTCCTTTCTTTTATATCCCTTTTCCACGAACTTGTTTATTAAAGTGTCCGTTTGTCTCTCATAATCGTGTTTGTTGGAGCAATTCCTATATAACCGCATGAACTGACCCTTAGGTATATTTCCTAGCCAACGGGGGTGGTGGCAACTGCTAGTTGGGATGTACCCATTTCTGTCCGTAGTTTTGAAATATGTTCTTGTTTTCAGCTGTCCATCCTCTTTATATATTTGTAGGTCCAGATAATCCACAGTCTCTTTATTCCAGTTTCCTGAGAAGGTCAGTCCATAGGCATTGCCATTGATCTCGTTGAAGAAATTCTGTAATTCCTCTATCGTACCCCCCATACCATGACAATGTCGTCAATGTACCTCCTGTATAATTTCAGATTTCTTCTTTCCTTACTGTAAATTTGTTCCTCCTCCCATTTATTGAGTAGTAAATTGGCTACGCTGGGGGCATACTTAGCCCCCATGGCTACTCCTTTTATTTGGGAGTAGAAGTCACCCTTGTGCCAAAAATAGTTATGGCTCATGGCCAATTTTAGTCCCTCCAAGATATAATTGATTTGTGTTACCCTTAGATCCGTTAGCGTGTGTAAAGCCCATTCGACACCACTAATGCCATCTTTCTGTACGATGTTGGTGTACAGAGAATTTATATCAACGGTTACTAGTATGTCGTTATCATTTATTTCAAAGTTGTTTAATTCCCCAATTAGCTGTTTACTGTCTCTCAGAAACGATCTACCTTTTTTAACTAGGGGCTGTAAGTAGCCGTCCAGGTATGCTCCCAACCGGGAGAACAGTGAATCAATGCCACTGATTATCGGTCTGCCGGGTGGGTTCTTTTGGTCTTTATGGATCTTTGGTACGTAATATATAATTGGAGTTTTGGCTATTTCAGGGGTTAGATATTTGGCTTCTTTTTTTGTTATAATCCCCATTTCTTCTCCTTTTTTAACATAGGTCTTCAGTTTTTTCTTATATTCTGTTCTTGGGTTGCCCCTCAGTTTCTTGTATGTGTTGGGTACCTCCAGTAGCTTCTTCATTTCTGACTCATAGTCTTTTTTGTTTAAAATGACCAGGCCTCCTCCCTTATCGGCCGGTCGGATGACTATATTTTTCTTCTTCTCTATTTCTTTAATAATGTTCCATATGTTTGTTTTTATTTTCTTCGGTTTCATCTTCCTAAGATCTTGTTCGACCATTTTTTTAAAAGTCATCAGGCTCTCATTTTGTTGAATATTTGGATTGAATGTTGAATTGTTTCTTAGTCCTGAATGTTGGAATAAAGGGGGGTCATCATCTGTTCGTACGTTCCTATTAATATCTCCTTTCATTAAGTAAAATTTTTTTATGTTAAGTTTTCTTACGAATTTTTGGAGGTCTATATATACTTCGAAGGGGTCAAGATTCTTATCAGGGGCATATTTTAAGCCTAAATCCAACACTCTCAATTCTTCCTCATTAAAATTGGCTTCACTTAGGTTAAAAATTCCTGTACCTAATACTCTCTTCTTCTTTTTCTTCTTGATTCCTCCTCTCTTACCGCGTGCTCTTCTCCTCTTTCCCATCTCTGTGGTCTGTATGTATGCTCTGTTCTTTCTTCTCGTTGGGTTTCTTCTTGCATTCTGTTCCTCGGGCCCATGTATGTGTTCCTGGTGGTCCTCATGTTCCAGCTCCGTCGAGGGTCTCCGTTGTTTCGGTTCCTGGTGGGGAACCTGAAGGGTTGCCCTCCCCTTTGTCTGTCTTGAGGCCCATGTGTATCCCTGTAGGGAGACCGTCTGTTTCTGAAGACTGGGGGTCTCCCTCTGTATTCCCTGGGAAAAAAACCCCGCCTATGTGATGGTTCTTCATAGGGGGTGTAATGTTGTTCGTTCCTCAGAGGGGAGTATCTATTATTATATCTTGGTGTCCTCAAAATACTTGAGGGGTTGTTCCATTGTTGTGGTCTATTCTCATCTCCAGCTTGATCCCTGTAGTACCGACGTTCCGGGCTAGTTCCCTCTCTTCTCATTCTTAAATTTGGTAGTTCTTCTGGTCTTGTTCTTGGTGTCCTAATTTCTGTGGGTCTTATCTCTTGCCATGGTGTAATATCTTCTATTACTGAACTTTCCCTTGATTCGTCTATCATAGAGATGTTGTGGTTATCTTCCATGTAATTCTCATCTATTTGCCATTTATATACCTGCTGGTTTTTGTAGTCCAGCACATCTCTTCTAAACTTTTTTTGTTTCTTCAGCTGTATTTCTTTATCATATTTAGTCATGGCTTCTTGTAGTTTGTTCTCTTTTTCTTTATATTCTCTGGATTCCAAGAAAGGTACGAGTTGGTCTCTTATTTGTAGTATTTCTGTTTCTATGTTCTTTAATTTATGTCGTCTTCGTATTACTATTTTCCCGAGCAGTGCATTTTCGCTATCATTGAAGAATTTATACCAATCTTCCATCAATCCTTTATCATTAACTGCATCGTTGGGTGAGATATCCCACCTCAAACGTCTTGGGGTGATTTTCTCTGTAATATACATTTCAATAGTTGCTATATCCCACCAAACTCTTATTTGTTTTTCGATATTGTGTTTCAGATGTTTAAATAGACTGTCTATATCCTGCCGTATGGCTACTTGTTCTTGATTAAAGACTTCGGTGAGGTTGATGTTTCTGTTGTTTAGGTATCTAAAGATATCCATTGCTGCAGGTTTCTGTTTAGTTTTAAATTAAACAGTGACTAGTAAAGGGATGGTGAACCCGCGCAGTGGACATAAAGACTTAATTGGTAAAGTTTGGAACTGCTGCCTCCCAACAAGCAGTCACCCTAAAATGGGGACAGCTGAGATATATTAGAAATGATAGAAGGGTTTGGCGCTGTTCCTACTTAGTTTCCTACCTCCATATAGGTTACTAGATTAAAATAAATTCTTAGGTGCACCGTGCATATATCAAATATTAAATACAAATTAACAATATGGATTCCCAAGTATACCGTGCATGTGTCAATTAAATATTCTGCTACAATATTGTGCAATCATAGGTGATACATAGACATAACTTAAATGCTTACATATGTAATATTGCTAGGGAGGGAAGAAAGGAGGGGGGGGGGGAGGAAAAGGGGGGGGAAGGGGGAAGGGAGAAGGGAGTGAGATAGGGAGGTGGGGAGGGGGTGTAGGAAGTCTGTTCCTAAGGAAAATTACAATAACAAGATAAAGTGCAAATGTGCTGGTGCAATCCAAAAGGCAACAGTGACAAGATAAAGTGCAAACGTGCTTCAAAATTCTTTAGTGAGTCTCTTGTGCCATATTCTTGTGCTGTGGTGATAATCCTTCACTTATAATATCTCTTTGCTCTGAAAGTGCAGCCACTCACCAGATCACTTCACCCCTGCGGGGGTAGTAGGCAGTTACAGTTTTATCGCCACTGTACAGCGATCGCTGGCGGGCTCAGGATCGTGGTATATCATATATAAAGAGAGAGGGAGTGCCCATAGCGTAAAATTGCTTTAAAAAAGTTTTATTACACAAAATGAAAGGGTACTCACACTTTTACAGTAAAAATCAAGCGAAATGGTAAAAACGTCAAAACCGTCATAAATATCCTTCAGCGCTGGTACAGGAGGTGATGTTTGGGAAGCACAGATTAGGCCACGCCCTACGCGTTTCGTCGTTAGGACGTCTACGGGAGCGTGACCTGTGTTGTGTCTTCCCATCCTTATATAGTGTGTGTGGTGTCCCCTTGTTAAATTTTCAATTGGCATCCATTTTCCCGCGGACCGGAAGTTCGTCCGCGGCCATTTTGTTTATATTTTGCAGACAGAAGTCCGACTTCCTGTGTTAATAGCAGTGGGACTACTGGTGGCCATTTTGCCTGAGCTATTTGTAGACAGTAGTTCAAGTTACCTGTCTCTGTATATTTGTATTGCATAGTCCGGCGGCCATTTTGCCTGTGTTTTTGTGGACAATGGAGACCGGCGGCCATTTTGCCTATGTTTTTGTGGACAATGGAGACCGTAAACAATTCTCCCCATTGTTTGTATTGCATAGTCCGGCGGCCATTTTGCCTGTGTTTTTGTGGACAATGGAGACCGTAAATAGATCTCCCTATTGGTGTCAGCTGCAGATATATGGTGTTAAATCTATCACACACTATAAAAGGTTTATTGTACATTAATCGGCTTGCTTTATATGACGCTAAAAATCAAAAAATTATACTAAATTCAAAATGATTTAAAACCCATAAGAAATACATGAAGAAACATAAAGAATACATAAAAATCAATACAAATAAAAATTAAAATTAAAATTAAAATCATGAGGAGCACATAGAGGATCATGAGGAATACTTAAATGAGAGCTTACTAAATACATATCGTTCTTAAATTAGAATAAATAAAATAAATTGGAAAAAAATTAATTAAATAAATAAAGCTTAACCTCATATATTATATGGCATTTTTTTGTGTATCTGAAGAGAGGGGGAACATATTTTTATTTTTAAGGGGGCTTGTTGTATATATTAATCTTTTAGGGTGTCCACATTTATACATTATATATCCTCATTTTTAAGAGTAATTACTTCTATAGTGCGTACGTGAGAAAGGAATCTTAGATTTTTTTTTTTTTTTTTATATTTAGCATTTCTTTCTGGATACTATGTCCCATACATGGACTATATGAAGAAGATATATGTAAAAAATTATAAAAAATATTATAAAAGACAGTATAAAAATATATATATACTGGTATAAAATGGCTTAAGAAAGACAGGAAGAATAAAACGGGAGGAGAAGGGTTAATTTCGAAATCTGTATTATACTATTCGTGCGTGTATATATATATACTAGAGGGTGTACTGGGTCTATTGGTTATTTTTCATGTTTATATCCTATTGCGGTACTTTCTGCTCATTTATAGGGAAGAAGGAAAAAGGGGGTAGTTAGATGTCAGAGTGTTTATGTGTCAAGAGTATAGGTGCTCTGTGTCTCCCATTTTGATATGAATATTAATAATTTGTTAGGAAGCAGTTGAGGTCAAGGTCAATGTTCATGCCCATAGGCTGCAGGGTATCTAATAAGAATATCCACTTGGTTTCGTTTTGTGAGACCTTAATTTTTTTATTTTCGCCTCTCCAGTGACCCTTGATTTTATCTATTGCGTAAAAGGTCATCTGTGCCGGGTCTCTATTGTGGTAATCTCTAAAATGCCTGGACACGCTGTGTTTGTTAAAACCTTTCTTGATGTTTTTAATGTGTTCTCTGACCCTGACATGCAGCTCTCTCGTTGTCCTTCCTACATATTGCTTCCGACATGGGCACTCTAACACGTAAGTGACGTGGGTACTGTGGCAGGTAATGAGCTTTCGAATATTGAACTCTTTTCCATTAGCAGTAGACCTAAATTTCGTTGTTTTCTTGCTGGTTCTTTTACTGGTTCTGCAAGGTAAACATTTGCCACATTTAAAAAACCCTTTTAAACCTTTTCCTATTTTTATCTCCCTAGGTGGATCTATTGCATTGTGTACCAGTTTGTTCCTCAGAGTTGGTGCTTTTTTGTAGATGAAAACTGGTTTCCTAGGCAATATAGAGTTAAGGGTCCTATCAGATTGTAAAATGGGCCAATGTTTTTTAATTATAGTCTCCACATGTTTGTATTGTCTATTGTACCCCGTTAGAAAAGCTACTTACGGTTTTTCATTTTTTGTTCTTCTATGTTGTTTTCCTGTTTCGTCTAACATTTTGTTTCTGTCCATTTTCCCGATGGTGTGTTTCATTGCCACTAGGTCCTTTCTTTTATATCCCTTTTCCACGAACTTGTTTATTAAAGTGTCCGTTTGTCTCTCATAATCGTGTTTGTTGGAGCAATTCCTATATAACCGCATGAACTGACCCTTAGGTATATTTCCTAGCCAACGGGGGTGGTGGCAACTGCTAGTTGGGATGTACCCATTTCTGTCCGTAGTTTTGAAATATGTTCTTGTTTTCAGCTGTCCATCCTCTTTATATATTTGTAGGTCCAGATAATCCACAGTCTCTTTATTCCAGTTTCATGAGAAGGTCAGTCCATAGGCATTGCCATTGATCTCGTTGAAGAAATTCTGTAATTCCTCTATCGTACCCCCCCATACCATGACAATGTCGTCAATGTACCTCCTGTATAATTTCAGATTTCTTCTTTCCTTACTGTAAATTTGTTCCTCCTCCCATTTATTGAGTAGTAAATTGGCTACGCTGGGGGCATACTTAGCCCCCATGGCTACTCCTTTTATTTGGGAGTAGAAGTCACCCTTGTGCCAAAAATAGTTATGGCTCATGGCCAATTTTAGTCCCTCCAAGATATAATTGATTTGTGTTACCCTTAGATCCGTTAGCGTGTGTAAAGCCCATTCGACACCACTAATGCCATCTTTCTGTACGATGTTGGTGTACAGAGAATTTATATCAACGGTTACTAGTATGTCGTTATCATTTATTTCAAAGTTGTTTAATTCCCCAATTAGCTGTTTACTGTCTCTCAGAAACGATCTACCTTTTTTAACTAGGGGCTGTAAGTAGCCGTCCAGGTATGCTCCCAACCGGGAGAACAGTGAATCAATGCCACTGATTATCGGTCTGCCGGGTGGGTTCTTTTGGTCTTTATGGATCTTTGGTACGTAATATATAATTGGAGTTTTGGCTATTTCAGGGGTTAGATATTTGGCTTCTTTTTTTGTTAGAATCCCCATTTCTTCTCCTTTTTTAACATAGGTCTTCAGTTTTTTCTTATATTCTGTTCTTGGGTTGCCCCTCAGTTTCTTGTATGTGTTGGGTACCTCCAGTAGCTTCTTCATTTCTGACTCATAGTCTTTTTTGTTTAAAATGACCAGGCCTCCTCCCTTATCGGCCGGTCGGATGACTATATTTTTCTTCTTCTCTATTTCTTTAATAATGTTCCATATGTTTGTTTTTATTTTCTTCGGTTTCATCTTCCTAAGATCTTGTTCGACCATTTTTTTAAAAGTCATCAGGCTCTCATTTTGTTGAATATTTGGATTGAATGTTGAATTGTTTCTTAGTCCCGCTAACGGATCTAAGGGTAACACAAATCAATTATATCTTGGAGGGACTAAAATTGGCCATGAGCCATAACTATTTTTGGCACAAGGGTGACTTCTACTCCCAAATAAAAGGAGTAGCCATGGGGGCTAAGTATGCCCCCAGCGTAGCCAATTTACTACTCAATAAATGGGAGGAGGAACAAATTTACAGTAAGGAAAGAAGAAATCTGAAATTATACAGGAGGTACATTGACGACATTGTCATGGTATGGGGGGGTACGATAGAGGAATTACAGAATTTCTTCAACGAGATCAATGGCAATGCCTATGGACTGACCTTCTCAGGAAACTGGAATAAAGAGACTGTGGATTATCTGGACCTACAAATATATAAAGAGGATGGACAGCTGAAAACAAGAACATATTTCAAAACTACGGACAGAAATGGGTACATCCCAACTAGCAGTTGCCACCACCCCCGTTGGCTAGGAAATATACCTAAGGGTCAGTTCATGCGGTTATATAGGAATTGCTCCAACAAACACGATTATGAGAGACAAACGGACACTTTAATAAACAAGTTCGTGGAAAAGGGATATAAAAGAAAGGACCTAGTGGCAATGAAACACACCGTCGGGAAAATGGACAGAAACAAAATGTTAGACGAAACAGGAATACAACATAGAAGAACAAAAAATGAAAAACCGGAAGTAGCTTTTCTAACGGGGTACAATAGACAATACAAACATGTGGAGACTATAATTAAAAAACATTGGCCCATTTTACAATCTGATAGGACCCTTAACTCTATATTGCCTAGGAAACCAGTTTTCATCTACAAAAAAGCACCAACTCTGAGGAACAAACTGGTACACAATGCAATAGATCCACCTAGGGAGATAAAAATAGGAAAAGGTTTAAAAGGGTTTTTTAAATGTGGCAAATGTTTACCTTGCAGAACCAGTAAAAGAACCAGCAAGAAAACAACGAAATTTAGGTCTACTGCTAATGGAAAAGAGTTCAATATTCGAGAGCTCATTACCTGCCACAGTACCCACGTCACTTACGTGTTAGAGTGCCCATGTCGGAAGCAATATGTAGGAAGGACAACGAGAGAGCTGCATGTCAGGGTCAGAGAACACATTAAAAACATCAAGAAAGGTTTTAACAAACACAGCGTGTCCAGGCATTTTAGAGATTACCACAATAGAGACCCGGCGCAGATGACCTTTTACGCAATAGATAAAATCAAGGGTCACTGGAGAGGCGAAAATAAAAAAATTAAGGTCTCACAAAACGAAACCAAGTGGATATTCTTATTAGATACCCTGCAGCCTATGGGCATGAACATTGACCTTGACCTCAACTGCTTCCTAACAAATTATTAATATTCATATCAAAATGGGAGACATAGAGCACCTATACTCTTGACACATAAACACTCTGACATCTAACTACCCCCTTTTTCCTTCTTCCCTATAAATGAGCAGAAAGTACCGCAATAGGATATAAACATGAAAAATAACCAATAGACCCAGTACACCCTCTAGTATATATATATATACACGCACGAATAGTATAATACAGATTTCGAAATTAACCCTTCTCCTCCCGTTTTATTCTTCCTGTCTTTCTTAAGCCATTTTATACCAGTATATATATATTTTTATACTGTCTTTTATAATATTTTTTATAATTTTTTACATATATCTTCTTCATATAGTCCATGTATGGGACATAGTATCCAGAAAGAAATGCTAAATATAAAAAAAAAAAAAAAAAAAAATCTAAGATTCCTTTCTCACGTACGCACTATAGAAGTAATTACTCTTAAAAATGAGGATATATAATGTATAAATGTGGACACCCTAAAAGATTAATATATACAACAAGCCCCCTTAAAAATAAAAATATGTTCCCCCTCTCTTCAGATACACAAAAAAATGCCATATAATATATGAGGTTAAGCTTTATTTATTTAATTAATTTTTTTCCAATTTTTTCCAATTTATTTTATTTATTTTAATTTAAGAACGATATGTATTTAGTAAGCTCTCATTTAAGTATTCCTCATGATCCTCTATGTGCTCCTCATGATTTTAATTTTAATTTTTATTTGTATTGATTTTTATGTATTCTTTATGTTTCTTCATGTATTTCTTATGGGTTTTAAATCATTTTGAATTTAGTATAATTTTTTGATTTTTAGCGTCATATAAAGCAAGCCGATTAATGTACAATAAACCTTTTATAGTGTGTGATAGATTTAACACCATATATCTGCAGCTGACACCAATAGGGAGATCTATTTACGGTCTCCATTGTCCACAAAAACACAGGCAAAATGGCCGCCGGACTATGCAATACAAACAATGGGGAGAATTGTTTACGGTCTCCATTGTCCACAAAAACATAGGCAAAATGGCCGCCGGTCTCCATTGTCCACAAAAACACAGGCAAAATGGCCGCCGGACTATGCAATACAAATATACAGAGACAGGTAACTTGAACTACTGTCTACAAATAGCTCAGGCAAAATGGCCACCAGTAGTCCCACTGCTATTAACACAGGAAGTCGGACTTCTGTCTGCAAAATATAAACAAAATGGCCGCGGACGAACTTCCGGTCCGCGGGAAAATGGATGCCAATTGAAAATTTAACAAGGGGACACCACACACACTATATAAGGATGGGAAGACACAACACAGGTCACGCTCCCGTAGACGTCCTAACGACGAAACGCGTAGGGCGTGGCCTAATCTGTGCTTCCCAAACATCACCTCCTGTACCAGCGCTGAAGGATATTTATGACGGTTTTGACGTTTTTACCATTTCGCTTGATTTTTACTGTAAAAGTGTGAGTACCCTTTCATTTTGTGTAATAAAACTTTTTTAAAGCAATTTTACGCTATGGGCACTCCCTCTCTCTTTATATATGATATACCACGATCCTGAGCCCGCCAGCGATCGCTGTACAGTGGCGATAAAACTGTAACTGCCTACTACCCCCGCAGGGGTGAAGTGATCTGGTGAGTGGCTGCACTTTCAGAGCAAAGAGATATTATAAGTGAAGGATTATCACCACAGCACAAGAATATGGCACAAGAGACTCACTAAAGAATTTTGAAGCACGTTTGCACTTTATCTTGTCACTGTTGCCTTTTGGATTGCACCAGCACATTTGCACTTTATCTTGTTATTGTAATTTTCCTTAGGAACAGACTTCCTACACCCCCTCCCCACCTCCCTATCTCACTCCCTTCTCCCTTCCCCCTTCCCCCCCCTTTTCCTTCCCCCCCCCTCCTTTCTTCCCTCCCTAGCAATATTACATATGTAAGCATTTAAGTTATGTCTATGTATCACCTATGATTGCACAATATTGTAGCAGAATATTTAATTGACACATGCACGGTATACTTGGGAATCCATATTGTTAATTTGTATTTAATATTTGATATATGCACGGTGCACCTAAGAATTTATTTTAATCTAGTAACCTATATGGAGGTAGGAAACTAAATAGGAACAGCGCCAAACCCTTCTATCATTTCTAATATACGAATTATCAGTCGGCTATGTCGTTTAGGCCTCATGTACACTGCTGCTGGTAAATGGATGTTTATGATGCTCCTGAACCCTCCTCAATGCTATCTTATCAGTACATGTACACAGGGTCGTTTATAGTCGTTTCTAGGCAGTTGTGTTTACAGGCTTTTTTTGGAACCCCCAAAAAAATGCGTTCAGAAGCCATGTTTAGAGGCATTCCAAACGTGGTAACTCGCGTTTAGCTGCATTTCGTTTACAGGCATTTTTGGCTATTTAAAAAAAAAAAAAAATTTCAAACACTTCTAGATGCAAACGTGGCACGTAAACGCGGCTAAACAGCCGTTTTTAGACGCTGGTTTCTAGCCGTCAAGTTCAATCTTTCAGGAGAGGTTGAACAACTTCCCCTGTACATGAAGCCTAAGCGCTAAAATGCAGAACAAGCCAAATAAATCCCCTAAATTTCAATGGCCCCTGTTCTCATATGAGCGTTCTGTCACCTGAGGCAAACTACCTGTCGCTCAGAAAAGTGCATGAGCTCTTTTTGTCAGATAACAAGCGGTTTTGGCCCCATAGACTCGATTTTGCCATGTCAGTCAGAAGTGGCAGCAACTCTGTGAGAGAAGGGTCAGTGACTTGCTATAAGGTGTGTGTCAGGAACCGCCAGGTGTACACTAGAGGCTACACTACATTAGAGGCCGCCAGCCGAGGACACACGAAAAACCGGGAAGAAGAAGACGATAGGGCCGCCTCTCCCCGCTCCTCCTCCTCCCAGGTGCACCCGGCCTGTCACTGCTCGGCTGCTACATCCGGGTTGTTCCCGGAGAAAGAAGGCCGGAGCCTGGGCTAGACATGAGGAGGAACTGATCTGCACCGCTTACTAGAGGGGACATGACGGGGAACTGCAAGAAGAAGAAACAGGTGCGCTTTGCACGGGCGGGAGACGACGAGGCCGGGGAGGAGGAAGAAGACACGCTGTTTGAGAAGCGCCCGGCCAGGCTGAGAGACGAGGGGCTGGAGGACGAGGGGGCAAGGAGCAGAGCCGAGGATGAAGTGCACCTGGTGTCCGGAGGGCAGCAATGCCGGGGGATACGCTGCTGTATCACCACCGTCATGTGCGCTGCCTTCCTGGGGCTGGTAAGAGGAAGTTTCTTCTTCATGTCTTCTATAGAGAACATTCCAGGGGCAGGATTTCTATAGTATACCTGTGGATTCTTCCCTCCACCTCATTCATGCCATGTCTCAGGCACCCCTCACAAGCTGCCAAGGAGCAGAATTGTGCCTGTTTGGCCCCGCACACTTCACACCTGAGCGATATAGAAACGTCACGCTTGTGATGTGTTATTTCTTAAAACGCGGGTAGCAGTCACGCAACAAACTTGCCAGGCATGGTCAGCTCAGTGTCGAAAAATGGAACTTGAGCTTCCTTGGCGTGCAACAGACAAGCCCATTCACGTCTATGGGCTGTCATGTGAAAAAAAAGTGACGGAAAACGCATTGTAGCATTCATTGTGATTGTTACCTTAAACTCAAAACGGGAAGCGCCGCTTGTTTTCTCCCCCCTCCGAAAGGTGCCAAATGTGGCAAAGGGGGGAAGAAAACAAGCGGGTAAGATTGCCGCACAATTGTGGCAATCTATGCAATTTCCTTACACCCCCTTCTGCCTTCTGGGAGACACAGAGGTCCCCGAAGACTGTGGGACCTTTCAGAAAAGTGCATGCGCAGTAGGAAACAGGCTGTGAAGCCGCAAGGCTTCACTGCCTGTTTCCCTAAGGGCCCGTTCACACTGGGGCGGTTTGCAGGCACTATTGCGCTAATAATAGCACCTGCAAACCGACCCGAAAGTGCCGCTGCTTTGTTTCCAGTGTGAAAGCCCCGAGGGTTTTCACACTGCAGCGGTGCGCTATCAGGACGGTAAAAAATAGTCCTGCTAGCAGCATCTTCGGAGCAGTGAAGGAGCGGAGTGTATACCGCTTCTTCACAGCTCCTGCCCATTGAAATCAATAGGACAGCGCGGCTATACCGCCGGCAAAGCGCCTCTGCCTCTGCAGAGGCGCTTTGCGGTGGTTTTTAACCCTTTCTCGGCCGCTAGTGGGGGGTAAAACTGCCCCGCTAGCGGCCGAATACCGACGGTAAAGCGCCGCTTACAATACCGCCGCCCCCGCCCCAGTGTGAAAGGGCCCTAAGCCCCCTTTCACACCGAGCTGTCCATAGCGTCGGCGGTAAAAAGCTGCTATTTTTAGTGGTGTTTTACCATCGGATTTGCGGCGCATTTTGGCCGCTAGCGGGGGGTAAAAGCACCCCGCTAGCGGCCGAAATGCGCCGCAAATCCGATAGTAAAACACCACTAAAAATAGCAGCGTTTTACCGCCGACGCTATGGACAGCTCGGTGTGAAAGGGGGCTTAGGGCCCTTTCACACTGGGGAGGCGGTATTGTAAGCGGCACTTTCACACCGAGCTGTCCATAGCGTCGGCAGTAAAACGCTGCTATTTTTAGTGGTGTTTTACCATCAGATTTGCGGCGCATTTCGGCCGCTAGCGGGGTGCTTTTACCCCCCCCGCTAGCGGCCGAGAAAGGGTTAAAACCGCCTGTAATGCGCCGCAATAGCGGTGTTTTTCCGGCAGTATCCCAGCGCTGCCCCATTGATTTCAATGGGGAGGAGCGGTAAACACACTGCTCCAAAGAAGCTGCTGGCAAGACTTTTCCTGACCTCCTGCCAGCGCACCGCTCCAGTCTGCAAAACGCCCTCGGTGTGAAAGGGGTCTTGGTGAAGATGCCAGCGCCTGCACCCACAGCCAATAGACAAATCGGTTAGGGGTGCCGACATCGTGGGATGCCTGGATAGGTAAGTGTCCAGATATTTAAAAGTCAGCAGCTACAGTATTTGTAGCTGTTGCCTTTTAATTTCAATTTCTTTTCCGGCTGGAACTTGGCTTTAACCACCTCAATACTGGGCACTTACTCCCTCTTCCTGCCCAGGCCATTTTTCAGCTTTCAGCGCTGTCACACTTTGAATAACAATTGCGTGGTCATGCTACACTGTAATCATGTGAAATTTTTATAATTTTCTTCAAACAAATAGAGCTTTCTTTTGGTGGTATTTAATCACTCCTGGGTTTTTCATTTTTTTCCCAAAAAAAAAGACCAAAAATTAAAAAAAAAAAAAAAAAAGTTTTACTTTGTCAGTAAATTTTGTAAATAAGTAATGTTTCTCCTTCACTGGTGGGCATTGATGGGCAGCACTGACTGCTGGCACTTGTGGGCACTGGTTGGCACTGATTGCTGGCAGTGGTGGGCAATTATTGCTGGCACTGGTGGGCACCTAATTGTAATCAGGCCACTGATTATCTGTGCCCTGATTACATACCTAGCTGTCTCCTGTGAGGAGATGCCGCTGATCGGCTCTCCTCTCCTCACACTCTGTCAGTGTGAGATGAGGAGCGCCGATTACCGGCATCTCGGTGTTTACATGTGACCGGCTGTGAATGGACACAGCCGATCGCATGGTACACAGATCGGGGTTGCGCCATGTCCTAGCAACACGGTGCGGCCACCGGGGGCACGCGAGAGCGATCGTTCTAGGAAGCCATCGTATGACGTCCACCCAAGTGGTTAAAGAGAAGGTCCAGCCCCCCCCAAAAAAAAAAATTAAGTCGGCAGCTACAAATCACGGTAAGGGAACCCGGCAGTGAACCCGGTTCCCTACTGCTCGTGCACAAAGTGTGCTTTCTAATTGATCCCGTGGCAGAAGAGGGGGCCGAACTCCCGAGAAACCGGGCCGCGGCCCCATCTCCCAGAAGTGGGGACCAGTACCTGTCAAAAACAGGTACCCCTCCCCCCTGAAAGGTGCCAAATGTGGCATCGGAGGGGGGAGGAGACGGATAAGCGGAAGTTCCACTTTTGAGTGGCACTCAGCTTTAAAGAATGTTTGGCTGGCAAACATTCAAGGGTATACCCTATACCGCAAGGATAGAGAGGGTAAAAAAGGGGGAGGGGTATGCCTATATATCAAGAATAATGTACAAGCGAATGTGAGAGATTACATCACTGAGGGAGCTAGAGAGGAGGTGGAATCCTTATGGGTAGAGCTCCAAAGGGATGAAGCTAAGGGGAAAATAATACTGGGAGTATGCTATAGGCCCCCTAACCTGAGGGAGGAAGTGGAGACGGATCTCCTATCACAAATTGGATTAGCAGCAAGGATGGGAAGTGTTATCATAATGGGGGGTTTTAATTATCCAGACATAGACTGGGCGGAGGGAACCACGCATTCATTTAAGGCTCGCCAGTTCCTTAATGTCTTGCAGGACAATTTTATGGGTCAGATGGTAGACGCACCAACTAGAAATAAAACATTACTGGATCTACTGATTACCAACAATACAGACCTGATCACGGATGTGGAAATACGGGGCAATTTAGGTAACAGCGATCACAGGTCAATTAGTATAAATCACACAAATAGGGAACACAAAGACACTGAATTTCAAAAGAGCCAACTTCCCTAAACTACAAACCTTGCTAAAAGGCATAAATTGGGATAAAATATTAGGAACAAAGAATACGGAGGAGAGATGGGTTTGCTTTATGAGCATATTAAATAAGGGCATTAGCCAATGTATCCCATTGGGTAATAAATTTAAAAGAGCGAACAAAAATCCTGGATGGCTTAACTCCAATGTAAAAATGCATATAAAAGCAAAGGAGAAGGTCTTCAAAAAATACAAGGTTGAGGGATCATCCTCAGCATTCAGACTTTATAAAGAATGCAACAAGAAATGTAAGGGTGCAATTAGGACGGCTAAGATAGAACATGAAAGACGCATAGCAGAGGAGAGCAAAAAAAAATCCCAAGAAATTCTTTAAGTATGTAAACAGTAAAAAAGTAAACAGTAAAAAAGGGAGGACAGACCATATTGGCCCCATAAAGAATGAGGAAGGACATCTGGTTACAAAGGATGGGGAGATGGCAAAGGTATTGAATTTATTCTTCTCCTCAGTCTTCACGAGTGAATCGGGGGGCTTCAGTAACCAAAACTGCAGTGTTTATCCTCATGACACAACACAGGAAGCACCTCCATGGTTAACAGAGGACAGAATTAAAATTAGACTTGAGAAACTTAACATTAATAAATCACCGGGACCAGATGGCTTGCATCCGAGGGTACTTAGGGAACTCAGTCAAGTGATTGCCAGACCGTTCCTAATTTTTACAGACAGTCTACTGACTGGAATGGTACCAGCAGAGAAAAGCCAATGTAGCACCAATATTTAAAAAGGGCCCAAAATACATCCCTGGGAATTACAGACCAGTTAGCCTAACATCAATAGTATGTAAACTCTTGGAGGGGATGATAAGGGATTATATACAAGATTTTAGTAATAAGAACAATATCATTAGCAGTAATCAGCATGGATTCATGAAGAATCGTTCTTGCCAAACCAATCTATTAACCTTCTATGAGGAGGTGAGTTGCCATCTAGATAAAGGAAGGCCCGTAGACGTGGTGTATCTGGATTTTGCAAAAGCATTTGACACAGTTCCCCATAAACCTTTACTGTACAAAATAAGGTCCCTTGGCATGGACCATAGGGTGAGTACATGGATTGAAAACTGGCTACAAGGGTGAGTTCAGAGGGTGGTGATAAATGGGGAGTACTCAGAATGGTCAAGGGTGAGTAGTGGGGTTCCCCAAGGTTCTGTGCTGGGACCAATCCTATTTAATTTGTTTATAAACGACCTGGAGGATGGGATAAACAGTTCAATCTCTGTATTTGCATACGATACTAAGCTAAGCAGGGCAATAACTTCTCCGCAGGATGTGGAAACCTTGCAAAAAGACCTGAACAAATTAATGGGGTGGGCGACTACATGGCAAATGAGGTTCAATGTAGAAAAATGTAAAATAATGCATTTGGGTGGCAAAAATATGAATGCAATCTATACACTGGGGGGAGAACCTCTGGGGGAATCTAGGATGGAAAAGGACCTGGAGGTCCTAGTAGATGATAGGCTCAGCAATGGCATGCAATGCCAAGCTGCTGCTAATAAAGCAAACAGAATATTGACATGCATTAAAAGGGGGATCAACGCAAGAGGTAAAACGATAATTCTCCCACTCTACAAGGCTTTGGTCCGGCCGCACCTGGAGTATGCTGTCCAGTTCTGGGCACCAGTCCTGAGGAAGGATGTACTGGAAATGGAGCGAGTACAACGAAGGGCAACAAAGCTAATAAAGGGTCTGGAGGATCTTATTTATGAGGAAAGGTTGCAAGCACTGAACGTATTCTCTCTGGAGAAGAGACGCTTGAGAGGGGATATGATTTCAATTTACAAATACTGTACTGGTGACCCCACAATAGGGATAAAACTTTAAGTTTAATAAGAGTTTAATAAGACTCGTGGCCACTCATTACAATTAGAAGAAAAGAGGTTTAACCTTAAACTATGTAGAGGGTTCTTTACTGTAAGAGCGGCAAGGATGTGGAATTCCCTTCCACAGGCGGTGGTCTCAGCGGGGAGCATTGATAGCTTCAAGAAACTATTAGATAATCACCTGAATGACCGCAACATACAGGGATATACAATGTAATACTGACACATAATCACACACATAGGTTGGACTTGTGTCTTTATTCAACCTCACCTACTATGTAACTATGTAAAGTATGGGCAAAAGAGTTTTTTTCATTTTGGATCTATTCCCGCCAGAGAAGTCTGTTAAAATGAATACAAAAGTGTTACTGTTACGATGGACAAATCGGAAACCTAACTGACACTTTTTAAAAAAAAAATTATATTGTTTATTTTTGCAAAACAAGGTAACATGTCCTATTAGGCATTGCCACAGGAATAAAAATTGAAGATCCAAAGGACATGTATAATATGTGCAAGCACACAAAACGCAACAACATACTATTAATGCACACTCCGTTAGGCGGTTGCAGCAACCTTAAGGGCATATACATAGACCTAAAGCATAAAATAACTTAAGAGGTAGGTTCCAGAGCCACTCCTGGACTGTCAAAGACAGAGTGGAAAAGTTGACAACAATGTGGCCTTTCTGGCCCCAAAGTTGAGGGAGGGGGGCCAAAATAGCCTCCATCAGACCTCCCCCAATAGGCCACCACCACAAGGGCCACACACAGAAATATTTAAGTGCTGAGAATGAGGATTTAGGATCATTTTTGAAAGGTGACCTCCCCTACCATAGTGAAACATTAGGTCAGTATGTCAATCCTATGTATAGGCTAAGAACCATACATTTAAAAGGAAGAAAAACATTGTAAAAATCCAAATAAGAACAAAAAGGAAAAGAAAATCAGGTACGTACCTACAATTTTCGCTGTTGACCCAATCGTTCACACCAATGTCCGCCGATGTGCTGTAAGGAAGGTGGTAAAGGGAAGCAGAGGAAAGCCTCTCCCATGCTGAGAAAAGACTCTAGCTCACTGCTGCCGAGAACGCATTTACTGGAGGGGAGGGTTCCGCCAGTTTCAGAAGTGCCAAATCCAGACTAGAGGAAACCAACCTTGGGTCGTAAACATGATCTAGCCATGTTGCTCATATGCTGGTGAAGCGGTCGCGTTTACCCTTGCAAGTTGCTGTCAAGTCTCATCTGCATCCCTGATATCATTCACCTCATGTATCCACTCCTCCCGGCTGGGAACTTATGTGTGCTTCCATTAAATTGGCAGGAAACGCTTAGCTGCATTCAGAAGATGAGGTAATACCCTTTTTTTTTTATACTGACTAATCGGCAAAGGAGGGATATGAAAGAAAAAAATTTACCGGCTCAGGGGAATGTCTAAGACAAGGATATCTTGTATTTGGGCTTTAATGTCCTTTTCAAAAGGGTTCTATCACAGGGAATTCCCACCATCTATATGGCCGCAGCCTCGCCAGCATAGGTCAGAGGTAGAGGGGTATATTCGTGACCTGGTTGGCGGGCACTCTGTAACAGCATGATAGGATCTTGTAGTTTGTCTCTTTTATTTTAAAATCTTGTGAACTAGAATGAGTAAACTGATACAGGTGGGTCAGCTGAGCCTCAGAGAACACGAGCCCCAAGTTGCATTCCTATGCCCGGAGATACACAAGTTTGGCGTTAGGAGTGGCGGAACCTAACAGTTGATCTAGTTCAAAAGCCATATGGGGTATAGGTTCTTCAGCTATAAAAATACATTCAAAGGGCGTGATAGAGGATTTGTCTCTAATGGCACAGCCACGCTCCGCAAAAAAATAGTTGTTTAATGCCAGAAGTCCATAAGGAAACCACCACGCCAGGCTTTTAAAACCTCAAAGGTCAGCCGTTTACCATTCTCCATGAATTTGCCACAGCTGGCATTGCCATCGTCCGCTCATGGTCCAAAGAAAGCGATTTGTTCGCCAGGGGGAAACCACAGAAACCCCCCAAACGGAGCCAACGGGGACACAGGTGGGCCAGGTCCAACAACTTGTTAATCCAATCCCAAACTCTAATGCCCCGTACACACGGTCGGACTTTGTTCGGACATTCCGACAACAAAATCCTAGGTTTTTTTCCGACGGATGTTGGCTCAAACTTGTCTTGCATACACACGGTCACAAAGTTGTCGGAAAATCCGATCGTTCTAAACGCGGTGACGTAAAACACGTACGTCGGGACTATAAACGGGGCAGTGGCCAATAGCTTTCATCTCTTTATTTATTCTGAGCATGCGTGGCACTTTGTCCTTCGGATTTGTGTACACACGATCATAATTTCCGACAACGGATTTTGTTGTCGGAAAATTTTATCTCCTGCTCTCCAACTTTTGTGTGTCGGAAAATCCGATGGAAAATGTCCGATGGAGCCCACACACGGTCGGAATTTCTGACAACACGCTCCGATCGGACATTTTCCATTGGAAAATCCGACCGTGTGTACGGGGCATAAGAGCATGGGTCGTAAAGGGGGAGTGCTATCCGACAACCCCCTGTGTTACCGGGCCAACCACGCTAACTGACTCCTTTGGGGACCAGTGACACTAATACAGTGATCGGTGCTAAAAAACAAAATGCACTGTTACTGTACTAATGACATTGTCAGGGAAGGGTTTGGCATCAGGGGTGATCAAAGGGTAAAATGTGTTCCCTATGAGTGCTTTCTAACTGTGGGGGATGTGCTTTTACTAAAAGAAAACGGAAGATCTGTGTTTCTGTAAGCAAAAACACAAGATCTCCTCCATTTCCCCTCACTTTCCTTGTTTACATAGAAAGACCACTGTTCTGCCTCTCCTCACAAACGACCCGAATGATCGCGGGTGGCCGGCGTACATCGCATCCGCCGGACTTGCTGATTGGCTTCCGCTGTGTCCAATCACAGCGGGGCTCTGGTGGCGTGCCCTGAAGCCAAATAGGAAATCATGTACAGGTACGTGATTTTGCACTTAATGGCCACCCTGCAGCAGTATATGTACATGGGGCAGTCCTTAAGCGGCTAAGCTTGGTACACACTAGCGGTTTATTTTCGTTCAGCATGTTGAAGATCTCAGCAGGAGCTGCTGTACTAACTATGCAATGTTAGTACAGCAATCTCCCCTGCTGAGCTGTTGTGTTGTGACAGGGGGACCGCCCCCCTGCCAGGACACACAACGCTCAGTGCTCTCAGCCTTGCTTTGGAGCAGGCATCCCTAAATGGTGGCCCACGGTCCAAACAACCAATTACCAGCTTGCTGTTTCCATCCTCCATTCAGATCTGCTGTGCCTCCCGTCGTCCTCTCTGTCTAAGGTAGGGAAGATGCAATGTGGAAAGGGGGAGAGGCGCTGAGTACTGAAATGAAGAGATTGAGTACTCTAATGTGCTTGGGGGCTCAGTACTGTAATGTGTGGGGGGAGTTAAGGCTGAGTCCTGTAATGTCAGGAGGGGTGAGTACTGTAATGTGGGGGGCTTGAGGACTGTAATGTGGTGGAACTGAATACTGTATTGGTGGATGGAGGACAACAATGTGGGGGATATGAGTACTGTAATGAGGGGCTGAGGATAGTAATGTAGGTAAGCGGAGCACTGTAATGGGGGGGGGGGGTCGAGGACAGTAATGTGGGGGAGCTGAATACTGTATTGGGGGATGAAGGGCAATAATGTGGGGGATATGAGTACTGTAATGGGGGGGCTGGGGACAGTAGTGGGGGGGGGCTGAGGACAGTAACATGGGGGGGCTAAGTACAGTACTGTTGGAGGGTGTTTATGTCAAGGGGGTTTGAGAACACTACTGTGAAAGGGGGGATCTTGATGTGAAGGGACGGGAACTGTGATTTGCAGTGGACACTGTGGAACTGATGTAAGGATGGGATTGTGATATGGGGATCAGTTCAGATCTATGCATGCGCATTTGCTTGTGCATGTCACAGGTAGGTCAGGCCATTCATCTTAATGGGCTGCACTACCCATGAGAAATGCGGGGAAACAAGTCCCTGGCCCTTTTTTTTTTTTTTTTTTTTTTTTCTTTAAATTGTGCAGCACCAAGCTGCATGGTGTGCTAAAGTGTGGTGTGTTCCTCTGTGGGTCAGGAACATGTGCAATTTCGGCTTGCACAGGAGTCCTATGTGTCTTTGGCTCAGTTTCAGGGCCAAATTCAGGCAAAAATTTGACAAGGACAGACTTGTCCCTGAAACAAAGTACTGAAACGCACCGGACCCCCGCTGCGAGCCGCATCTGTCGTAGGTGTGAACCCAGCCTTAAGGTTAGTAGCGCCTCCAAAATGTGATATGAAATTAGATGTGTAATTTATGCCCCTAGAACACCTGAAGGTGCTCCTTGGATTTTGGGCCCCTCTATGCATCTAGACTGTGAAACAGTCACATACAGTGCCTTGCAAATGTATTATCCCCCTCGGCATTTCTCTTGTTTTGTTACATTACAGCCTTTAGTTCAATGTTTTTTTTTTAATCTGAATTATATGTGATGGATCAGAACACAATAGTCTAAGTTGGTGAAGTAAAATTAGAAAAATATATACATAAAACAATTTTTCAGAAATAAAAAACTGATCATTGGCATGTGTGTATGTATTCACCCCCTTTGTTATGAAGCCCATAAAAAGCTCTGGTGCAACCAATTACCTTCAGAAGTCACATAATTAGTGAAATGATGTCCACCTGTGTGCAATCTAAGTGTCACGTGATCTGTCATTACATATACACACCTTTTTGAAAGGCCCCAGAGGCTGCAACACCTAAAGCAAGAGGTTCCACTAACCAAACACTGCCATGAAGACGAAGGAACTCTCCAAGCAAGTAAGGGACAATGTTGTTGAGAAGTCAGGGTTAGGTTGAAAAAAAAAAAAAAAAAAACACAATCTTTGATGATCCCTAGGAGCACCATCAAATCTATTATAACCAAATGGAAAGAACATGGCACAACAGCAAACCTGCCAAGAGATGACCGCACACCAAAACTCATGGACCGGGCAAGGAGGGCATTAATCAGAGAGGTAGCACCTACCTAAGGTAATCCTGGAGAAGCTGCAGAGTTCCACAGCAGAGACTGGAGTATTTGTACAAAGGACGACATTAAGCCGAACGCTCCATAGAGTTGGGCTTTATGGCGGAGTGGGCAGAAGAAAGCCATTACTTTCAGCAAAAAACAAAATAGCATGTTTTGAGTTTGCAAAAAGGCATGTGGGAGACACCCAAAATGTATGGATATTGACTTTTTCTGTTATTTTGTCCTATTTGTTGTTTGCTTCACAAAAAAAAAAACATCTTCAAAGTTGTGGCCATGTTCTGTAAATTACATGATGCAAATCCTCAAACAATCCATGTTAATTCCAGGTTGTGAGGCAACAAAACACAAAAAATGCCAAGGGGGGTGAATACGTTTGCAAGGCACTGTATGTGGTATCTGCATACTTAAGAGGTGTAGAAAATGTGTTTTTGGAGTGTCATTTTAACCACTTCCATACCAGGCACTTTTCCCCTTACTGCCCAGGACAATTTTTAGCTTTCAGCGCTGTCGCACTTTGAACGACAATTGCGCGGTTATGCAGCACTGTACCCAAACTAATTTTTTTTGTCATTTTCTTCCCACAAATAGAGCTTTCTTTTGGTGGTATTTGATCACCTCTGCGTTTTTTAATTTGTGCGCTATAAATGAAAAAATCGTCAATTAAAAAAAAAAAACTGATGGGCACTGATAGGTGGCATTGGATAGGCAGCACTGATGAGCTACTGACGGGCATCACTGGCACTTTGGGGCACTGAGAGGCATTACTGATCGGCACTGTTGTGGGCACTGACAGGCATTTATTATGGGGACAGGCTGGCAGGTGTTGGGCACTGATTGGCACCTTTTGATGGGGGCTGTGCTGATTATCAGCACAGATGGTGCTGATAATCAGAGGCTGTCAGAGGCTTCACACCATGATCGGAGTTGCGGTGTGTCAGACTGACACACAGCACCTCTGATCGCCGTGCTACGCGCCCCCGCGGGCACGTGCCAGCTGTGATATCCTGATCACGTCATATGACGTCCGGTCAGGATATCACAACCACTTTGCCGCCGTCATTCTGCTATATGGCGGGCGGCGTGTGGTTAAGTATGCCTTTTGCTGTGTTAAAATGACAACTTTGTGGGAAAAAAATTTCTTAATTTTCAAAAAAATTGTGACAAACTACCTCTTATTAAATACCTTGGACTGTCGACTTTCTGGGGAAAAAAAAGGCAAATTTTTTGGGTGGTATTTGTACTATTCTGGCATTTAGGCAGTCAGTACATCAAGACTGATCAATTTTCAAATTATATATATATGCAGGAATTGATTTCATTCCCACTGTCAGTGTGAACCTGGGCTTAGTGTGACTGCTCTGAAATCTGAAAAATGACCTGGGCAGGACAGGTGGGAAAGTAGCCACTACATGGTTAAAGCTGGTAAAAGCTACAGACGCAACACGCCTTGGTCTTTTTCCAAATCTATGGAAACGCAACACAAGATCTATTGCTCTAGGGTTTAAACCTGAGCACCAAATAGAAATTTTAGTACTGAAAATGCAGGATGCGCTTGGCTGAAAACTGAAAATGACAGACAGTTTTTTTTAAATATATATATTATAATTTTTATATATAATTGTATTACATTTTTTAAATTTAATATCATAAATTTAAATGAATATGAATTTATTGTCGACCGTTATCGCCTTTAGTGCAAGAAAAATGTATCCCTTTAAATTCTATCTATGTCTTCACACTGGTCTGTTGCTCTTCCGCTGTAAAGTTAAAAATCTTGCTGCATTTGTGGTCAGTCGAAAAAAAAAAAAAACGCACTAAAAATGCACCTCCTTGTTGAAATGCATTGAAAAAGCAGCAATAATGCACCATGTTATGTTTTTGATGTGGTTTTTGATTCACATGACCTATGGAAAACACAATAAGCACAGTAAAAGCGTTTTGGGCACCATTATCGAACCCTTTTTTTTTTTTTTTTTTTTTTTTTTCTTTATCGGGAAAATGCCGAAAACACCATTTTTGGCTGATATGTTTTGGCTGCCGAAATTTCAGTGCATCTCTATTTTTGGAGACGAAGACGCGTGACTGCCGAGTGGATTTTTCTTCTGTAAAGGTGAACTTACCCCTTAACCACTTCTTCAGCCCCGGAAGATTTGGCTGTTCAATGACCAGCCCATTTTTTACGATACGACACTGCGTCGCTTTAACTGACAATTGCGTGGTCATGCGACGTTGTACCCAAACAAAATTGATGTCTTTTTTTTTCCCCCCTCAATTAGAGCTTTCTTTTGGTATTTGATCACTTCTGCGGTTTTTATTTATTGCGCTATAAACAAAAGAGTGACAATTTTGAAAAAAACACTATCTTTTGCTTTTTGTGAAAAAGAGGGGATAGGTATGGCGCTGCTCTTATTAAGAGGTGACCTACAACCTCTAAATACTTGAGGCGTGTGTGTCACGGGTGCGTTTAGTGCAAAAAGTGACACATCGCAGACAAGGAGGTACTTGGAGAACACAGGACAGGAAGTTTCCTCCCACTCCACAGGCTGCACAGTGGCTCATACTGTTAAGGTGAAATACCTCCTTGTGGGGTGAATAATAGCAGTGAGTGCGTTTCTTATGGGGCACTGTTTTCCAAGAAGCACAGAACAATTTGAAGGATCACATTGTCACTTTATTGGACTTTTTTTTTTTTTGTATACACCAGGGTTTAAGGACGGTATATGCATATTTCTGAACCCAGTTTCACAGCAACAATACACACGAGTCATATATGTTGGATTTTTTTGCACAGAAATGTCACTTTGAATTGCAGGTTTTGCACAGGATTGTGTTTATTTTATTTTCGTTTGAACATACCAGTATGTATTATTTATAAGCGGTTAGGAAGTTTACATAGGATTTTTTTTTGTGGATTTTTGTGAATATACAAATATTTATTTTCTGCACTTTTATTGTCACTTTTTGCACTAAATGCACCCGTGACACACACCCCTCAAGTATTTAGAGGTTGTAGGTCACCTCTTAATAAGAGCAGCGCCATACCTGACCCCTCTTTTTCACATTTCTTCTAGGTTCACCTTAGGATGAATTTATTGATAGAGGCTGCAGCTCCTCATTTTTCATTTTCACCATAAGCGCGGGGGTCTAATCATTTTTTAATCTTTTGCTATAATAAATATCCCCAATTAAAATTTTCCTCGGTTTAGGCCCATATGTATTCTACATATTTTTGGTAAAACACACACATACATTCATGCATACATATTTTTTTTTACTAGTAATGGCAGTGATCTGCGATATTGTGGCGGCCAAATTGGACACATTTTTGAGACCATTGACCATTTTATACAGCGATCAGTGCTATAAAAATGCACTGATTACTGTAAAAATGTCATTGGCATGGAAGGGGTTAACACTAGGGGGGAGATCAAGAGTTTAACTGTGTTCCCTAGGTGTGTTATAACTGTAGGGGGGATGGGACTGACTAGCGGAGGAGAGAGATCGGTATTCATACTTAGTATGAACACACGATCTCTCTCCTCTCCCCTGAGAGAACCGGTTTTCGCTCTGTAACGAGCGATTGCGGGTGCCTGGTGTTCAGCGCGCGCGCCGGGCACTCGCTTCGGCTCCGGGCACACGCTGCGGGCACGCATGCCCCTCCTACAGCATCTTAAAGGGCCGACGTACAGTTACCGCTGTTCGCCCAGGGGAGCCAACCTGCCGCAGTATAACTGTGGCGGCCGGTTGGGAACTGGTTAAAGTAACAAATTGCCTCTTATTTTTGAATACAGATATCCACCTGCTTATACATCTCAACTTAAATCCTGTGTAAAATAATGGCTCGGTCTCCCTTATCTTCATTTTGTAAGACTGGTGGCTGCTATGCCTGCTCCTTTCGTGAGCTACTGGTCATATAACCTTCCCTACGATGTTCGGTGACGTAATTCTGTTGCCACTCCCTATTATAGGAGGTTCTAGGCATCTCAGATTCCCGATGTGCCTTGCCCACTAACCTAGTGTAGTTTGATTGATAGGCTGAGCAGCGTGCAGTGATGTGGGTGTATTCAAAAGGCTTTGACTGGCAAAGTAAGGATCATGGGAAGTACTCGGCATGCAGTGAGGGCAACAAATAGTTCTGGGGGTCTCACACCTACCAGTCTAATGCCCTGTACACACGGTTGGACATTCCGACAACAAAATCTATGGATTTTTTCCGACAGATGTTGGCTCAAACTTGTCTTGCATACACAAGGTCACACAAAGTTGTCGGAAAATCCAATCGTTCTGAACGCGATGATGTAAAACACGTACAGCGGGACTATAAACAGGGCAGTAGCCAATAGCTTTCGTCTCTTTATTCTGAGCATGTGTGGCACTTTGTGCGTCGGATTTGTGTACACACGATCGGAATTTCCAACAACGGATTTTGTTGTCGGAAAATTTTATAGCAAGCTCTCAAACTTTGTGTATCGGAAATTCCGATGGAAAATGTGTGATGAAGCCCACACACGATCGGGATTTCCGACAACAAGGTTCTATCACACATTTTCCGTCGGAAAATCCGACCGTGTGTACAGGGCATTAGGCCCCTTTCACAGGAAAAACAGACAGGCGGATCAGAGTGGGCCACCCATTGACTTCTATGGGCAGACGGATATCAGCAGAGATGTGTCCTCTGACACCCGCCTGCCATCTGATCCGACAAGATCCGCTAAAAACAGGCGGATGGTGATATGTTCGCCATCCATCCAGCGTATCGGATGAAAACGGACAGGCTGTCCATTTTCATCCGATCTTGCCATAGAGAACAGTGGAGCTCTGACAGGTCCATCCCTGTACAGTGAGCAGAGACGGACCTGTCATCTGCCTGCTCAGCGGGGATCAATCTCCCGCTGAGCTGGCGGAGTATATCCAGCGGATCCGCTCCATGTGAAAAGAGCCTTAATTGCAATGAGAACTTTTAACGCTCTAAAAATGGAGCAACATTTCCACTGTTTGTAGCAGGTCATATATGATTGTGGCAATATAGTAACAAGTCAGTCCAAATAGACTTCTGTAATGTGCTTGGCAGAGAGTAATGCTGGTAGTCAAATTATTTAAAATCCACCATAAAGCTAAACTCTGGGATAAGTAAATATCATCTTAATACCAGGGTTATTTGTTTTCTTCCAGAATCTTAGTGTACTTTGTGTATTTCTTCCAGATCTATGCAGCAATCCAGTGTGATACATTGCCTCAGTGCAGAAGAATCCTGTAATAAAGACCAGTTACTACAGTTCTCTCTCCTTGTGCAGGGTGATTGGTCTTGTTTCTGCCCTCTCCTGTAGTTTTCTGTAGGCAGCCTGTACTGATTGGGGCATTCTGGGTCCCTCCCAAAGCTTTGCCCTCTGCATAGGTTAGGTACAGCACGGTGATAATGGCATTGCTACTTTTACACAGTAATATCATCTGGGTTTGCAAAGGCATTTGGTGCATACAATGTGGATTTATATTCTTTTGTGGCTATGGAAGAATGTAATTAAATTCATTTTTGTGCCCAGACTTCAGCTTTAGGGATATTTCAGTGTTAACCTGACTGTATATAGTTATAAAAAGAATAAGGATGAATGATAATGTTTGCACAGATTTCAGACAATTGACTTTTAATAAATTTATCTCTCCTTTTAGGGAATGGCAATTTCTGTCTTGGGGCCAACGTTCCCTGATCTGGCTGCTAATGTAGACAGCACTGTAGGAAACATTTCTTACATTTTTGTGGGACGCTCCATGGGGTATCTTGGAGGCTCCGTCTTGGGAGGTGTCCTCTTTGACCGTATGAATCAACACTTGCTGTTGGGTATGTATAAAATGTGTAACTCCGATTATGTATTTTATTGCTTTTTTTTTTTTTTTTTTTTTTTTTTTTTTTTAAAAGGAAGAAATTACTAAGTATATACAGTAAATGCTTACTCTGAATACAGTTGACTTTTTTTCATAGTATATTGCTGAGCTTACTTGGGCTCCGTTCACATTTCCTCTTTACGAATTGCGGGTGGAATCGCTGCGCTTCTGCCCACGATTCGCAATAGCGGCAAATTGCAGGATGCCCGTGAGTTCCCGTTGCGTTGCCCGTTGATTTTAATAGCACCCCAAGCGCGGCGCGACTTTGCCATGATTCGTCGGGCGACAGTCGTGGTAAAAACGTGCGAACAGAATGGCGGGACGCCCCTCGCCCAAAAGAAATACAGGAGCTTCTTATGGGCATCCTGCGATTCTATTTGCGTGCCTTTATTGTGATTGACGTCCCCATACGCGGAGATGTGAATGGAGCCTAATCTTTGAAATATATACTTTTTTCAAGGTTTTATCTGTATTTCTAAGATGATAGCTTGTGATCGAAAATACCATGACATCATTTACATGTCGCAAAGTAAAAGCTTGACCCAGATATTGAACAGTTGTCAGCTGTGTATCCTCTTCATGACGTCCCCTGGCAGCCCTTTAAAGCGGGAGGTCATTAAGACACTT
This sequence comes from Aquarana catesbeiana, assembly GCF_042186555.1. Lineage (NCBI taxonomy): Eukaryota > Metazoa > Chordata > Amphibia > Anura > Ranidae > Aquarana > Aquarana catesbeiana. The sequence continues at coordinate 372,435,210 of NC_133327.1, forward strand.
TGCTAACCCCAAAATAATACTCACAGTTTGGGTGTAATATTTCTGCCTCTGTCTGTTTTCGTACTGAAGAAAAACTTAAAAAATGTGATGCTGGCTGTTTCCATCTTGCTTGTGGGCATGTGAAGCCCACAAGCATTGATTTCCTGGATGCGGTGAATGCTGTTCATTCACAGCTTGTTCACACGCATGATCATTGTTTCCCGCACTGAATCTTGGGAAGCCTGACACTAAGCTCCCAGGAGACAGTGCGGCGCCGGGGAAAGTCAATAAACACGCCTACTCCCATGGGAGGAGAGACAGGAAGTGCCACAATAAAGTACAATATAAAGGTAATTGCAGCGATTAAAAATTTTTTTCGTGCGGCATTTGAACATCTATGCAATTAACTGAAGGGGGTAAGAATAAGTTAAAAATTTGAGTGGAATCCCGCTTTAAGTGAGCCTAAATGGTGGGAGGTGCAGAGGCTTCCAATTCACTTGACCACTGTGATTAGAATTCACAGCGGTCACATGATCGGGAGCCTGTCCTGCTGGCTCCTGACTTGGACAATGACCAAGAGCTAAACAACAACAATAATCCAGCGCCAGTGATAGACTACCTAGAGAGCTAAAACAAGGCATGAGGTGTGTAACATATTTAGTTACCACACCATGTAATATAACATCTTATGTACATGTAACATGACTTGAAATTGAGGGAGGAGGGAAGTGGAAGAAACACCCGTGCAGCTGGTGTGAGCTCCTTATCAGCCAGCAGCGTTTTTTTCTCTCAGCATCGCCAGCTCCACCCTTCTGGTTTGACTATTTTACCATCAGTCCCCTTGTTTGGCACCATTTATTTATCATTGAATCAATTCCATCTTGAAGGGCCACAGGCCGATTAGGCAGATGTGAGTTCCATCAGCCTGCTGGCGTAATTATTTCTCCCCTGGTCGGCCTCCCATATTCATCACTGGATTCCGTGTAGTGACACCATCTACCACTGAGGATTTTCACCCTCGAGGAGACAGTCTTGAGAGTCAGCGGTCTGCTTCCACCAGCTGACACTCCGGCGGCTCTCCTGTGCTGACGTCATCATCTACCGCCACGGAGCCTTGGCGAGGCTTCTCTCCTCATGGCGGAGCATTGGCTCTTCCCACGCCACATCAACTACACCAGGGCTTGACAAATTTGCTTAGAATCTAGGAGCCAGCTGAAAAAGTTAGGAGCCAGTTTTTTTAAATCTTCTGCCCAGCGCCCAGAACTGCATGTCTGGGGCATCGGGCAGTAAGAATTGCTCATGCCTGAAGCCAAGCAAAAAAAACCCCCAAAATATTATAAAAAAAAAAAAAAATCAACTTTTTTGTTGTTTGTTTATAAGATTTTGCAAATAAGTTTTTTTTCCTCCTTCACTCATGTAATCTGATAGGCGGCACTGATGAGCACTGATGGGCTGCACTGATGAGGTGGCATTGAGGTTTGAACTGATGGGCACCAATAGGCAGCACTGAGGTGCCACGGATGGGAACTGACAGGTGGTACTGATAGGCAGCACTGAGGTGGCACTGACAGGTAGCACTAATGTGCACTGACAGGTGGCACTGAGGTGGCACTGATAGGCAGCACTGAGGTGGCACTAATAGGCAGCACTGAGGTGGCACTGACAGGCAGCACTAATGTGCACTGATAGGCAGCACTGACAGGTGGCACTGATGGGCAGCACTGAGGTGACAGTGATGGGCAGCACAAATGAGCACTGACATGGCACTGATGGGCAGCACTGAGGTGGCACTGAGGTGGCACTGATGGGCAGCACTGAGGTGGCACTGATGGGCAGCACTGAGGTGGCACTGACAGGTGGCACTGGGCAGCATTGAGGTGACACTTATGGGCAGCACTAATGGGCAGCACTGAGGTGGCACTAATGGGCAGCACTGAGGTGGCACTAATGGGCAACACTGAGGTGGCACTAATGGGCAGCACTGAGGTGGCACTAATGGGCAGCACAAATGAGCACTGAGGTGGCACTGATGGGCAGCACTGAGGTGGCACTGATGGGCAGCACTGAGGTGACACTGATGGGCAGCACTGAGGTGACACTGATGAGCAGCACCAATGAGCACTGAGATGGCACTGATGGGCAGCACTGAGGTGGTACTGATGAGCAGCACTGAGGTGGCACTGATGAGCAGCACTGACAGATGGCACTGAATGGAATTGATAGGCAGCACTGACAGGTGACACTGACAGGCAGAACAGAGATGGCACTGACAGAGGGCACTGAGGTGGCACTCCCCGTCCACAACGGCGGTAAGGAACGGGCGACTGATCATGCCCGCAACCTCATCCCCAGCTGTCAAACTGAGAAGATGATGTCGGAGGTAGGCCGGCAGTGAGAGCACGCCATGCTCATCACAGCACCGCCCACCAGAGGAGGGTGCTGGTACGCAGAAAGGAGCGCGTATCCCGCTCCAGCAGGCCGCAAAGCCGCGGCCTCAATTTTGGCCAGCCCAACCGAAGTCCGCGCACCCGCGGGGGGGGGGTGGGGGAGGCACTTTGCAGGTATACAGACCGCTGCTGCGGTGTAGCCCAGGCGCCAGGATGCAATTTCCAGTCGCCATTGCGACCTGGCGCCTGGGTTTTGTCGAGCCCTGAACTACACAGTTCGCTGGAGCCGTTGTGTCGTCTTGTATGGTACCAGACCCTATAGCCAGCGGGGAATTTGTGAGTCCCCTTGATTCCTTGCTTTGAGCGCCCCTTTCCGCTCTTACCACTTCATCCCATTGCCTTTTGTTGGGGCATACATTTGGATGGATCTCCCGTGCTTGTTTCCTGTTGTTAAAGGACTAACTGACTTTTATTTCAAGTGCACATTTATATGTTTTTAATTTAGTGCAATATAGTACTGTGTTACTGTGGGTTCAATTGTAATACTTCCTTACAACTTGGTTTTATAATTCACCAATTACAATTCACAATTTACAATTATAAATCATTATTGGTTTCATTAAACTACTCAGTTTTATTTTTGACTGTTGCAGTTTGTTTTTGTGATATCCAGAGCGCTGGACAGTTTTTTTTTCAAGAGCTGCTGGAGACAACTTTGCCAGTGTGCTGGAAGCGTGCGTGCTTTCAGCACACAGCCTCAAACCACTGTGGACACATGTGCGATGGCTAGGTTTTTTTCCTTTTTTCCTACTGCTATATGCATGTGGTCAGGAAGAGGATATTTACATTTGAACTGCTTATCTTTTTCTTTGCAGGGAAAAACATCTGCTTTACTTTACTTTTACATAGGGCCCCAACAGCAGCTCATATTTACCCCTCCTTCATTCCCCTGCAACTTCGTTCACCTCCCGGTAATGAAGAAAAATATTTGGTACTTCTGCCTATAGGGAGCATGTTACTCACTCCTTTTCTTCCATGTGACAGTGCTGCTGTAATGATTGGGACGATTGGCCATTCAGACACCCTCACATGGGGCAGACAGAGTCCTGAGCCCTGTGTAAGCTCCTTGTTGCATCTTTAAGCTTACACAGGGCTAAATCTGTTCGCTCAGAGTGGCAGGAGAACAACAGGTTCCTTTAATACCCAACTCCCCAGCAGCATATAATTAACTTCATTTCACTGATGCGCCGCTCAATTCACCTTCTGAGAGTGAATGTCACTGGCATAGCTTACACGGGATTGTGAATTCCTTTGTGATGAAACTCATTTGCCCAGTGCTGTCATGTGTCTGTGTAACATGCCTCTCCATACATGGTAACATTGGGAATTTTCTTTGGTTCCTGGCTTTAAACAGAGCATTTTTGGAGTAAAGCAAGGGTAAGTATAGCTATTGGGGATGGGGGGGGGGGGTAAAGCAACTCTGCATTGCCCTGAATTTGGCAAAACATGGGTTTTCTTCAAGGCAAACTAATAAACTTGCCCCTCTCTTCCAATACCACTGACCAAGGAAGTCCACTGAGATTTCAAGGAACCTTTTAGACATCTTGACTGTTGACTGCTGAGTTTTGCAGTTGGACAATAAAAACCTGGTTTTGCTCAACCACCCCTCAAAATGATATAATATATGAAAATCTATATACTTCAACTCGCTGGGCTTGCAGGAATCATCATTTTATTGTTTATCAAACATGTAAATAGTTAAAATTGGTACCATAACACACTATTGCACACACACCTAAAAACATTCATCCACCTCACTCGCAGAATAAGACACATCGTACCCATAATATATATGTATACTCACAAATTGTGTATATGAAGGTGAACCGAGGTACTAGACTGGTGATCCTACAGAGTGTCATGGGTTGGACCTATAAATCCCCAAAGTAATACTGTACATGGATTTAGAAAAAGGATGCTTGAACTAGTGTCCAGAGTAATTCTCCAAAAAAGTCCAGACTGTGTAATCTGAAAAGAGAATCCTTGACTGTGGTATACTGGTTCTATCTCCTGATAGACTCCTGAGAGATAGTGTTCCAGAGGAGAATCGGTCAATGGCTAAATATATATTTTGACTTCATTGGCAGGGAATCTGCCTGTGTAGGATAGCCATAGGAAGTATGAAAGTTCCTCCCTCACACTCCAGTAATTACAAGTTGCATAGAGTAAACGCATTCACACCAGCACTATGAAATTAGCTGCTAATATCCTGGTTGCTAAGCAAGCAAAGTCCATATAGTTCATTTAAATATTATTAGGCAGTCCATATAATAGTATTCATGCATAAATACTTATCAATTCCAGAAGCCTGTGGGAATCTTGGTCCAAAATCCAGTCAGAGGAATATTATCCTTTTGTCTTGGAGCATTATTTGATCCTTTTGTCTTGGAGCATTATTTGATCTCCCAAGCCACCAGTGATGGATAGTGAGGAGGTGGACAGACAAAATGGCCTGACCGGCTTTGCCGTACACAGGCTGGCTGCTTCAGAAGCAAATGGGGGCCAGAAAGGTCACCATGTGCTTAAATATAGTTTGAAAATGGTCGTCACACTGCCAAAACACGTGACGTTGCCACGCACGTGATTTCATTGTGCACGTGGCATCATGCATGTGATGTGGCAGCCATAATCCAGCACATCAGAGCATGCTGCGACCATCCTCAGCCCTAGCACCCTCTGACGTGCTGAATTATGGTCCAAAGTCAGCGCAGCCCTCTACCAGGAAATTCAAGAGCACTTCATGCTTCCCTCTGCTGATCTACTTTATGGAGATGCTGATTTCGTTTTCCAGCAGGACTTGTCATCTGTCCACACTGCCAAAAGTACTAATGCCTGGTTTAATGATCATGATATACCTGTGCTTGATTGGCCAGCAAACTCGCCTGACCTAAACCCCATAAAGAATCTGTGGGGTATTGTCAAGAGGAAGATAATAGACACCAGACCTAACAATTCAGTCGAGCTGAAGGCCGCTATCAAAGCAACCTGGGTTTCCATAACACCTCAGCAATGCCACAGGCTGATCACCTCCATGCCACGCCGCATTGATGCAATAATTGATGCAAAAGGAGCCCTGACAAAATATTGCGTGCATACTATACTGTAAATGGACATACTTTTCAGTAAGCCAACATTTCTGTATTAAAAATCTTTTTTTTTTGGTCTTGTGTAATAATCTAAATTTCCGAGATACTGAATTTTGGGTTTTCACTAGCTGTAAGCCATAATCCTCAAAATTAAAAGCAAGAAATGCTTGCAATAATAGGAGTTTCTCTTTTTGAATTGAATTACTGAAATAAATTTTAACTTTTTGATATTCTAATTTTTTGAGAAGCACCTGTATATTATGGGTACGATGTGTTTTTATTCTGCGCGTGAGGTGGAGTAATGTTTTTAGGTGTGCATACAATAGTGTGTTATGGCACTAATTTTAGGTATTTACATGTTGGATGTATACAATAAATTGATGATTCCTTCGAGCCCAGTAAGTTGACGTATATCATTTTTTCATATTATATAATTTTGAGAGGTGGTTGAGCAAAATCAGGTTTTAGTGAACTCTTTTGTCCATTTGCCCTTACTGTTGACTCCCACCATTTTGATTTACATTTTTGTATTTATGGAGAGGACAATGAGGGGGGTAGTGTTTGGAGGGTCCATTTTCAGTGTTCATAAGTTGCAGCCAAAAGTCGTATTGTTTCTGTGGGCACATTAAAGGTATTTTCTAGTTTTACTTTGATATTTTATTCTTCCCTTGAATGATTTCCTAAGATCGTAAGGGTTTTTTTTTATTATTTATTTATTTTTTTATATTTTGATGCTTTGGTTGGCCCACTACTTTCACATGGGGATATGGGGAAAGACTTCAACCGTGTGTAAGTTCCTCTAGTCAGAACTTACTTACACAAGGCTTTCTTTCCTCTGTTGGGAACTAGTGGCGAAGTGTGAACATAGGTGCCATAGGGTTTCTCATACCTGGTTGATTCAATACCAGAAGTCATGCGATGTGTGTACAGTGCATGCTTTTAGGTTAGTGTTGGGAAGCAAAAATGCACCACAAAAGAGCAGGTGGTGAGAAGCTGAAGGAAGAAGGTGGTTTTGCCAGCAAAATGTTTTCCCAGCCAATCCTTGCTAGCCAGTCAGACACAACTCTGTTCGCACAGCTTGGTGCTGCAGCTGACTTAAAGCAGAACTAAACCCTCCTATACATTACAGCCAAGAAAGCTGCCATCTTTGCCTCAGTTTGATTTGTATAGTGCTGCACATGTGATCAGCTATGACACCAGCCATTTGATGCCTTGACAGTTTGGTTGGAATCACAAGCGGCTGATACAGTTAGCCTTCACAGCATGCCTTGAATGTAACTATTTTGCTAAACAGTTGAAACGGAACTGAAGTTCCACTATAAGAAACAGCGAGCGGGCAGGCTTTTATTTCATCATGCATTGTCTCTTCTGCAATAAAATGCCCCTACCTGCACCTCACTGTCTTCTCAGGTGCTGTAAACTGAGCTGCACATGCAAAGCTGAGCTTACAGTGCTGGGCCGGTCTCTTGGATACTGGGTTGACTGGCTCCTGCGGAGATATGACATCATCCCCAGCCTGCCAATGAAGACGACCAAAAACCAGCACTCAGAAGAAGATGCCAGTATTGGCGAAGGACCATTGGATGAGTAAATATTCACCATTTTAGTTTTGCTTTAAATTGATGGGTTTAGTTCCGCTTTAAGCAGGAAATTTAAACAGACTCTTGGAATTCCAGTACAGCTGTAAAGTTTCTGTGGGCTCATTCACTAAAGAGTATCGCATGAGCTAATTGGATCACGTGACAACTTTTTTCCAATTCTTATGCGATATTCAAAATATTAATATACAGCATAAACTGACTCTAGAGTCAATTCACTAAACCATATAAATTAATAAATACATTCATTGAAAAGTCGTGGCCCAGCCATGCGTTAATCAAGGAATATATTGTGTATGTGTGATATCTATCTATCTATCTATCTATCTATCTATCTATCTATCTATCTATCTATCTATCTATCTATCTATCTATCGGGACGGAAAGTATTCAGACCCCCTTTTTCACTTTGTTATCATTTAAGTTCTTTTTTTTTTTCCTAATTAATACCCCATATTGACAGAAAAACATGGAATTGTTGACCTTTTTGGAGATTTATTAAAAAAGAAAAACTGAAATATCACATGGTCCTAAGTATTCAGACCCTTTGCTGTGACACTCATATATTTTACTCAGGTGCTGTCCATTTCTTCTGATGATCCTTGAGATGGTTCTATGCCTTCATTTCAGTTCAGCTGTGTTTGATTATACTGATTTGACTTGATTAGGAAAGCCACACACCTGTCTATATAAGACTTTACAGCTCACAGTGCATGTCAGAGCAAATGAGAATCATGAGGTCAAAGGAACTGCCTGAAGAGCTCAGAGACAGAATTGTGGCAAGGCACAGATCTGGTCAAGGTTACAAAAAAAATTTCTGCTGCACTTAAGGTTCCTAAGAGCACAGTGGCCCCCATAATCCTTAAATGGAAGACGTTTGGGGACGGCCAGAACCCTTCCTAGAGCTGGCCGTCTGGCCATGCTGAGCTATCGGGGGAGAAGAGCCTTGGTGAGAGAGATAAAGAAGAACCCAAAGATCACTGTGGCTGAGCTCCAGAGATGCAGTCGGGAGATGGGAGAAAGTTGTAGAAAGTCAACCATCACTGCAGCCCTCCACCAGTCAGTACTTTATGGCAGAGTTGCCCGACAGAAGCCTCTTCTCAGTGCAAGACACATGAAAGCCCGCATGGAGTTTGCTAAAAAAACACCTGAAGGACTCCAAGATGGTGAGAAATAAGATTCTTTGGTCTGATGAGACCAAGATAGAACTTTTTGGCCTTAATTCTAAGCGGTATGTGTGGAGAAAACCAGGCACTGCTCATTACCTGTCCAGTACAGTCCCAACAGTGAAGCATGGTGGTGGCAGCATCATGCTGTGGGGGTGTTTTTCAGCTGCAGGGACAGGACAACTGGTTGCAATCGAGGGAAAGATGAATGCGGCCTAGTACAGAGATATCCTGGATGAAAACCTTCTCCAGAGTGCTCAGGGCCTCAGACTGGGCCAAAGTTTACCTTCCAACAAGACAATGACCCTAAGCACACAGCTAAAATTAGGAAGGAGTGGCTTCACAACAATTCCGGGACTGTTCTTCAATGGCCCAGCCAGAGCCCTGACTTAAACCCAATTGAGCATCTCTGAAGAGACCTAAAATGGCTGTCCACCAACGTTTACCATCCAACCTGACAGAACTGGAGTGGATCTGCAAGGAGGAATGGCAGAGGATCCCCAAATCCAGGTGTGAAAAACTTGTTGCATCTTTCCCAAAAATACTCATGGCTGTATTAGATCAAAAGGGTGCTTCTACTAAATACTGAGCAAAGGGTCTGAATACTTAGGACCATGTGATATTTCAGTTTTTCTTTTTTAATAAATCTGCAAAAATGTCAACAATTCTGTGTTTTTCTGTCAATATCGGGTGCTGTGTGTACATTAATGAGGAAAAAAATGAACTTAAATCAGAGTGAAAAAAGTAAAGGGGGTCTTAATACTTTCTGTCCCCACTGTGTATGTGCGTATGTATGTATGTGTGTGTGTGTATGTATATGTATATGTGTGTGTATATATATATATATATATATATATATATATATATATATATATATATATATATATATATATATATATATATATATATATATTTTAATATTAAAAATAATATACGCCAGCATACTCTTAACAGATTTTGTACATTTACCCACTGACAAAGAAATGATCAGTCTTTAATTTTAATGGTAGGTTTATTTGAACAGTGAGAGACAGAAGAAACAACAAAAATATCCAGAAAAACACATTTCAAAAAAAGTTTTTTATAAATTGGATTTGCATTTTAATGAGTGAAATAAGAATTTGACCTCTTTGCAAAACATGACTTAGTACTTGGTGGCAAAACCCTTGTTGGCAATCTCAGAGGTCAGATGTTTCTTGTAGTTGGCTACCAGGTTTGCAAACATCTCATGAGGGATTTTTTTCCCACTCCTTTTTGCAGATCCTCTCCAAGTCATTAAGGTTTCGAGGCTGATGTTTGGCAACTTGAACCTTCAGCTCCCTCCACATATTTTCTATGGGATTAAGGTTGGGAGACTGGCTAGGCCACTCCAGGACCTTAATGTGTTTCTTCATGAGCCACTCCTTTGTTGTCTTGGCCGTGTGTTTTCAGTCATTGTCATGCTGGAATACCCATCCAAGACCCATTTTCAATGCCCTGGCTGAGGGAAGGAGGTTCTCGCCCAAGATTTGACGGTACGTGGCCCCATCCATCATCCCTTTGATGCGGTGAAGTTGTCCTGTCCCCTTAGCAGAAAAACACCCCCAAAGCATAATGTTTCCACCTCCATGTTTGACAGTGGGGATGGTGTTCTTGGGGTCATAGGCAGCATTCCTCCTCCTCCAAACAAAGCAAGTTGAGTTAAAGAAAAAGAGCTTGATTTTGGCCTCATCTGACCACAACACTTTCACCTAGTTCTCCTCTGAATCATTCAGATGTTCATTAGCAAACTTCAAACTGGCCTGTAGATGTGCTTTCTTGAACAGGGGGACCTTGCGGGTGCTGCAGGATTTCAGTCCATCATGGCGTAGTGTGTTACCAATTGTTTTCTTGGTGACTATGGTCCCAGCTGCCTAGAAATCATTGACCAGATTCTCCCGTGTAGTTCTGGGGTGATTCCTCACCGTGCTCATGATCATTGAAACTCCACGAGGTGAGATCCTGAATGGAGCCCCAGACTGAGGGAGATTGACAGTTATTTTGTGTTTCTTCCACTTGCGAATAATCGTACCTGCTGTTGTCACCCTCTCACCAAGCTGCTTGACAATGGTTTTGTAGCCCATTCCAGCCTTGTGTAGGTCTACATTCTTGTCCCTGACATCCTTGGACAGCTCTTTGCCATGGTGGAGAGATTGGAATCTGCTTCTGTCGATAGGTGTCTTTTATACAGGTAACATGCTGAGATTAGGAGCACTCCCTTTGAGAGAGTGCTTCTAATCTCAGCTTGTTACCTGTATAAAAGACACCTGGGAGCCAGAAATTTTGCTGATTGATAGGGGATCTAAAACTTATTTCGCTCATTAAAATGCAAATCAATTTATAACTTTTGTTGAAATGTGTTTTTCTGGATATTTTTGTTCTGTCTCTCACTGTTAAAATAAACCTACCATTATAATTTTAGACTGATAATTCCTATGTCAGTGGGCAAACATTCAAAATCAGCAGGGGGTCAAATACTTTTTTTTCCCCTCACTGTAGCAGGTGGCCGCCAACATCCTTAACAACTGGTAAATATCATAGTTGTTAAGGAGCGGGTGGCCACTGTGTCCTTTAACAAGCATGACTCACCTGCTGTCACCAAAGCCCACCCCCCCCCCCCCCTCCAATGTTGAGGGCACATGGTCTGGCTTGTTTAAGGAGTCCATTGGACTGGTAGGGATTTTGGGGAGACCCCTTGCCATTTTTTTTTTTTTTTTTTTTTCTTGAATGTTTGGTTCCCCCTAAAATCCACACCAGACCCAATGGCCCTGGTATGGATTTGGGAGGGACCCCATGCTGTTTTTTCTTTTTCCTCTTCCTTTTTTTTTTAATTATTAAATGTCGGCAAGCCTTTTGTTTTACGTTCTGCAGCTCAGCAGATGAGTCATGATTGTTAAGGACGCATGCCTGCGTTAAAATACCGTCAGCTTTCACTACAAAAATACCACATCATGTCATAAAATAGAGGTATTTTACAACATTTGTTAAAGCGGTAGATACTGCTTTATGAATTGAGCCCTGTAAGGCCCCATTCACACCTCAGGGTTTTGTAGCTTAAAGCTCCAGAACGCTGGAAGAGAAAAAAATCTATTGTTCTCTATGGAGATGGTTCACATCACCACTCCAAATCGCCTGAAGCCAAACGCCTGAAGCTTAAAGTTCTGGAGCTTTTTTTGTAGCTCAATTCGGGGAGATTTGGGCATTTTTTTCTGCTTTTTACATTGGTGACCTTTTGACTTGTACAAAATTGCGGCAAAATCATGTGACTTTCTGCCTGAAAATGATACGCTCAGGTGTGAATGCAGCCTGAGAGAGAGAGTAAAAAAAATAGATTATATTTGCATACATCTTTGATTATTTTGAGATATTGAAGGATCCAAGGTATTTTAAAAAAGTGGTACTTATTCTTAAATTCCTTACGGTCACATTTGCATGCAATGTTGAGCTCTAACGAGCAGGGCCCTCTGATCCCTCCTGTATTGATTTTGTATTGTGAGTGTACTGTGACTGTCTGCCCTCATGTTGTAAAGCGCTGCGCAAACTGTTGGCGCTATATAAATCCTGGTCATTAACATTGTAATGGTTTGCAGACTGACTAAAAAACAAAGTGCAATGTGTGAGCAAGACCCAACATTGAAACTAGAGCCGAAGAAACATACCTGTACATGCTTGTTATTGAATTATTTTTATTGTGAATCTGTCTTTTTTTTTTTTTTTTTTTTTTTTTTTTTTTTGTGAAAATGTTGAAATTTGTTAATGCTCAAGCTCTTTTTTTTTTTTTTCTTTAACAGGATTTTCCATGATGGCGACCTGTATAGGCCTTTTAGTTTTGCCTTGGTGTAAGAAGGCCATTCTTCTGACTGGAGCGATGTCTGTTGTGGGCATATCAATGGGATTCTTAGATACTGGTAACTTTATTCTCTTAACATTACAGAGGAATATCAAAAACATTATCAAGATGTTCATTAATATATATTTTTATTGTGTTGTTTAGAACAGTCCTTAACATAATCATGTATAACAAGTGGCTGCAAGTTGTTACAGGTTATTTCATTTGCAATTAATGCAGTGCAAATATATCTTAAGACAGCCTTTCTCAACATATTAATCCCTTAAATTTTCATATCTCAGGGAACCCTTACTAAAACAGGTGTAGGGGTCAATGAGAAGAAATGCCCCTTACATGTAGGATGAATACAATCTTCACAGTAGTGGTCAGCCTTACAACCACGGAAAAGATCATTGGCATCATGCTACTGGTTTTGCCGAGTGGTATTGGACCTGGACGTATAGGTCAATCGGCCACAACGCAAAGTACCCCTAGCACCCCCTGGAGAAAACTTGGTGTTCCACGCAACCCAGGTAGAAGTTAGCTTTCCTAAAGAGGGCAATGTACATTTCAAGAATTTTTAACAAACTTTGTTGCAGTTTCCTGCTATTTGATATTCTGAAGTAATAGCTGTTTGTGTCCATGTGCAATGTTAATGGGAGTGACTTTATAATTGTCAATCAGCTGCTGCACTTGCAGGGCTCTAATATATTTATATATATTATATATACTTTTTAACTATATAGTAATGTTCTGAAAATTACTATATAATGTTTGGCAGATTGCCTCCTAAAGAAAGCGTGAATGTGAACAGACACAAAGAAATTTTAATAATGTGTGTTTCTGTAAAAGGAACATGTGATATAGTGCATTATGTTGCATCAACTTTTTTTTTTTCCCCCCACCGTTTTGTTACTGAGATTGTGTTTTTGATGTATTCATTTCTAATTGTTTTCTTCTCCCATGTCAGGTGGAAATGTTGTCATTCTAAACACTTGGGGAGATGAAGCTGGACCCCATGTTCAGGCACTGCACTTCAGTTTTGCCCTGGGGGCTTCTCTGGCACCAATCTTGGCAAAATTAATTCCAGAAATTCTGCCCTTTGATAAGATCAATAAAACATCACAAGAAGTACTAAATATGCCTCTTGAAATTAAGAAGTCAATGCTGTCCTATATTGTTATTGCCACATACATTTTACTGGTCTCTATATTTTTATTTATCTTGTACTGTAAAAGTCCGTCCAATCGATCAGCCGCTAAGGGTTCAGAAGAAAAAGGAAGGACAGCCAAGTATCATAACGCTCTCATTTTTCTTCTTTGTTTGTTTTTCTTTTTCTATGTTGGGGCAGAAGTTGCCTATGGTTCATACATATTTACATACGCAATCACTATGGCAGAGATGGATCATGATAAGGCTGCAGGGCTGAACTCTATATTTTGGGGGGTGTTTGCTACAGTTCGAGGTTTTGCTATCTGCTTTGCGACATGTTTGTATCCTGGCACCATGCTGCTTCTTAGTGTGATTGGCTGCACTGTTTCATCTGTATGTTTAATGATCTTTTATAAAAAAGACATAGTCCTTTGGATTGGAACTGCACTGTATGGAGCATCAATGGCTACCACCTTTCCCAGTGGTTTCTCTTGGGCACAGCAGTACACGACTATAGGAAGCAAGTCGGCTTCCTTATTTGTGGTTGGAGCAGCACTTGGAGAAATGGCAATTCCTGCCTCTGTAGGATACCTTCAGGGAATGTTGCCCACTCTTCCAGTACTTATGTACACCATCTTGGCATCTTCTGCTGTGACAGCTGTCTTGTTTCCAGTCATGTACAAACTGGCCACTTCTTCGCAGGACAAGGTACGGTGGGGTGCAGTTGAAAGTGAAGACCGAAGGGCTTTACTTTCAAGTTCTGGCCTAGAGGAAGAAGAAGAGGAGGAGGATGCTCAGCAATGGAATGATGCAGATTTTGAAGCCATTGAAATGAATGACCGAAGTAAAAATTCTATTACTCTGATAACGGAGGATGCATCAGAGGTGACTTCCACTTCCAACAGCAACAACCAAACTTTCTCCAAGAATGGGACACTCGGCGATCAGGTGGTTGACAGGTCACCTTTAAAAAAACTGCTGAATGTGGACAGAGAAAAAAATGATTAAATTTGTATTGCAAATCGGTTTTATTATTTTTACCTGCTTAGCAGATAGGAACGCAAGTTGTCTACAATGATCTGGAAATGTTATATAATTGAAGGATAGAGGAAATCCAGACAGAAAGGAAAAGCCTTTTTCATTTACTTTTGTTGCCCGCCTTTAAACTGTTTGTGTGCTACTGTAAACTTCCTTGCTAAAGTTCAGCTATATAGATACTTTACCCCAAATATTTAAGTTCATCTAATTTTAAACCCAATTGATTTAAAAATTTACAGCTGGCTGCTAACTTCAAGCTTTTCAGTTGGGGTCAAAAAAAGCACATGTTCTGGCTTCACAAAGGCCAACTCCAACCAAAATGTTTTGTTTTATTTTGGATATAGTGTCGACGTTAGAGCCTCAGTAAGGACTATTGCTGCCTGTGTTATTGAGAAGATTTCAACTTTGCCTCCTCTCAGGGCAGAAAGTGATGGGTAATTTTCCAGTGGGGGACACAGACAAAATCAAAAGACTATTTTGTAGTACAGTGGGGATGGCTAAAAATTCCAAAACCTTTGTACCTTCCTGTTCCAATGACAGCTGCTCCCCCATGCCTTGTCCCAGTGGCACGGAGACCTAAATTGAGATAAATTCCCCCCCAAATCGGTAATGGACAGAAATAAAAATATGGCCAAACTCTTTCCCACTCTTGTAAAAAAAAAAAAAAAAAAAAACAGTTGTTAAACTGTCTCTCAAATTCCACATTTAATTTCAGTACACCTGATATATCTGTGGAGCAACAACTAGGTGTTCTGAATTCTGCCTAAGTTGCTTCTTATCCCTCATGACTTGAAGCCTAACGCAGGGGAGAAGAGACTGCATGGACTGGTTGAGCAGTACAGTGGAGCCCACGGAAGCGACGGATCAGGTAACTAATGCCTCGTTTCCACTGAGCGGATCGGTTCGGGTCGGTACAGTTTGAATGGCCGAGAATGGTCTAGTCTATTCTGGTGAGCATTTCCACTGCAAGTGGGACCACAAGGGGCCATACAGGGTTTAGAAAAAATGCCTCAGCATAGCACAGCAGAGGGTTTTCTGTCAGCTAATCAGTGGAATGTATCGTAGCTCCGCCCTAACCGAACCGTTCCATTTTCTATGGCCCCACATCTGAAGCAGGACCCTGAATGGAGCGGTACGGTTCGGTTGTATGGGTCACTTTCATAATGGAAACACCCAAAATAGCGTACCGAACCGATCCGCTCAGTGGAAATGAGGCATAATACTCCTTTACCTGGACCTCTAGACCTAAATGAGTAACTCTTGCAGTGCTGGTGCAGCTCCACTGCAAGAGAGATCTTCTATTCTTCCTGCTGTTCAGCTTTAGGTTAATATTGAAACTGCAGATAGAAAACACTATTAGGACTGCCAGTTAGCTTGCTCTATTCCTTCTCATTCACTGTGCAGAGGATTTGTTTTTGGCAGCTGAGTGTTTAATATGCACAAAGTGTGTGTGTGTGTGTGTGTGTGTGTATATTATAATTTAAAGTGTATCTACAGCATCCATTCCTTCTATGAAATCTTGTAAGCTAGATCAAAGTGGTTCTAAACTTAATTTTTTTTCCTTTGAAAATAACAAACATGTTATACTCTACCTGCTCTGTGAAATAGTTTTGCCCCGATCCTTCTCTTCTCGGGTCCCCTGCCACCACACCTAGCCCCCCCCCCCCCCCCTTCTGATTGCTCCCATAGCAAGCTGCTTACTATGGGGACAGTAGTGTGGGCTCACTCCTGAGCCTAGCTGTCTGCATCTATTGACACAGACAGTGAGACTCTGCTCCTTCATCATCGGCTGCGATTGACAGCGGCAGGAGCCAATGGCTTCCGCTGCTGTGTCTGAGACAATGAGGAGGGAGAGAGCCTCTGCTCTTGTGCATATTGCTGGATTGAGACTGAGCTCAGGTAAGTAGTATAAGGGCAATGCTTGGTGGGTGGGTGGGGGGGGACGACATGTAGAAGGCGTTTTACCTTAATGCATAAAATGCATCGGGTTAGTGGACGTTAAACCAATCTTTTTTTAGACTAGTGCCTAGAGCAGGTTTTTTGGACAGGTGTTCATAAGTACAGTTTTTTTTGTAATGCAAGCAAGGCAGTGTAGGGTTTTACTGAGACCATAATAATGTATACGCATGTGTGAAAACCCCAAAGTGTTCTTTACCAAAATTTGATCTAAAGCTAGTGTAGCTAAAGATTATAGATAAGTGATTCACTTTCACCCATCCAAACTACTCCTATTTCCTAAAGTGAACATCTGCAAACAGGAATATGGGAGTTCTCATTTGCTGACTTGGTTTTTAAAGGTACATGATCTGTGACCGTTATTCTCATGTGAAAACAAGGATTGTTTACTTTTGTCAGAACTGCAGTATTCAAATGTATATGGGAATAAGAACTGACAGTGATTCATGAAGAAGTGCACTTTTTTATGCAATTGCCTTTTACCTGACAAGTTTGTAAAAAAAAAAAAAAAGATAAACTACTGACTCCTATTTACTTTTTATTATTATTTTAAAATAAACCTTCCATGAGGGAAACATGGAGACTTGCATATCTGACCTGTCCTTCTAAAAATAGTTTGCCTGGCTGCTGACCTGTTGCTTCAATACTTTGAGTCACTGGCCTGGGACAAGTATGCAGATAAGGTCTTCTATCTTTTCTGATATTCCTGATGTTCTGAAATGTCATGAGACTATGAATGTACTGAATCCAGTGGGTCAGCATAACTGCCAGTCAAATGGCATTTTTAGGAATAAAATCATTAATGCTACCCCGATTTTTTTTTTTTTTTTTTTTTTTTTTTGCAAGCTTAATTTTTAAGAAATTTCACTCTGAAAATGCTTAAGACAAGAGAGAAGATGGTCTGCACATTTGAGCTGATATGGATTTTATTTGCTGTATTGCCCAGAGCTCCCTCTAGTAGCCCCTCTACCTTATCCTTCGAAACGGTAGGCTACAGTCAAGGGTACTTCCCCATCTCTTCAAAAAAAAAGCTACATACACACGTTTATTTTTACAGTCTTCAGTAACAACAGTAGTTAAAGAATCTGCTTTGAAAATGCAAATATTCTTTAAGCCGGGGGTCAGCAACCCTCTGAGACAGGTGACTGGTAGATCTCGGTCTGGGTTTGCTGACTTGCCATTCCAAAGCAACAAACAGTGCAGTGCAGAGGGACTACTTGTAAAGTTGGAGCTGTAGTAGGGAGCAAGAGCCTCATAAGCCGATGCCTCCTCTGTAGTGTCGGCTCCTGTCCCATGAGGAGTCATACCAACTGCACTCCATCTCTTATCCCGGCTAGTGGTCTCCAGCGTGGTGCCAGCAGCAGGAAAAAGGAGATCTTTAGGTCAGTCTGAAGCAATACACTAGGCATAATAGTTAGGGCTGTTTTCACACTGATGTGCTGCGGTTTACCCACACTGTGGGTGCAGTCCAGAGTACATTTGGCTTTCCTCTGGATTTTCTGTGCTTAGCCATAGACTTCTATTATATCTTGCTGTTTTATCACCCCCAACTTTACGTGTGAACGAGCCCTAAGGTGGCGCTGCTGAATGCAACTAAGGGTTCATTTAAGTGCTGCTCCTCTGAAAAGTGATCCGAGTGTGTGTTGATAGATGATGAAGTGGAAATATGTTTCCTTCTCACCACCTGATTTAAACCCATGATTGCCATGCAATGTAGGCGTTTGTGACACAGTAGTACTGCAATTAGGGGTTTAAATCAGGTGCGAGGGGGCGAGACTGCCCAGCGATCTTTGACTTCTCCCGTGTTGTTCAGGTAGCTCGCTACCTCTTTAAGATTGCTTACCCCTGCTTTAAGCATTATGTAACAGTTATTTGACAGCATCTTTTCTGCAGCTACTCAGTCCATACAGTGCAATGACAGGCTGGCGGTGACTAAAGCTGTTTGTGACGGGTTGTACACCCGGCAGTTACCTGCATTGATCGTGGTTGGACACAAAAAGACTGCATTCAGCCAAGATCATCTGTCCCTAACTGCAGGTAATTACTGGCTGTGGCTGCAGTCAGCCTGCCATTGTATTGTATGTGTTGAGTGGCCTCAGCTCACACCTGTCATTTCACCCCCAGGAATCCGCAGATTCTTGCTGCTGGAATTTGCAGGTTGTACTAATCGCCCATGTGAATGTAGCCTGAGATAGAATTAGTTATGTAAATTCAGCATATTATTTTTATAGACTGATTTGAGAAACGTGGGACCCTATCATGCACTGTACAAATGTTAAATTGGCTAAACCATTGAGTAATATTTTTTTATTTTTTTTTTTGAACATTAGTCAACATATAATAAATTTGCAATTTACAATTGACAAACAATTGTAGTGCTTATTACTGTTGTCGGAAATTCCGATCGCGTGTACACAAATCCGACGGACAAAGTGCCACGCATGCTCAGAATAAATAAAGAGATGAAAGCTATTGGCCACTGCCCCGTTTATAGTCCCGACGTACATGTTTTACGTCACCGCGTTCAGAATGATCGGATTTTCCGACAACTTTGTGTGACCGTGTGTATGCAGGACAAGTTTGAGCCAACATCCGTCAGAAAAAATCCTAGGATTTTGTTGTCGGAATGTCCGAACAAAGTCTGACCGTGTGT
Source organism: Aquarana catesbeiana (assembly GCF_042186555.1). Lineage (NCBI taxonomy): Eukaryota > Metazoa > Chordata > Amphibia > Anura > Ranidae > Aquarana > Aquarana catesbeiana. The sequence continues at coordinate 372,454,132 of NC_133327.1, forward strand.
ACGGGGCATAACAGTTACAATGCACTGCCTTGGCTACTCCATTTTGGTCCCAATTATGACATACCGAACATAATATGATGTCCAGTCTTTCTTGCACTCTTGAAATGTATTGACTTTTTTTACTGATAATTTCAGGGAACAGTTAATGCTATCACATTCTGGTTTTAATTAGGATTATTTAGTAAGGAGGTGCAGAGGGCTGTGGTAATGTGCAGGGTGTAATTTGGATGTCGCCATCTATTCAAAGCTGCCAGAATAATGAAAAATTATTACTGCTTGGTTACACTAGATTACTGTTTGCAGAAAGCCTTTTTCCTGAAAAGCATAAAGAGCTATTGTTGTGCTTCTTCCACATATATGTAGCCTTTAGGTGTTCATTTCATATCCAGAGAGCTGGGAATGATTAACCATAGATGTTTTTATTTGTGAGAGATCTGGATATGACAGATCTTGTTTTTGTAAAAAAAAAAAAAAAAAAAAAAACCTACTAGGGCCAACAATCAGCTGCAATAGTTGCATACTGGCAACTCTGGCTTAATTCCTTTATGCCATTAGCAACAGTTCACTGATTCTTATTGCAGTCACTGGTTGGTTGTTGTGCAATGGATGTCACTGTGATCCTTTTAGTAGTGTCACTTGTAGGGATGCACGGAAATTTCAGCCGCCGAAACATATCGGCCGAAAATGGTGTTTTGGGCACTTTGCCAAAAGAGAAATATTGCCGAAAAAGGGGTGGGGCCATCCCGCCGAGTGCCGCACATGTATTATCCCGGTGCGACCCTCAGAGTCTCCCCTCCCTCCTCCTCCTCTCTTCACTCCTATCATACACAGCCTACCAGTGCATGGTAATGCATGTCACGCTGTGTGTCAGAGCTAGATCTGAATCGCCGTGCAGCCTATGTAACGCTCTCCCGCCTCTTGTGATAGACTGCACTCTGATCCAATGCTAGGAATCGTTGTGCCCGGTGTCATAGGAGGCGGAGACATCGGCTGCACGGCGATTCAGATCCAGCTCTGACACCCAGCATGACATCGCATTACCAGGCACTGGTAGGCTGTACCTCATGGGAACTGGCAGGCTGCACATTATGGGCACAGGCACTGGTGAGGCTGCATGACGGGCACCGGCAGGCTGCTGCATCTGATGGGCACAGACACTTGTGAGGCTGCATGAAGGGCACAGGCAGGCTTGCTACATCTGACTGGGAGGCTGCATCTGACAGGCACTGGTGAAGCTGCATTTGATGGACACTGACTCCTGTACCACGTCTGCAGTCTCTGACCATCTCCTTTGCCACGTCTGCAGTCTCTGGCCGTCTCCTGTACCACGTCTGCAGTCTCTGGCCGTCTCCTGTACCACGTCTGCAGTCTCTGGCCGTCTCCTGTACCACGTCTGCAGTCTCTGGCCGTCTCCTGTACCACGTCTGCAGTCTCTGGCCGTCTCCTGTACCACGTCTGCAGTCTCTGACCGTCTCCTGTACCACGTCTGCAGTCTCTGACCATCTCCTGCATCATATGTGCTAGAGGTGTACCGCATGGAAATCTTGCTAATACTATTAGCAATGTGTTATATAAAAATGTATACATTTTATTTAAAATATATACAGTCATTTTCGGTATCGGTCGTTTTCGGCCTAGTGTATTTTTTTTCATTTTCGGTTTCGGCACCAAAAAACCCATTCAGTGCACCCCTAGTCACCTGTAGATGTCCTACCAGTTTTAAATTTTTTCAATAAACCTGTAACATACTGTAGCGCAAAATATGATGAATAACCTGGTATAACTGGACAGACTATAGCCAATATATGACTCGAATCTTCAGGGGAATGCTCTTTTATTGTCCAGTAAGGAATAGAAGTATATGGTAGTTTTCAGATGTGTGGGTTCTATGCAGCTACCTACAGAAGGTGGATGCTGGCATACAGAAAAAGTTGTAGGCCAGCCCAATATAACCCCACCTTTATTCTCCATGTCTGTTTTTTGCTATTGTTTTAGTGGGGTGGATGTTTTTTTCCTCAGCTCTGCTTAGGACATTTGTCTTAGTAGGTTAGATGCTTTTTTCCTTTGCTCTGCTGAGAACATTTCTAGATGTATTTTGGCATTTATCTACTTTTTTTTTTTTACTTTAATCAAAATACTGTGCTGCTTGAGCTGGTCTATATACAGCAGCTATCCACATCACCAGTCCTAAACATAAGCTTGAAAGCTGTACCTAGGTCTGACTGGACCGAAGAATGTGACATTTGGGCACCGGGCTCTGCTTGTGGGGCTTTCTGGACCTTGTGCCCCATGTCTGCCGCAGAATGCTCTCCAAGTCCAGAAAAGCTGGCAAACACTGGTGTGACCTGAAGACTTGGATGCTGAGTAAGTCCATGGTTGGGGCAAAGCTACTGAAATGTGACCTTTTGGGCACTGGGCCCTGCTTTATGGCCCTTTCCAGATGTGCAAATTCTATGTCAGTTAGGTGCAGAACACTCTCCAGCTCTAAGGTTCACTCAGTCTCTATTGTCTCCCGCTGATGCAGATATCTTGGCAAGTGGTATCTGCATTAGAAGTTCTACATTGGAAACTTTTGTGTACTGCTCAGTTGCAGTGATACAATTTTTGGTGTATATCATTTTTGTGAAAATCTACCTCAGGAAATACAATGGTATCCCAGTATGCTGCACTCTGCATTGTGGTGCCTTCCAGACCTGTGTCTATTAGCCAAAAAGCACTCTCATTATCTTAACTAAGGTACAGTATATCCAGTCTGGTATAATAATTTGAAAAGGAAGGGAGGGGAGAAAAGAGCAAGAGCTACTCCAGTTGGGCCTTGCCTTCCCAAAATAGGTTGGTGGACTGTAGCGGTACCCAATTAAACCCAAAATTTATTGAGATACAATAATAAAATGTATAAACACAATATACAAGTCAACTTAGGAGTTGTTGCAGCAAAAAATTGTACAGAACACATATAATAAATACAGCCCACATGTGTATTGAAGGCACATTGATGTATTAGCGGACGTTTGGCCTCAACAGTTTCGCAGCAGTAGCCGCTTCTTCAGGAGACGTCCATACATAACATCTAAGAAGACAAATAATTATAATTAAATTCAAAAAGTTAAGTTAAAATGCGATGTAACATTGGAGTAGTTATACAATGTATGCACACACTCGCCAGTGACTGCCCCACAAGGATGAGGAGCGACAAAGCTGAGGTGCCCGTTAGGGCGTTCCCCCTGGGGGGGGGGCATGGGGGGCTGATTGGGACGGACTACTCTATAGAGATAACGATTAGTTCATAAATTAATTGGTGGTGTAAACATACACCACCCAAGTGCAGGGAGAGGAAAATGAAAAGGAGAGGGGAGGAAAGAGAGAAAGAATGGGAGGAGAAAAAAAGAGAGAGAGGAAAGGGGGGAAAAAGAAAGGGGGGGAGAAGGGGAAAGGGAGAAAGAGAGGAAAAAAGGGGGGGGGGGGGAGTGGGGCTGGAAAGGGGGAATGAGAAAAAAGTGGAGGGGGGGAGAAAGAAGGAATGGTCAGGGACTGTAGATAGGAAACCACCAAGAGTTGCCCCGGGAGTGGTGCGTGATCCAATAATTGTAATTAGTGGTACCCACCGATTTAAGAGGTAAATAGCATTTTAATACTGACACCCAGGAGAGAAAGCAACGTCTAGCACTATCTTAAGGATATCTGTAGGATAAAATAGCATAGAAACAGAGATCATTAAGTGGAATCAAAGCTGAAAGGGGGAAGCACTGCAGGGACAAAGCCCAGGCAGTAGCTGCACAAGAAACCTCAGAGGGAGGAGGGAACAAGCAGTTCGTGGGGTTGGTGAGGGGAATTACACTTACAAGTCTGCTGGCAGAATGCATTCCTTGGTGTCGCCGTCCACAATACAGCAGCCAGGCGGCTGCTTTAAATACCCCCAAACCAGGATGGCGTCTCGGCGTGGACGCCGAAGAATCTGGTCCGCCCATCACCTAGTGCGCATGCGCAGAGTGCGCGCATAGCCCCAGCTTGGGACACCAGTCAGCGTCATCATGGGGAACAGGGGAAGAGACCGCCCATAGAGGGAGGCTCGTCCAAAGTTGGATAGGCGCATGTCCGCCGCCAGGAGAAAAATTACCTCAAGCCGTTCGCCATTCAGGTGGAGAGTGGTGCTGATTGAACGGAGATACATATCAGGGTAACGGAGTAAGGGATCGGTGTAGCCCGCTGGGGGAGAAGTAAAAAGACCCCTCCGCCAAGGGGGACACAGATGCTGACTCCGACATAAATATATCACAATTCGACAATATATTGTCGAATATATATGCAAAAAAAGAGAGAAAAAGAAACCTCAATATGGAAATAACATTAACAATGATCACAATGCGAGATTTAAAATAATGCGAGATTTAAAATAATGCAAGATTTAAAATAAAGGCCCCAGATTGAAACAGGTAGACTCGTATGGGGGGACCCAAACAAGTAATGAAAAGCAAAAAATTATAAAAAATGTTTGTAAGTGTGTGCCTCGTTGAGGCCTGGAGGCGTGAGGGCGTTGAGCCATTCAATCCACAAGGACTCGTGCCTTAGGATTCTACGGTCCCAATCGCCTCCTCTAGGATCCTCAGGGATTACATCTAAAACGAAAAATTGAACGCATTCAGAATTAAATCTATGGTGAATGCTAATGTGTCGGCCCACTGTAGTGAGCTTACCATTGGTAGAGGCATACAAGTGGTCCCCCAGTCTCTGCCGCAGTTCCCTGATGGTTTTACCAACATAGAAGGCCTTGCAGGCACAGACCATCAAATAGATAACCCCTCTAGTGCCACAATTGGCGGGGTACAAAGGTCTCGCCATTAGGAAGGACAAATTGTTGTCCTTCCTGGATCCACGGGCAATGTGGACATTCTCCACATTTAAATGTACCTCGCAGGTTCATTGGTGCAGATGGGAGAGCTGTATAGTGACTGCGATTGAACTTGTCCCTGAGGGAAGTAGCCCTTCTAAAGACCAATTCTGGAGTGGACCTAATATATTTATGTAAAATGTGATGATCAGTAAGTGCCAATGCTGGGATAATAGGTTACGCAGCTGACTGTGATGAACTGAGAACTTAGTGACGATTTTTACAGTTGAAGGTTGCTTGATACGTGGGGGCCATACAAGAGTTGTTGTCTATCTTGAGCAAAGGCTCTATTAAAGGCCTTTCTCAGATTAGTACGGCTGTAGCCCCGAGCCAAAAGACGTGTATGTAGGGCATCAGCTTGTAAGTGAAAATCCCCGTCCTCTGTGCAGTTCCATCTCAGTTTCAAGTACTGAGCATCTATGTACCTATGCCAACACAGTACATGGCTTAAGAATGGTTCTAAAGATTCATCTCCGAAAATGGTCCTTTCCCTCCGAAAATGGTCCTTTCCCAACCCCCCAGGTATAAGTTGGCGTAAGCCGGGGCACAGGCTGTGCCCATGGCTACTCCTTGGGTTTGTAGGTAAAGTTGATCCATGAAGGTAAAATAATTCCTAGTAAGGATAAACTCAAGAAGTTTCAAAATGAACCTGTTTAGTGGCCAGGTGTTATGGTCTTGTTCCATGAGAAAGGAGCCAGCCGTCCGGACGCCATGCTCGTGGGGGATGCTCGAGTAGAGAGCCTCGACATCGATGGCCACGAGGAGGGCGTCCGGAGGGACCTGGCCCCCTCAACCTGTCGCAGTAAATCTGTAGTGTCCCGGTTTAATTGGGTACCGCTATAGTCCACCAACCTATTTTGGGGAGGCAAGGCCCAATTGGAGTAGCCCTTGCTCTTTTCTCCCCTCCCTTCCTTTTCAATTTATCAATTTAGGATGATGGTACCTGGTAATTAAACACTGAATAACCCCTGTGGCAATTTCCCTCTATTCATAATAATTTGCAAAGTCTGACGTAAATTCTAACATGTCTCATTTGTACATTCAATGCTGTCATAGTGTCTCCGAGTATTTGTATTAAGCAGAGTGCTGTACTAATGGCAGAGAGCTGTTTCCAAGCCCAGAGTCGTGGCACAATTCTCGTGTTTCCAAATCTCTGAACACTGACTCCATCTGTAGATTTTTGCTTTGGTAACAAATTTTGACGTGTGACCTTATGCACTGGATACTGCTGAATTTGTTCACTATAACCTCCTATCCAGGCCTAGAATAGTGGCTCCTTTTATGAGTTTAACCCTGTCTTTCACTCATGTATTGAGCTAAGCTGTGTTGCAGAACATTGGTGGCCTATGGCTCACTCTACCTCGATCCTCTTTAGTTTGTGACTGTGCAAGGCCTTGCTTTCTATTTGGCTCTAGTTGTCTTTTAAAAGGACAGTCCTGTTACATCAGGTGACCCTGTCCCATGTTTTACTGTTAATTCTGGGGTGAATCACCAGTCTCCCCCATAGGAACTGAGGTCTGTAGTAATTTCTTAGTCCTCTATTTATATAGGTTCATCCTTGTCACCAACTTCACTACCTAAGCCCTTCTATCTGTGTTGGATCTACCAGGCGTCTTATCTTTACGTCTTGCTGACATTTTGTGCATGAATAATGAATTGGTCTTCATACAGATGTTCAGAACTTTCCACTGCTTCTTTGGCAGCACATACTTCTGACCATGTTTGCACTTAAAGGGATTGTAAAGTATTTTTTTTCATACCTATCTGCTCTGTGCAGTGGTTTTTCACAGAACAATCCCCGATCCTCCTCTTCTCAGGTCCCTCACTGGTGTTCTCTGCACCTTCTGCTTCCTATGGTGGCACACATGCAGGCTCAGTCCCAAGCCACGCTCTGTGTGTCCATTCCCCCGCTCCTTTGTCACTGGATTTTAGTGCCAGCAGCAGGAATCAATGGCTGCCGCTGCTCTGAGGCCAGTTAGGAGGGGGAGAGCAGAGCCACTGCTCTCAGGCACAGGGAAAGCTTGCTACACATGGGACAAAAACGGTTGGTTCAGCAGGAACCAGGTGACTTTCGGCCTGTGTGTTCTGCATAAGCCAATTTCTCAACTGGCTTCTGTCGAAGGGGCATGCTGGAAAACCAGCATCCCACCGGCACCTAATCAGCGCTGGCAGCCAATGGCTGGCTGTCCCCCTATCAGTACACAAAGGCACAGCGGGGGAGATTGCCACACTAACCTCGCTTGTGTTAGTATGGTGATCTCATTTTTTATTTCGTTCAGCCTGCTGGGTTGAACGAAAAAAACTTGGTGTGTACCCAACCTAAGTATTTGGGGGGGGCGGGAGCTGACAATATGTTTTTTCCTTAATGCAGAGAATGCATAAGGTGAAAAAAACCTTCAGACTTTACAACCACTTTAAGTATGCCTGAAGCTTCAATCATTATTTAATTATTTCTGACTCCGATTCAGATTTCACTTCTGGTTCAGAACCTTCACAGCCTATTTCCTGTGGGATTTGTGTTTAACTGGGTCATTGATGAATCTGACTTGCTTAATGTTATATCTAATCTGGTTGACACTGTCCGCTAGGCCATGCCAGACTTCAACCTGCTGATCCAGACTACATGTCTATATTGCTGCAAAGACCTTTCCTGTATCTTCCTTTCTGGAAAATTTCCTGTGTGAAAACTGGTCTCTCCTCCAGTCAACCCTAATAGAGATCACCTTCATTAATAATGTGTTTGCTATTAGAGACTTCACCGATGCTCAGTTAGACGGTAAAATGGTTGTAAAGTCAGAAGGTTTTTTATCTTGATGCATTCTATGCATTAAGATAAACCTGTGTGCAGCAGCCCCCCTCAGCCCCTCTAATACTTACCAGAGACCATCTCGATCCAGTGATGTTGGAGTGTCTCAGCTGTCCAGGACTCTCCCTCCTCATTGGCTGAGACAGCAGCGTGGCGCCATTGGCTACCGCTGCTGTCAATCAAATTCAGTTAGCCAACCAGGAGAGAGAGAGGGGGCGGGCCGAACTGCGACTCTGTGTCTGAATGGACACAGCTGCTTGCTGTGGGGGCACTCAGCAGGAGGAAGGGGCCAGGAGTGATGGCCAGGGACCCAAGAAGAAGAGGATCTGGGGGGCGGGGATGTGACGTATGACGTCCGCACGGGGGAGGGACCTGAAGCCGGTGCCGGGGTGAGGGTTGGAGACGGGCTTCCCGATCGTTCCGGAGAAGCCGAGCGGGGTGAGAGCCCGCAGGATGCCCGGACGTGACCTCGTGAGCGGCCGCTTGTTCGCATGACCTCCACCCCCCCGCAGAGGTAGTAGCAATTTTAGCCTCAAGCAGAACCCCCTTAACCCTTCGAACGGCAGAGCGGAAACAGCAGAGAAGGGAAAGTGGTGGCTCCCGGAGCAAAACTTTGTGAAGAACCGGAGGAAAAAGACCATGTCAAGGCTATCCGCCCCCCCGGAGCTTGGAAGTAGGAGCCAGTAGAGGACGGCGGGAACTCCCGATCCTCGTCGGAGGGCTGGCGGACCGGACCTCGTCCCCTGCACTTCAAACATCGAGCGCCGCTATCCTCCAGGCTACCCCTTAGGCGGACGCTGAAAACAAGGCAAGCGCAGCAGGGGACAAACACGCCGGCGGTGTATGGAGAAGGAGGAAATAAAGGTATGATAAAGATATGCCTTGCTTTAATCAATATTAAGTGAGAACTGTGCAATCAATTATAAGGGAGAACTGTGCAATTTTGAGTCTGACTTTCAAGTAGAGCTTGGGCTGCCAGGAGGCTATTAGGGATCTGGACTGTTTTGCATATATATCTTTGTGCTCTCCCTTGTGCTCTCCCTTGATGAAGTTAAATGTGATTAAATCGAGGTCTTCCCTGTCCCTCCCCACTATTCTTATGTTATGGTATGTGTTATTACATATGAGCTAAACAAGCGCTGCGTAGCTTCTAAACTAAATCTCTATAACAATAGAGACAATAGAAATAACAAAGTGTGGACGGGAGCTCAATCTACTTCTAAATTTATGCGAACAGCGACAAAAAATCCATAAAACATATACAAAAGATCAGGACTGTTACACCTGTGCCCTGCAGGGCTCTGCTGAAATCATCTTTCTTTTGCTTTTGGGAGTCATATGGGACTGTGCTGCTGGCCCCTGTATTTTTTCTCTGCTAAGTTTTTGGTAGCACGCAGACAGCGTGGTGAAATCAGCAAGTAAACTCCAGGAATTAGGAAGAAGGGGTACTCACCTGGAGCGCAACAGCGGAGCTAGTTTTGGGAAAAGGAAAAAGGCCCGATATCCTGCGGGGGCTCCTACTCGAGCAAGAAAGGCTCTTGGTCCAAGGCACGGACTAAGAAGGAGAGCATAGTCCAGTGGAGCGGTAGGAAAATTCGGGGGGCGGAGGCTTAGAAATTCCAAGTAAACCACACATACCGACTACTAGGGGTAAAGAGCGAACAGGGGGTGGAAGTATGAGAGGCCGCTCATCAAGAGCAACAGAACCCCAGAACTCAAGGGAGAGTCTGAACACCAGTTCTATACAAAAATATCTAAAAGAAGCTAGCTTAAAAAGCCCTGGAATGGAGGCGAAACAAACAGGAGTGAAAGATAAGAAGAAAGACCAGCAGAGACAAAAGGGGGGACAGGGCGATAGGACCAGAGAAGATCAAGAGCTGGAAGGTGCGTCCTCCTGTAGCAGTGTGGAAGAGCAAAGAATAATGGCGCTTGTACCAAGTAAAACTGAAATGATTGACATGTTCGCTAAGCTAGAAAGTGTGATAAAAGCGGAAATTCTAAATGTTCGTGCCGACATGGGACATCTCTTGCGCAGAGTGGAGGATGCCGAAGAGGCGTCAGGAAAACACGCCAAAGAAATTTCCGACTTAAAAGAACAAGTCAGGAAAATGCAGAGTGAAAATCGCATGTTGGCTTTTAGAATAGAAGAACAGGAAAATCAAAGTCGTCGCCAAAACTTACGTATTAGATCTATCCCGGAGCAACAGAACGAGGATCTGGGGGAGAAGATGAGAAAGATATTCAACCCGATTTTGGGCAGGCATGAAGATGAGGCCCTGAGGATCGACAGGGTCCACAGAATGAGGAAGCCCCCAAATATAAAACAAGACATTCCCAGAGATGTAATTGTAAAGTTTCACTCGTACGAGGATAAAGAAAAAATATGGAAGAACTTAAAGGGGGCCCCCCCAATCAGTTTCGAAAGTAAAAACTTACAGATTTTTTCAGATCTTTCAGCAGGAACTTTGGCGCGGAGAAGACAGATGAGGCCAGTTCTAGACCAGCTCAGGAGGGCTAACCTGAAGTACAGCTGGGGGTTCCCAACATCCCTGATAGTCGTGAAGGATGGTAGATCGTACAGATTGAGATTTCAGGAAGAGATGCAGGACTTCTGTGACAGTCTGGGCATTCCCATCCCTGATATGTCATAAAGGGAGATACGGAGTACAGAGAGTGATCAGCTGGGGCGGGGGTTGGGGCGGGGGTTGGGGTGAGTGGAGGGGGGGTTGTTGTTTTTTTTTTTTTTTCCCCCAGCTGAAAATCTCTTCTGGAAGTACATAGGATGAGACTCTGAATTCAAGTTACTACAATGCAGGGATGGGGGATTAGGAGGGGGAGAGTTCTGCTTGTTGATATGATGCTTTTGCGGGATGGTGGGGGTCTGCCGAGGGGGCTGTCTTGCTTGGTCGGGGAGCAGGTTCTCCGCCCCTCCGGCCCACCCCCCTTATTTCCTGGGGGGGGCACTGGACGCCGGCGGTGGAGTCCCACCCCGAGGAAGGAGGCACACAGTATGGGATTGGGCAATTTCCCAACGAGTGGGCTCGGAGTCGGTTTTCAACTGAGGGGAGGCGGGGGGTTGGGGGTGGGGGGGAGGGGTGGGTGAAGGGGGGAGGGGTGTCGGGATGGGGAGGTGTTCCTGCAGGTTGGGCCCCAGGGAAGCAGGTGGTAGGGGGGATGGGCGTGATCGAGTGATATGCCAGAGCTCAAATTCATATCATACAATGTAAAAGGCTTAAACTCGCCTATAAAAAGACATAAAATATTGAGGGAACTTCAGCACCTGGGTGCCGACATAGTATTCCTTCAGGAGACCCACCTGACCCTGGATTCCAGAATTAGGCTTTTCTCTCCAGGGTTGCCTATATGGTTCTACGGGGACACGCCCATTAAAAGATCGAAGGGAGTTGCTATTGGGGGTTTTCGAAAGCCTCGAATTTCTCACTAGTAGATAGAATGACGGACCCTGAGGGTCGCTACATTTTATTGAAAGGTAAAATGGGGAATAGGATGTTTACCTTGGTGAATGTGTATTGCCCCAATAAAGATCCGACGGTGTTTTTGGGACAGTTGCTGACGGAGCTTATGGAGTTCAGGGAGGGTGAGGTCGTGCTGGCGGGGGACCTCAACTTCTGCCTAGATCCAGATCTGGATAGCACGTCCCGTGCCCAGGGGATAAAGAAGGCCTCAATCAGCACAATCGGGCGGAGGTTGTTTCGATGTCAGCTGATGGATGTATGGAGACTGCACCATGCCACAGAAAGAGATTTTACCTTCTTCTCCCCTGTGCACGGGACCTACTCCAGGTTGGATTATATTTTTGTGGACCCATAGCCTGTTGGATTGGGTGGAAGAAACCAGAATAGAAATCTTATCCCTTTCAGATCATTCTCCGGTCACGATGAAGGTGAAGATCCCAGAATGGCAACGACAACCCTTCTCGTGGAAGCTGAATGAATACATGTTCAAGGATCCAAAAGTAGTAGAAAGGGTTCAGGAGGAAGCGGACTTCTTCTTTAAATCGAACGATACTGGAGAAGTGTCCCCCTCTATTTTATGGGAAACACATAAAGCCTACATTAGAGGGATCCTCATTTCCTTGGGAGCAGGGTTAAAAAAAAAGAGAAAGGAAGAAAGGGCAAGGTTGATAGAGGAAATTTTCTCTCTGGAACAGGTACATAAAAAGTCCCAAGGGCAGAATCAGGATTGCTATCGCCAATTAGCTGCTAAAAGGGAAGAGTTGAGGGACTCGATGAAGCATGATGCCAAAAGAGCCCTTAATAAGATAACAAAGGATAACTACCTCTGGGCGAATAGGTTGAGCAAGCACCTGGCCGGATTAATAAGAAAAAAAAGGGGTTGGAACTTTATTGAAAAAATTCAAAATAAAAAAGGCGAGGCAGTAGTGACCAGTAGAGGCATGGCAGACGAGTTTAAAAAGTTTTATGCGGCTCTGTATTCTGTCGGTCAACATGGAGCGGAGGACCCCACTCGTATGAGTAGAGGCGAGGAATTCCTAAAGGGGGTGGGGTTAGTCGAGTTATCCGAGGAGGAGAGATCTATTTTGGATAGACCTATCGAGGAGGAAGAAATCTTTGCCGCCTTGAAAGGTTCCCCAAAGGGTAAGAGCCCAGGCCCAGATGGATTCACTACTATCTATCTAGAAAAACTAAAACATATCCTGGTACCTAGGCTGTGTCACTACTGGAACGAATTAGGTACCAACTGTGAAATGGAGAGGGAAGCCCTAGCCGCAACAATAACTTTAATATTAAAAGAGGGGAAGGACGCCAGGCTCTGTTCAAGCTACAGACCCATTTTGTTGCTGAACGCAGACGTTAAACTTTATGCGAAAGTGTTGGCCAATAGACTGAAGGGAAAATTGACCTCTCTGGTCCATCCAGACCAGGCAGGGTTTGTACCCGGGAGACAGAGCAGGGATAATGGGGTGCGAGCAGCGCTTCTGTTAGAAACCAGTAAACGGGGTGGGCCCCCAGTTCTATTTCTGTCGGTGGATGCCGAAAAAGCGTTCGACAGAGTAGACTGGGGGTTCATGATGAAAACCCTCGAAACCATGGGGATCGGCCCAAGGTTTATCTCGTGGGTCAAAATACTCTATAACAATCCCACGGCCTCCGTCAAGGTAAATGGGGCCCTTTCAAAGCCCTTTAACATGATAAATGGCACCAGACAGGGCTGCCCCCTCTCCCCTCTTTTGTTCGTTCTGACCCTCGAGCCTCTATTGGCCACTATTCGTAACAACCCAATTGTAGTGGAGTGAAGACAGGAATTGAGGAGCATAAACTCGCGGCATTTGCCGATGATGTTCTGTTCTTCATTACGAATCCCAGAATTACGCTCCCAAACTTGCTTCAGATTCTCAGAGGATACGGGGACATCTCTAATTTCAAAATAAATTTGAGGAAGTCAGAGATTTTAAATATTAGTTTGGGAAAACAAGAGGAGGCCCACCTAGCTGAAGTTTTCCCCTTTCCGTGGAAAAAGGAAATCAAGTACTTAGGGATAAAGTTAGCTAATACTCTCAAGAAATTGTATTTAAAAAAATTATATTCCATTGCTGGACGAGATCAGGCAGGAAACTAGAAGAATATCATCAAGGCCTCTATCTTGGTTTGGGCGTGTGAATGCGGTTAAAATTATATTGACACCTAAAATACTGTATAAATTTCAGTTGTTACCTATTCCTCTGCCCAAGTACTATTTTAGAGCCCTACGGAGCTCGATAGCGAAATTTGTCTGGGGTGGCAAAAAACCACGTATCTCTTATGCAATTCTAAGTAGGGGGAAAAAAAAAGGTGCACTTGCACTGCCTGATTTCAATAGGTATTATATATCAGTAGTTTTATCACGAGTTATTGATTGGTTTAAAAAGGGATCGGAGAAGAGATGGGTAAATATAGAACATTATTTGAGTAACACTAACTTAGGGCACATTTTGTGGAACCCACCCAAATATAGAGCACTAAGCAGCAACACGGCAGTCTTGACATATAACACTTTTAAATACTGGGACCTGATACACAACCAGAATAAATGGACATACAACTCACCACTGATCTACATGAAAAATATTATATTTTTTGAACCTGGGATGAGGGAGGTGGGGGGGAATTGGTTAAAAGACGACTGCACTCAACTAAAAAAATTTTTTGAGTAATGGGAGAATTCGCACGTTTGCCGAGTTAAGGAATGAATCGGGGTCATGGGTGATGGATGGCTGGAGGTTCCTCCAGCTCTCGCACTTCATAGACAAGCTACCGAAACCACTGAGAAGTGAAGATGAGTACAGACCGCTTGAATAGCTTTGTGTGAGGGAGCAAACAGGCGGTGCTATCGCTCAAATTTATAGGATCTTGGGATCAGAGACGGAACTGGAGGTACCTCCTTACATCAAAAGGTGGGAGCGGGAATTAGGGTCACAGTGTAGTAAAGCTCTGTCAGAAAAGATTTTGCAGTTGGTACACTACTCAGCACTGACACAAGAAGAATGGAAATTCACTATAAATGTCTTGCAAGATGGTACGCCACCCCAGACAGGTTAAGCAAAATTGATAGTACGAAATCAGACACCTGTTGGAGGGGGTGTGCTTGTTTGGGAACAATGGCTCATATGTGGTGGGAGTACCCCATCATTAAGACTTATTGAAAAAAAATCATATCATTGATTAAGGAGATCACTGAGGAAGAAATAGCAGAGGACTCGTGGGTATGTCTCTTTCATGGTACGACGATGTCGGTAAAGAGATACCGGTCCTCTTTGGTCCCTATAATGCTCGATGCGGCTAAAAGACAGATTGCCATGAAATGGCTGGAACTGTCAAACCCAAATATACGAGACTGGCTCCTTTACATAAACGAAATATATAATATTGAGTGTTTGGACGATGGGGGACTGGTACCGGACGAGGGGGAGGAACCGACGGGGAAATGGGCAGGTTGGCAAAAATTCAAAAGGTCCTGGAGCTACCTGGAGGTGATAATAAATACGGGATAAATGGCGGGAGATCAATTTGAGACTGGCGAGATTTAATTTAGAGGGGGGTTCCCTTGGTAGTCCTCTGCAGGATTGGGGGGAGGGAGGGGTTGGGGTGAGGGGATTGGGGATAATGACATTAATATGTGTTTTTTTTTTTATATGCAACTGGTAATGTCACCGGTTGGGTGTGATTTTGTATTGATAAAACAATAAATAAAGAATTAAAAAAAATATAAACAAGAAGAGGATCTGGGCTGCTCTCTGCAAAACCACTGCGCAGAGCAGGTAAGTATGAAAAGTTTGCTACTTTTAAGGAAAAGGAAAGGAGACTTTAGTAATCACTTTAACTACTAGTTTGAGTTATCTGGAACAACTCTCTGCTCTCTGCTCTCTTCTGGTGATGACTTTATTTGTAAAACCATGTTTTAATTGATCACATCTTTTAGCCCTGGTTCTCATTGCTGCGACTTATCATGCGACTTAAAGTTGCTTGACAAGCCAGAGCACATTCATTTGAATGGGTGCTGTCTTAATGCGAGTGAAGTCAGCAAAAAAAAAAGCTTCCTGCACTACTTTTCTGCAACTTGAGTGCCATAGACTGCAATGTTAAATCACAAAAGTCGCAAGCAAGTCACACAATCACAGCAGTGTGAACCAGCCTTAAAACAGATTCCTATAACTTAGCTCACAGTGCTTGAGTTTTACAGCTTCTGTAGTGTTTGCATGAAGCCCATCACTTCAGCTGTGCTGGTCTCTTAGCCTCTTTGTCCAACTAACCTTCCATGAGGTTAAGGTTTAGTTTATTCTAGGCATCAGCCTTTACCATCAAAACATTCTTGTTTTTCTGTTGACCACTTTTGCTGTTTGTCTTCTTCAACCTGTCTTTTTTTTTTTTTTTTTTTACTAATGGTAGTTGCGTAGCTATCCCTCATTTTGTCCCCCATTTTTTTCCCCTTGGTGGTGCTACCTGTCCTACTGTGGTAGCAAATTTTGTATGTGTATGTTATATTTATATTTATATATATATATATATATATATATATATATATATATATATATATACCAGTATGGTGGCCTGAATTTATGGGAGGAGTCCGGGGGGTATTTAAGCAGCCCACTCATCTGTGGTCTTTGTGGGTTCCTGTGCGCGATTTTTTTTTTTGTGTCACTAGGCCGACTCTTCCCAGCTCACTCGGTGTTCGTGAGTTGCGTGTCCGATCTTCCAGAGGCTTTTGGTTCTCCATTCATGGTTTTTCGTAGATCGAGTCTTGCTCAGCTTTCGCAGGTAGGATTCGTATATAATTCTTCATTTCACGTGTAGTCGTCGTTTCGTTAGGTCCCCCATGTCATCGAGGCCGCAACAGAACTTACCCGTCATTCATTAAGTCTCCATGCGCAGTCTCATTTAGTCTCAAACTGGTGGCACAGTTTTTTGAGCACAAACCCCGAGCCGTTTCATTCGTACATTCTTGTTCTTCGTTGTTAAACTCTACGAAGTCAGCCCGTTTCACTTAAATACTGTCTATCACTTCAGTTATTTTAGTTCGTATACCCCCTAGGCCGTTCCGAATCCAGTCACATCAGCGACTCACCGATTCATGTCGGCTTATTTTCAGTAATTTTATCTCTCTACATTCCATGCTCCACAGTCCGGTTCGCTGTCAGTTGCAATCGCGGCACACCGATTTGTGTGTCTGTCATGGCAAATCATTTCATTTGTTACATTTCGCATACCCTTCACTCCAATTTGAATTCAGTTGCATCTGTGACGTACCGATTCATGTCGGCTCGTGCTAGTCATTTCATCTTTTCCCATTCCATGTTCCTTAGTCCGGTTCGCCATCAGTCGCAATGTCGGCACACCAATTTGTGCCTCTGTCATGGCAATCAACTTCGTTCATTTCATATACCCCACAGTCCGATCCGAAAACAGTTGCTTCAACAGCACTCCAATTCGTGTCGGCTTCATTCGGTCTTTTCATTTCGTCTTCATTATATCCAATACTCCACACTGCGGTTCATTGTTAGTCGCAATTGCGACACCTCGATTTGTATCACTGTAACGTCAATCATTTCAGTGGTCTTGTTTCATATACTGTCTGTCATTTTTCTCCTCAGGGGCGGCACTCACTTTGTATTGGTTCATTCAGGCATTTTCTTTTCTTTTCATTCCACTCTATAATTCGGTTTGAGGCCGGTCGTTTCAGCAAAACAACGATTCGCTGTTCTCAGTCCGTTTTTGTTCAGGGTTTCAATTCGTTCAATCTATCTGTCGTTTGCCTTTCTGATAAAGTTTTCCCTTGCATTTTTTTGCAAGCATATCTGAAGTGGCACGATCCGGCCACTCATCTCCAGATGGCATATAATTGAGTCACTCACCGTTGTCCATCTGTCATTTCTCCTTTAGGTCAGTCGAGTTCAGGTAGTTCCATCCTGCACCAGGTTGGACGTTATTCCCCCAGGTTATATATATGGACTTCTATGTTGCCCTTACTATAGGTTTTGGTCGACTGAGCTTTCGACCTCAAACTAGGACTTCGCAACTAGGGCACAAGTCAGCCAGAGCCATGTCACAGGCCGGCAGCGAAGACCTCACATCTGCCCCTCTGTCACCCTCTCCGGTTTCAGAGAGCAGCAGCATGCAGTCCCTCAGAGGATGTACCTTCCCCAAGCTAACAGCTGAACTAAGGCGCAGGGGCGTGCCCTACCCCACTACAGCCAGGAAAGCCAAGCTCTTCAGGCTCCTCTTCCCATCGCCAGCGACAGCTCGGCCCAGCACCCAGCAGGCGTCTCTTTCGTCGATATCCTCGGCCATTTCTCAGCTTCATGCCATGGTGTCCTCTTTGTCCACCGCATTCACCGACATCCAAGCCAGAGTGACAGTCTTGGAAGGATGCCTGGCTGTGACCCTTCCTGACTCAGTCGCGGTCCTGATCCTGGCACCCTTTCCGGCAGGTATGACAGGGAGGAGTTCTACTATCTTCCCTGCGCATCTGGTCCCAGCCAGCATCAGGAAGGACATTTTGGATGGCAAGGACGTCAACCTAGCTTCTCTCCTCATTTCCGTCCATGACCTGGCTGAGAATAAATCGTACTCCTGGGGGGGACGTCTCAGTGGTCCTCAAGGCCAAAGACCCCAGGCTCAGCCGCAAACTGACCATTACAGAGTTTGCGTTGGCTTTTGGGATAGTGAGAGATGTTCTGTGCTCAACCACCCCCGGCAAGAGGGAAGAGCTAGAGTTGTATCTCCATACGGTGGTGGACCTGGGCTATAAATACGGGGGGTTTTCATTTTATGATTACCACTGTTCATTCTCAGCCAAAGCAGCAGCCAGGCTCACGCAGTTCCAAGCTGGCACAGATTGGTGTCTCATCAACACAGAGTTGTTCTGCTGCCACTTTGCCGGCCTACGCACCCCACTCTGCCCTATCTGTCAGTCCTCCACCCACAAAGCTAACTGGTGCACCAACACAGCAATTGGACGCCTAATCAATTTCCCCTCTACCTCTGGTACCGGTCAGGGCTTGCCTGCCCCAGCTCAGTCTCCCCAGGTGGGCAAGTTGGGACGTCCTATTCTGTCAGGGGGAGCATCCATCTACAATAACTTTAATTTCGGATCGTGTAACTACAGGTTAGTTTCTCCATATCTGTTTCTCAGGGCACATCTGAAAACCTTATGCCAGCTTAAGCAGCACAACACGTTCTGACTAAGCTGAGTGGACGTCCAATGGCTGGGGTTTTGCCTCACTTCACACCCCACTCCCTCACTGGCCTTTTTCCTCATCCAAGGATTCACAGCAGGGTTCCATACCGGCCTCATCACACTACCCCACTTGACTCAGGACTGCAGGAATCTCCCGGTCAGCGGCCATCGACGGACAAGCCATAGATCATCTATTACAAGCGGAACTGGACCGAGGGTTCATCATTGGCCTCTTCGCACAGTCTCCTTTCACCATCTGGAGAGTTAGCCCTTTTGGGCTTGTCAAGAGCAAGTTCTCAAATAAACTTTGGTTCATGTACGATTTTGTCTGCGCCTCATTCTTCCCACATCCCAAGTTTGAATTCCTTAATTCCTTCAGAGGAATTCTCCCTGAACTATGCTTGTTGATCTGGTGATTTTAGGCCATTATTAATTATAGGCACAGGCACCTGGCTCTCTATTGCTGACATATCAAATGCATTTAAGCTTCTGCCCATCGGAGCCGTCCCTCTGGTGTTGGCACGGCATTAAATGGAAAGAGTCATTACTTTGCCACTAAACTGACCTTCAGTTCCAAAAGCAGCCTGTGGATGACTTCCTGCTAATAGAACGGCCCGGCGTGCCCCCGGTAGACCTGGATAGGTTGAGAGTGGTGTTTGGTAATCTCAATGTGCCCATAGCAGAACACAAAGTGGAAGGGCCGGCACACTCTATCACCTTCCTCTGGGTCAACCTTGACACTCGCTCCATGCAGGCCAGCCTGCCCCCCGACCAACTGGTCCGTTCGGTTTTTCATGACTTTACCCGTGCACAGGGGTGTGCTAAAAAAACAGCTTCAATCCCTGTTAGGGATGCTCAACTTCGCAATGAGGATTATTCCCCAGGGGCAAACTTTAATTTCACGCCTCTTGGTCTTCCTCTCTCAGGCACAGGACCCCGATCAAATCCTTAGGCTAAATACAGCAGCATCTGTCAATGTGGGACGAGTTCCTTACCAATTGGAACGGCATATTCATGTTCATCCCGTCAGTGTCAGCTCTATCACCTCAGGTAGGAACGGATGCCGCAGCCTCCACAGGCTTCGCTGCAATTTTTGGCCATAATTGTTTTTCAGGGCACAACCCCCCCCCCCCCCCCAAATGACCCCATTTTGGTTTGGAGTTAATGTCTCCTGTGGCTATGATGTATCTACCTCCTTCATCAAGAACAATATCTTTGGGTTCAAATGAGAGGGAATTTTTAAAGGCAAGTGGGGCACCCCCTTTTTTGTGGTGCAGTGTGCAGGCCATATAGAGGTATGGATAGTCCTTGTGTGCACAGTATGGTGTGTTGTTGAGTTGGAAGTGCGTTTCTTGGACGCATAGGATGTCCACCTTTTGTTAGCTTCTTTCCATAAAGAAAACCGTTTGCTGGGTGGTTTAAACCTCTAGCATTAATTGAAAGGCATGTAATCATCATTGTAAGAGATGTGAGGTATTTCGTGGAGCTGGGTAGTAGGAGTACTCACTGCGACCGAAGGGCTCGATTCGTAGTGCTGCCGTACCATTGGAGAAGGACATCTTTGGCGAGTCATTTTCCACGGATGAGGTGAGGTTGTTTCGTACTAAGCTGTGTATATCACATGAAAAATAAGATGAACAGAGACTAAAAACAAAAAGAAAAGTCAACATGGGTATCATAAGAAATGGATCCTAAAATTGATCCTCGTGCAGATGTAACTGCTATTGATGTTATAGGGGTGAAGGAGAGATTCGAACTGTGAAACTCGACCCTGGAGATAAACTTGTGTGGCTGTGGGTTTCAGTTAGGAGCTTCCACCTGCATTTTTCTTATTTGAACGCTTGTAAGATACAACTTGCCATTCGTTTTGAATGAACGTGGGCCCTGCTGGATGTGATTGTGGGGTGGGCTGGTCATGGATGATATTCCAGCGCCTTAAAGCAGTGAGCCCTTCTTCTAAGGTAGATACCGAGACAGTGACCCCATTGTGAGTGATAGAAAGTGTGGCAGGGTACTTCCATTTATGGAGCATTTTGTGGTTCCTCAAGGCTTTTGTTATTGTCAGCAGGTTACAGCGACGTTGTAAAGTATGTCTGGAAAAATCTGGGAGCAGTCGGACGTTGGCATACTGCTGAGGGATATTTTCTGGCTTACGTGAGGCCTGTAGTACACGGTCTTTTATGTGGTAAAAATGTATTCTCAGTAAGACATCTCTGGGAATTTCATCAGGGAGGAAAGATGGTTTGGGGAACCTATGTATCCTGTCCACAAGAAGATCATGCGCTGATGCTTCTGGTACCAATGTGGAGAATAGGGTCTGGGCAAATTGCAGGAGCTGGGTAGAGGGAACATCTTCTGGGATACCCCTCAGCTTGAGGTTGTTCCTCCTGGACCTGTCCTCGAGGTCGGTCAGTTTGTCTTTTATCCATGTGATGTCCTCCCCCTGAGCTGTATGAGCCTCCACCATCACATTGTATGCTGAGGTATATTCCTCCATTTTGTTTTCCACCTGATGTACTCTGTGGCCTATCGCTTGCACTTCTCTCTGACACTCATTTATCCCCTGACCATATCTGCATGTAAGGAAGAGCGCAGGGACAGTAACATTTCTATCAGCAGAGTTTCTGATACAGGTCTGTCTGCTGTGGGGAATTCCTTAAAAGGATCCCCATCTTTACTGCTCTGGTGGTTGGAATTACTGTGAGGCCCGCTTACCTCCATGTCCGGATCAGTCTGCTGTCTGACTGGAGAGTGAGTCTCTCCGCGGCTTCGATTTGGCCGGACTTCTCGTAGAGGGGCTAGATGGGCCCAAGGAGGACTCACTGGGTGGGTTAGAGGAGCAGATAGTGGTGGATGGGAGTCCGTTTTTGCTGCTGCTCGGTCCGGGCCTCTGCTCCGCCTGATATCTAGTACTCCAGTGCCATTTTGTTGTAGACCACGAGCGGCGTAGTAGCTTGTCATCTTCTGCGGCTGCTGCGGGTTTTTGTGATGTCTGGGCATCCTCAACTTGTGCAGCGGGATCTCGCCGTTAGGATGGCAGTTTTTAAAGCCGTAAATGGCACCGGTGGGCTCTGATGGCTGTGGATTATCTCCTGTGGGCAAGCGGAGCTCCTAGGTTAAGCATCCATCTTGGAGCCTGGTCGCCACGCCCCCAAATTACCCCATTTTGGAAAGTAGACACCCCAAGCTATTTGCTGAGGCATGTTGAATCCATGGAATATTTTATATTTTGCCACAAGTTGCGGGAAAATTTAACTTTTTTTTTTTTGCACAAAGTTGTCACTAAATGATATATTGCTCAAACATGCCATTGGCATATGTGGAATTACACCCCAAAATACATTCTGCTGCTTCTCCTGAGTACGGGGATACTACATGTGTGGGCCTTTTTGGGAGCCTAGCCACTTACGGGGCCCTGAAAACGAAGCACCGCCTTCAGGATTTCTAAGGGCGTAAATTTTTGATTTCACTCCTCACTACCTATCATAGTTTTTAAGGCCATAAAATGCCAAGAAAGCACAAAACCCTCCCAAATGACCCCATTTTGGAAAGTAGACACCCCAGGCTATTTGCTGAGAGGCATGGTGAGTATTTTGCAGCTCTCATTTGTTTTTGAAAATGAAGAAAGCAAAATGTATTTTTTTTCTTTTTTTCAATTTTCAAAACTTTGTGACAAAAAGCGAGGTCTGCAAAATACTCACCATCCCTCTCAGCAAATAGCTTTGGGTGTCTACTTTCCAAAATTGGGTCATTTGGGGGGTTTTGTGCCATCTGGGCATTCCATGGCCTCTGAAACTGTGATCGGCAGTGAGGAGTGAAATCAGAAATTTACACCCTTAGAAAGCCTGAAGGCGGTGCTTGGTTTTGTTGCAATTACAAATGTTTAGGCATTCTCATGTTTATTTCTTTTGTTTGTATTGGTATGACACAAAAAAATGGAAAAGCAAAAAGCCAAATCTTACACATTCCAGGCAAAACTCCAAAATGGACTGGATAAAATTATTGGCACCTTCTCAAAGTTGTAAGAAATAATTGCATTCCAAGTTTGTGATGCTCCTGTAATTTGTAATCAAAGTCACCTGTATCCGGTAACACGTGCTGACAATATAGAAATCACACCGGCAACCAGTTAAAATGGTGAAAAATTAACTCAGCCTTTCTGTTGTGTGTCTCTGTGTGCCAAACGAAGAATGGAGAAGAGAAAGAGCAGCAAAGAATTTGTCTTGAGGATTTGAGATAAAAAAATGTAGAAAAGCATGGACAATCTCAAGGTAAAAAGTCCATCTCCAGAGATCCTAATGTTCCTGTGTTCACTGGGCGCACCATTATAAAAAAGTTTACAGCCCATGGCACTGTACCTAAGCTCCCTGGAAGTGGACGAAAGAGAAAAATTGATCAAAGATTGCAACAAAGGATTGTTGGAATGGTGGATAAAGAACCTTGACCACTTTCCAAATTCAAGCTGACCTTTAGTCACAGGGTACAACTGTGTCAGCTTGCACTGTACGTCTCCATCTGAATAAAAAGGGACAGTATGGTAGGAGACCCAGGAAGATCCCACTGCTACACAGAAACATAAAAAAGCCAGATTTAGAGTTTGCCAAAACTTAACTGAGGAAGATAAAATGCTTTTGGGAGTATGTGCTGTGGACAGACAAAACAAAATTTACAGCTTTTTGGTAAAGCCTGTCAGTCTAGTGTTTTCAGAAAAGAATGAGGCCTTCAAAGAAAAGAATACAGTCCCTACAGTAAAACATGATAGAGGTTCACTGATGTTTTGGGGTTGCTTTGCTGCTGCAGGCACTGAATGTCTTGACCGTGTGCATGGCATTATGAAATCTGAAGACAACCAAAGAATTCTGGGGTGCAATGTAGGGCCCAGTGTCAGAAAGTTGGGCCTCTGTCAGAGGTCAAGACAGTCTTACAGCAGGACAATGACCCAAAGCACACGTCAAAAAGCACCCAGAGATGGTTTAAGACAAAGTGCTGGAGCAGGGATCTCCAAGCTACGGCCCTCCAGCTGTTGAGGAACTACACATCCCATGAGGCATTGCAAAACTCTGACATTCACAGACCTGACTGGGCATGATGGGAATTGTATTTCCTGAACAACTGGAGGGCCGTAGTTTGAAGACCCCTGTGCTGGAGAGTACTGAACTGGCCAGCAATGAGTCCAGCTCTTAATCTCATAGAGCACCTGTAGAGAGATCTCAAAACAACAGTTGGTAGAAGGAACCCTTCCAATCTGAGAGACCTAGAGCAGTTGGTTAAAGAAGTGTTGTCCAAACCTAAACCTGCAGGCATCATTCTGGTATAACCACTCAAAGTCCAGCAACATACCAGTACGTTGCTGGTCCTTGTTGGGCATATATTATAATCTTTTTTTTTTTTTTTTTCATGCAGCCTGTGGGCTGATCGATGGGTATGCCCACCATTAGATTACCTCCCTTCATCCACCCACTTCTAATGATGGGCATACATGCACCATTTTGTTTTTAATGAAAGGAATTGATTAGGGGTGGATGGCGCTACCTTATCAGGGTACCTTGATTTATAATTTAATGAACCTCAAAAGAAACCAGGAACTATATAATAATAAATACACACCTTTATCCCTCATTAGGTAGTGGATCTAAATGTCCACCGTTACCTGAGTGGACTGTGCTAGCAGATCAGTCTCATGCCTACATGCAGGTATACACCATGTGATTAATCAACACAAATTAAATAGGTGACAATTGATAAAAAATCAATAGTGACAGCCAAACAAAATAAAGTTAAATAAAACACCACGGTACGAACTTATATTGATCCCCAAATGTGTCCAAATGTGCTTATAAGCAAAAAGGTGAATTTGAATAGTCCCAACATTAGACATATAGTGCAGTGTTGCACATTAGATAATATAAACTGATGGAAAAGTAATGAAAATTAATGAACAACTTAGTGGAAAAAAATTTTTGATGAAAAGAATATATATATAGTGTAAAAAATATAATAAAGTCCAATGGCAGGAAGTGAAAACGTCTGTAATCGGTGACTTTCGTGAAAACAGCTGATCAAATCCAGTGACTTGCGGTGCTCCCCCTCAAAGATCCCCACTCACCAGCTCCCTGCACCCCTGCAGGGGTAGTAGGCATGTAATGGTAGGCACCAGTAAGATGTGTATGGGTCATCAAGGTCCACCGCTCCAGCTGTGAGGTCTCCTTCAGTGTATCCCTGTTTTCTTTTGTCTTTCAACCTCTTTCTGACTCCTGGACTGAGACCTCCTGTTTCCTGGCTGGGGCTCCTCTGACCCCTGGATAAGACCTCCTGGCTGCTGGCTGGGGCACCTCTGACCCCTGGGTAAGACCTTCTGTCTCTTGGCTACAGGCTGGGGCACTTCTGACCCAGGGTAAAACTTCCTGCCATTGGACTTTATTATATTTTTTACACTATATATATATTCTTTTCATCAAAACATTTTTTCCACTAAGTTGTTCATTAATTTTCATTACTTTTCCATCAGTTTATATTATCTAATGTGCAACACTGCACTATATGTCTAATGTTGGGACTATTCAAATTCACCTTTTTGCTTATAAGCACATTTGGACACATTTGGGGATCAATATAAGTTCGTACCGTGGTGTTTTATTTAACTTTATTTTGTTTGGCTGTCACTATTGATTTTTTATCAATTGTCACCTATTTAATTTGTGTTGATTAATCACATGGTGTACACCTGCATGTAGGCATGAGACTGATCTGCTAGCACAGTCCACTCAGGTAACGGTGGACATTTAGATCCACTACCTAATGAGGGATAAAGGTGTGTATTTATTATTATATAGTTCCTGGTTTCTTTTGAGGTTCATTAAATTATAAATCAAGGTACCCTGATAAGGTAGCGCCATCCACCCCTAATCAATTCCTTTCATTATTTAACTCACTCCTTCGGGGGTAAGTGCAAGGGGGGGCTGCAAGCCTCTAGGTCCGTGAGCGCGGGAACCCCTCTCTGATTTTTACCATTTTGTTTTTAACTGTGGTGGTGAAATCACCTCCTTTAGCGCTGCAGCTTTATGTATCGTGGGAGCAAACGCTGTTGCTGTCAAGATAAATATATCCGCGCTGCAACTGAATAGCGTACCTGCTAAGAAAATGATGGTTAACAATAAAAAAAAGTAACATTACAGTATAACAGTAAGACATACCATACCTGCAAAGCAAATACAAAAAAAAATAGTAATAAATAAAACATTTTTTAACGCAGTCTGTGTCTAAAATAAATATGCCCAAGCATGGGGGCATCCGCCCCAAAAGTTAGGAGCAAATTGCTCCTCCACCCCTGCTGCCCCCATGCTTCGGCATATATGCTCTTTTTTTTCTGTGGTGGTGAAATCACCTCCTACAGTGCTGGAGTCATGGCTTTATGTATCGTGGGAGCAAACGCTGTTGCTGTCAAGATAAATAGATCTGCGCTGCAGCTGAATGGCATACCTGAAAACAAAAAAATGGTTAACAATAAAACAGAATAAACAGTAAAGTATAAAAAAATTACATACCTGAAAATCAAACATGATAAAACATAATAACAGTAAAACATTGCAGAATAGAATACAGTAATAAAGAGCAGAACGAGAGAGAGAGAGAACAATAAAACGACAACTATTTTTGTTTTTTTTATTTTTTTGTTTTTGTTTATTTTACACTTTTTTTTTTGTAACTGTAACGGTTCCAGGTTCGGGTCTCTCAAAATGCGATGGCATCTTGGGAGACCCTGTGAAAGTGTGTCCTAGTCTGTGCAGTGCTGTACCCTACGCTAACACTCCACTAGTGTATGGTAGCGTTCAAAACATTCACCAATGCAAATAATAGCAGGTGTCACGCCTATATCTGCACTTGCTACAGACACAACATCTTCTTGGGGGGCCGTTGGGTGGGGTACCAGGGAGGATATAAGGAAAATGCCTCTCATGCAGCCGGCTTACTGCATTTGGATTGGGAAGGTGAGGTGCAGCACCGTCTGGAAACAGAAGGGCTTTCAGATCTCTTACTGGAATTTAAGGAAGGATCCAGTCCGTCTTTAAGCTCTGTATAGCACATGAGCGTTCAGCAAAGCCAATTGAAATAAGTATACAGACACTTTTTTGTACCAGCGTCTGGCCTTACGGGCAACTAGGTACGGCATCAACAACTGGTCGTTGAGGTCCAACCCTCCCATATTAAGGTTATATTCGTGGACACATAGGGGTTTCTCCACAACACCAGTCGCCGTAGGAATTTGGACCGTCGTGCCTGTACGAAGGGAGGAAAGAATGAAAACATTCTTATTATCCCTCCACTTCACAGCGAGCAAGTTATTACATTTCAAGCAGGCTCTCTCCCACAGCCTAAGACGGGATTCTACAAGCTGCTGGAGAAGGCCCCGGCAATTAGATCGCACAGTGCCACATGCGCCAATCTGATGATCAAAAAAGTGGCATGCTTGTGTAATAATTGTCCACATACAAATGGTACCCCTTTCCGAATAAGGGTGACACCAAGTCCCACACAATCTTGCCAGCGCTCCTTATGTAATCTGGGCAGTTTGTCGGCTCTACGTGACTATCTCTTCCCTTGTAAACCATAAAACTACATGTATAGCCTGTGGCCCTGTCACAGAGCTTATACATCTTGACCCTGTATGTGGCATGCTTGCTGGGAAGATACTGTTTGAAAGACAAGCGGCCAGAAAACTTAATCAGGGACTCATCAACGCAGACAACTTGATGGGGAGTAAATAAGTCTGCAAAACGTTGGTTGAAGGGCTGAATTTTGTAGAGCCGATCGTATCCAGGGTCTCCACGAGGACGACAGAGTTCATTGTTGTTGAAATGCATGAACCGCAAGATTTGCTTGTATAATGCCCTGGCCATGGAGGCAGAGAACACGGGCATATGGTAAATTGGGTCAGTGGACCAATATGACTGCAACATACTCATTTTAACTATGCCCATGTCGAGGGATAGGCCCAGAAAGGTCTTATATTCAGAAACCGTAATTGGTTTCCAATCTCTGGCAAGGGAGGACTGGGGATTAGCGGCGATGGATTGACCAGCATACAAATTACTTTGGTCCACAATAAATCTATAGAGATCTTCTGTGAAAAACGGCGAATAAAAATCAAGTGACGTAAAATCAACTGTTTCCACCTGAATTCCGGGTTGGCCAGTGAATGGGGTAAGTATGGGTGCTGCAGAAGTGGTGGGTTCCCAATTAGGATTGGCGAATGCAGCAGGAAGGGCACTATGGGCTTGATGGGCCTGTCTTTGTTTTCTTGGTGGCAGCGGGACACTACTTGTGCTTGCCACCTCGCCAGCCTGAACTGCACTTATGGGACTCGACACATCACCACGTGTTACTGCAGTGCTGGTTTGACTACGACCAGGGTGTACTAGGCCGCTGGTGCTTGCCAGTTCGCCAGAAGGATGAGCGGCACTAGTACTTCTCTGCTCCATATGAGAGCCCTGCGGTTCTTGCACCTCAACAACAGCAGAAGAAGATCGGAGTCTGGTATGCCTGACCTTGGCAGAGACCACAACTCCGTCGTCAGAGCTATCTGTCATGAAGCCGCTGTCGGCTACAAGATCGTATTCTGAGCCTGAATCTGACATATGAGTGACTCCCTCTTCAATATCTGTCATGCTCAGAAACGTGTAGGCCTCTTCACTACTGTACCTTCGATTTGCCATTTTGGCCCTTAAATTTACTGGTACAGTAGTGAGACTCACAGGTAAAAAAGCTCCTAGGCTGTCAGCAACTGTATCAAACGCTACCAAAAAACTGTTAGCGATCGCAGGGATCAGGCCTGACTCTGCGAACGCTGCAGTTATGTGTTTAATATTTTGTAAGTGACAGTGATCGATCGATACTGCACTTGGGTGGGCTGGGCGGAGGGGCAAAATGCAGGTGCTAGCAGGTATCTGGGCTGATCCCACTAACACTGAGTTTTTGGGAACCCTAAACTGCTGGGGACGCTAGCATAGATCTGATCAGATCAGATATCGATATGTTCAGACACTATACCACTAAGGGAGGTGTATGCTGCATGCATGGGTGTTAGCGGTACTGGCACTAATCTGACGCTGCCTGGGGCGACGCAGACCCTAACTGACCCTAAGACCTAACTGTTATCACCCGCTGGGCGATCAGGGGGTTAAACCTTTATTGAGTAATAAACAGCGGGTTTAACCACTTGCCGACCGCCTAACAATGATATACGTCGGCAGAATGGCACGGGCAGGCAGAATCACGTACCTGTACGTGATCTGCCTCCCGCGGACGGGGGGGTCCAATTGGACCCCCCCCCCCCGGTGCCAGCGGCGGTCGGCATTTGTCTGGGAGCGTTGAGAGGTGAGGGGGAGGCCATCCGATCATGGCCCCCCCCTCGCGATTGCTCCCAGCCAATGGGAATCCTCCCCTGCCTGTGTGTAACACCCACGCACGCAGCATACGCCTCCCTTAGTGGTATAGTATCTGAACGGATCAATATCTGATCCGATCAGATCTATACTAGCGTCCCCAGCAGTTTAGGGTTCCCAAAAACGCAGTGTTAGCGGGATCAGCCCAGATACCTGCTAGCACCTGCATTTTGCCCCTCCGCCCGGCCCAGCCCAACCCACCCAAGTGCAGTATCGATCGATCACTGTCACTTACAAAACACTAAACGCATAACTGCAGCGTTCGCAGAGTCAGGCCTGATCCCTGTGATCGCTAACATTTTTTTTGGTAGCGTTTTGGTGAACTGGCAAGCACCAGCGGCCTAGTACACCCCGGTCATAGTCAAACCA
The DNA here is from genome assembly GCF_042186555.1 of Aquarana catesbeiana. Lineage (NCBI taxonomy): Eukaryota > Metazoa > Chordata > Amphibia > Anura > Ranidae > Aquarana > Aquarana catesbeiana. Next base: position 372,483,335 of record NC_133327.1, read on the forward strand.
GCACTGCAGTAACACTTGGTGACGTGGCGAGTCCCATAAGTGCAGTTCAAGCTGGTGAGGTGGCAAGCACAAGTAGTGTCCCGCTGCCACCAAAAAGAAAAAACAGGCCCGTCGTGCCCATAATGCCCTTCCTGCTGCATTCGCCAATCCTAATTGGGAACCCACCCCTTCTGCAGCGCCCGTACTTCCCCCATTCACATCCCCAACCAAATGCAGTCAGCTGCATGAGAGGCATTTTCTTTATGTCCTCCCGAGTACCCCTACCCAACGAACCCCCCCAAAAAGATGTTGTGTCTGCAGCAAGCGCGGATATAGGCGTGACCCCCTATTACTGTCCCTCCTGTCCTGACAATCCTGGTCTTTGCATTGGTGAATGTTTTGAACGCTACCATTCACTAGTTGAGTATTAGCGTAGGGTACAGCATTGCACAGACTAGGCACACTTTCACAGGGTCTCCCAAGATGCCATCGCATTTTGAGAGACCCGAACCTGGAACCGGTTACCGTTATAAAAGTTACAGTTACAAAAAAAAGTGTAAAAAAAAAAAAAACACATACAAAATATAAAATAAAAATAAATAGTTGTCGTTTTATTGTTCTCGCTCTCTCTATTCTCTCTATTGTGCTGCTCTTTTTTACTGTATTCTATTCTGCAATGTTTTATTGTTATTATGTTTTATCATGTTTGCTTTTCAGGTATGCAATTTTTTATACTTTACGTTTACTGTACTTTATTGTTAACCATTTTTTTGTCTTCAGGTACGCCATTTACGACTTTGAATGGTTATACCAGAATGATGCCTGCAGGTTTAGGTATCATCTTGGTATCATTCTTTTCAGCCAGCGGTCGGCTTTCATGTAAAAGCAATCCTAGCAGCTAATTAGCCTCTAGACTGCTTTTACAAGCAGTGGGAGGGAATGCCCCCCCCCCCCCCACCGTCTTCCGTGTTTTTCTCTGGCTCTCCTGTCTCAACAGGGAACCTGAGAATGCAGCCGGTGATTCAGCCAGCTGACCATAGAGCTGATCAGAGACCAGAGTGGCTCCAAACATCTCTATGGCCTAAGAAACAGGAAGCTACGAGCATTTTATGACTTAGATTTCGCCGGATGTAAACAGCGCCATTGGGAAATTGGGAAAGCATTTTATCACACCGATCTTGGTGTGGTCAGATGCTTTGAGGGCAGGAGGAGAAATCTAGGGTCTAATAGACCCCAATTTTTTCAAAAAAGAGTACCTGTCACTACCTATTGCTACGATAGGGGATATTTACATTCCCTGAGATAACAATAAAAATGATTAAAAAAAAAAAATGAAAGGAACAGTTTAAAAATAAGATAAAAAAGCAAAAAAATAATAAAGAAAAAAAAAAAAAAAAGCACCCCTGTCCCCCCCTGCTCTCACGCTAAGGCGAACGCAAGCGTCGGTCTGGCGTCAAATGTAAACAGCAATTGCACCATGCATGTGAGGTATTACCGCGAAGGTCAGATCGAGGGCAGTAATTTTAGCAGTAGACCTCCTCTGTAAATCTAAAGTGGTAACCTGTAAAAGCTTTTAAAGGCTTTTAAAAATGTATTTAGTTTGTCGCCACTGCACGTTTGTGCGCAATTTTAAAGCATGTCATGTTTGGTATCCATGTACTCAGCCTAAGATCATCTTTTTTATTTCATCAAACATTTGGGCAATATAGTGTGTTTTAGTGCATTAAAATTTAAAAAAGTGTGTTTTTTCCCCAAAAATGCGTTTGAAAAATCGCTGCGCAAATACTGTGTGAAAAAAAAAAATGAAACACCCACCATTTTAATTTGTAGGGCATTTGCTTTAAAAAAATATATAATGTGTGGGGGTTCAAAGTAATTTTCTTGCAAAAAAAAATAATTTTTTCATGTAATCAAAAATTGTCAGAAAGGGCTTTGTCTTCAAGTGGTTAGAAGAGTGGGTGATGTGTTGAAATTACACCCCAAAATACATTCTGTTGCTTCTCCTGAGTACGGGGATACCACATGTGTGGGACTTTTTGGGAGCCTAGCCGCGCACGGGACCCCGAAAACCAAGCACCGCCTTTAGGCTTTCTAAGGCCGTAAATTTTTGATTTCACTCTTCACTGCCTATCACAGTTTCGGAGGCCATGGAATGCCCAGGTGGCAAAAAAAAAACCCAAATTACCCCATTTTGGAAAGTAGACACCCCAAGCTATTTGCTGAGAGGTATAGTGAGTATTTTGCAGACCTCACTTTTTGTCACAAAGTTTTGAAAATTGAAAAAAGAAAAAAAAATTTTTTTTTCTTGTCTTTCTTTATTTTCAAAAACAAATGAGAGCTGCAAAATACTCACCATGCCTCTCAGCAAATAGCTTGGGGTGTCTGCTTTCCAAAATGGGGTCATTTGGGGGGGGGGTTGTGCCACCTGGGCATTCCATGGCCTCCGAATCTGTGATAGGCAGTGAAGAGTGAAATCAAAAATGTACGCCCTTAGAAATCCTGAAGGCAGTGATTGGTTTTCGGGGCCCTGTACACGGCTAGGCTCCCAAAAAGTCCCACACATGTGGAATCCACGTACTCAGGAGAAGTAGCTAAATGTATTTTGGGGTGCAATTCCACATATGCCCATCAGTGCGGCTGGTGAAGTTTTAGGATGGGGGGGCGCCAGACCCCGCCCTTCCTTTTTGACCCCTCCCACTTGGTGAAAATGGGCGTGGTTTCAGCTAAATAGTGGGCGTGGCTCTAAGGTGGTGTGGTTAGCGTCTGAGATAAACGAGGGATGGAGGGAGAGGGAGAGAGGGACAGCAGGCCTAGATCCTACACAACAAAAGAAAAGTGTATTCTACAAAGTTTAACAATCAGCAGATAAAGATACTCCAAACACCTGGTGTTAGCGCTTCAATCATCCCATCACCATGGTTGTTATGGTGTCAGGATGATTGAAGCTCATTATTACTATTATTACATTGTAATATAAAATGAAATCATTCAACTCACCATAATGCAGAATCAGTGGGAGCCCCGAGTGTGTCACTAGCCACGTCGCCTACAACCAGATGCCATCAGGTGTCCCCAGCAGTCCGTCCTTACATGCAGCCTCTGTCACATCAAATGCAGCCTCTGTCACATAAAATGCAGCCTCTGCCCCCCCCAAATGCAGCCTCTGTCCCCCCCCCCCCAAATGCAGCCTCTGTCCCCCCCCCAAATCCAAATGCAGCCTCTGCCCCCCCAAAATGCAGCCTCTGCCCCCCCCCCAAAATGCAGCCTCTGTCTCCCCCCCAAATCCAAATGCAGCCTCTGCCCCCCCCCCCCAAAATGCAGCCTCTGTCTCCCCCCCAAATCCAAATGCAGCCTCTGTCCCCTTACATCAGAGTTGCCATCAGTGTCCCCCCACAGCATGTGTCCCCATCAGAGCCCCCCACAGCATGTGTCCCCCACAGCAGGGTGTCTCCATCAGAGTCCCCCCACAGCAGGTGTCCCCATCAGAGCCCCCCACAGCAGGTGTCCCCATCAGAGTCCCCCCACAGCAGGTGTCCCCATCAGAGTCCCCCCACAGCAGGTGTCCCCCACAGCAGGGTGTCTCCATCAGAGTCCCCCCCACAGCAGGTGTCCCCATCAGAGTCCCCCCACAGCAGGTGTCCCCATCAGAGTCCCCCCACAGCAGGTGTCCCCATCAGAGTCCCCCCACAGCAGGTGCCCCCATCAGAGCCCCCCACAGCAGGTGTCCCCATCAGAGTCCCCCCACAGCAGGTGTCCCCATCAGAGTCCCCCCACAGCAGGTGTCCCCCACAGCAGGGTGTCTCCATCAGAGTCCCCCCACAGCAAGTGTCCCCATCAGAGTCCCCCCACAGCAGGTGTCCCCATCAGAGTCCCCCCACAGCAGGTGTCCCCATCAGAGTCCCCCCACAGCAGGTGTCCCCCATCAGAGTCCCCCTTTAGAGCCCCCCACAGCAGGTGTCCCCCACAGCAGGGTGTCCCCATCAGAGTCCCCCCACAGAAGGTGTCCCATCAAAGTCCCCCCACAGCAGGTGTCCCCCATCAGAGTCCTCCGTTAGAGCCCCCCACAGCAGGTGTCCCCTATTAGAGCCCCCCACAGCAGGTGTCCCCCATCAGAGCCCCCCCACAGCAGGTGTCCCCCATCAAAGCCCCCCACAGCAGGTGTCCCCCATCAGAGTCCCCCCCACAGCAGGTGTCCCCCATCAGAGTCCCCCCACAGCAGGTGTCCCCCATCAGAGCCCCCCACAGCAGGTGTCCCCCATCAGAGCCCCCCACAACAGGTGTCCCCCATCAGAGTCCCCCCACAGCAGGTGTCCCCCATCAAAGCCCCCCACAGCAGGTGTCCCCCATCAGAGCCCCCCACAGCAGGTGTCCCCATCAGAGCCCCCCACAGCAGGTGTCCCCATCAGAGCCCCCCCACAGCAGGTGTCCCCATCAGAGCCCCCCACAGCAGGTGTCCCCCATCAGAGCCCCCCACAGCAGGTGTCCCCATCAGAGCCCCCCACAGCAGGTGTCCCCATCAGAGCCCCCGAACAGCAGGTGTCCCCATCAGAGTCCCCCCACAGCAGGTGTCCCCATCAGAGTCCCCCCACAGCAGGTGTCCCCTTTAGAGCCCCCCACAGCAGGTGTCCCCCACAGCAGGGTGTCTCCATCAGAGTCCCCCCACAGCAGGTGTCCCCATCAGAGTCCCCCCACAGCAGGTGTCCCCATCAAAGTCCCCCCACAGCAGGTGTCCCCCATCAGAGTCCCCCTTTAGAGCCCCCCACAGCAGGTGTCCCCCATCAGAGTCCCCCCACAGCAGGTGTCCCCCATCAGAGTCCCCCCACAGCAGGTGTCCCCCATCAGAGCCCCCCACAGCAGGTGTCCCCCATCAGAGTCCCCCCACAGCAGGTGTCCCCCATCAAAGCCCCCCACAGCAGGTGTCCCCCATCAGAGCCCCCCACAGCAGGTGTCCCCATCAGAGCCCCCCACAGCAGGTGTCCCCATCAGAGCCCCCCACAGCAGGTGTCCCCCATCAGAGCCCCCCACAGCAGGTGTCCCCATCAGAGCCCCCCACAGCAGGTGTCCCCATCAGAGCCCCCCAACAGCAGGTGTCCCCATCAGAGTCCCCCCACAGCAGGTGTCCCCATCAGAGTCCCCCCACAGCAGGTGTCCCCTTTAGAGCCCCCCACAGCAGGTGTCCCCCACAGCAGGGTGTCTCCATCAGAGTCCCCCCACAGCAGGTGTCCCCATCAGAGTCCCCCCACAGCAGGTGTCCCCATCAAAGTCCCCCCACAGCAGGTGTCCCCCATCAGAGTCCCCCTTTAGAGCCCTCCACAGCAGGTGTCCCCCACAGCAGGGTGTCCCCATCAGAGTCCCCCCACAGAAGGTGTCCCCATCAAAGTCCCCCCACAGCAGGTGTCCCCCATCAGAGTCCTCCATCAGAGCCCCCCACAGCAGGTGTCCCCTATTAAAGCCCTCCACAGCAGGTGTCCCCCATCAGAGCCCCCCACAGCAGGTGTCCCCCATCAGAGCCCCCCACAGCAGGTGTCCCCCATCAGAGCCCCCCCACAGCAGGTGTCCCCTATCAGATCCCCCCACAGCAGGTGTCCCCATCAGAGCCCCCCACAGCAGGTGTCCCCCATCAGAGCCCCCCACAGCAGGTGTCCCCCATCAGAGCCCCCCACAGCAGGTGTCCCCCATCAAAGCCCCCCCACAGCAGGTGTCCCCCATCAAAGACCCCCCCACAGCAGGTGTCCCCCATCAAAGCCCCCCCACAGCAGGTGTCCCCCATCAGAGCCCCCCCACAGCAGGTGTCCCCCATCAGAGCCCCCCCACAGCAGGTGTCCCCATCAGAGCCCCCCACAGCAGTTGTTCCCATCAGAGCCCCCCAACAGCAGGTGTCCCCCATCAGAGCCCCCCACAGCAGTTGTCCCCATCAGAGCCCCCCAACAGCAGGTGTCCCCCATCAGAGCCCCCCACAGCAGTTGTCCCCATCAGAGTCCCCCCAAAGCAGTTGTCCCCATCAGAGCCCCCCAACAGCAGGTGTCCCCCCCATTCTCCACACAGAGGTACTTACCTTGGGTCTCCTGCGGTGTCCTCCTCCTCACACTGGCACCAGCATTCTTCCTGCTTCCTCTCTCGGGCGCAATGAGAGAGAGAACCAGGAAGTGACATCTGACTCAGGGCAGATGTCAATCAAATCTGAAGTGCCAAGTAGCTTCCGCCCGGCGCCTGTAGTATGTATTACTATGGCCGGGCGGAAGCTACTTGGCGCTTCAGAAAACGCCCCAAGGCGGGCTAAACGCCCGCAAATGCAGCGCCACGTCTGCAATCTCGTGATTGCATAGACGTGGCGCTTCCTATAAGTGCACTGTGTCCGGCGTCGCACTGTATCCGGCGTCCGAACACAGTGCAGTTAAGGACCTTTTTTTTCCTTTTTTTTTTTTTTTTAAAGGGCCAGTATTAAAAATTTATTTATTTATTTTTTTTACTTTTTTTTTTTTTTTTTTTTTTGCTGCCTGGAGGGGGGGGGGGGGGGGGGGGGGGGGGGGGCGGCGCCCAGGCGCCCCCTATGGACGGGCCGCCACTGATGCCCATGGCCTGTGTGAGCAATATATCATTTAGTGACAACTTTGTGCAAAAAAAATAAAAAATTTGTCACTTTCCCGCAACTTGTGTCAAAATACAAAACATTCCATGGACTCAACATGCCTCTCAGCAAATAGCTTGGGGTGTTTACTTTCCAAAATGGGGTCATTTGGGGGGGTTTTATGCCATCTGGGCATTTTATGGCCTTCAAAACTGTGATAGGTAGTGAGGAGTAAAATCAAAAATGTACGCCCTTAGAAATCCTGAAGGCGGTGATTGGTTTTCGGGGCCCTGTACGCGGCTAGGCTCCCAAAAAGTCCCACACATGTGGTATCCCCATACTCAGGAGAAGCAGCTAAATGTATTTTGGGGTGCAATTCCACATATGCCCATGGCCTGTGTGAGCAATATATAATTTAGTGACAACTTTTTGTAATTTTTTTTTTTTTTTTTTCATTATTCAATCACTTGGGACAAAAAAAATGAATATTCAATGGGCTCAACATGCCTCTCAGCAATTTCCTTGGGGTGTCTACTTTCCAAAATGGGGTCATTTGTGGGGGTTTTGTACTGCCCTGCCATTTTAGCACCTCAAGAAACGACATAGGCAGTCATAATTTAAAGGCTGTGTAAATTCCAGAAAATGTACCCTAGTTTGTAGGCGCTATAACTTTTGCGCAAACCAATAAATATACACTTATTGACATTTTTTTTACCAAAGACATGTGGCCAAATACATTTTGGCCTAAATGTATGACTAAAATTGAGTTTATTGGATTTTTTTTAGAACAAAAAGTAGAAAATATCATTTTTTTTCATAATTTTCGGTCTTTTTCCGTGTATAGCGCAAAAAATAAAAACGGCAGAGGTGATCAAATACCATCAAAAGAAAGCTCTATTTGTGGGAAGAAAAGGACGCAAATTTCGTTTGGGTACAGCATTGCTGTAAAAAGTGCTCTGGTCAGGAAGGGGGTAAATCCTTCCGGGGCTGAAGTGGATAAAAAACAAACTAATTAACGAGCATCACCCGTAACACTTATACGGTGATCACTGGTGAAAGGGTTAACTAGGGGGCAATCAGGGGGTTAAAATCTTTATTAGGTATTATATGGGAGTACCCGACGCTATAAAAAGCTGACAGTGAACCCAAATACCTACCTGGCTAACTAGCGTCACCTGTGACACCAATACGGTGATCAGAAAAAAGATCGCTTAGTGACACTGGCCACAGGGGGTGAAAGGGTTATCTGGGGAGTGATCAAGGGGTTAAACCTTTATTAGGGGGGTACCCTAGACCCAGAGGGGCCTACCACTAACAGCCCCAACACTTATGACAGTCACAAATGACACCAATGCAGTGATCAGTAAAAAAAATAAAAACTGCTATTGGTGTCACTGTGGCAGGGGGGGTGATGGGGGGGGGTGTTTTATGTGCCTATGTGTACTAGTGTTAGTGTAGTGTTGGTGCAACTCACATTGATGTCTTCTCTCCTCGGGAGCCAGAACAAAAAGGCTCCACGAGGAGAGATGACATAACTTCCTCTGCTTCTGTTTACATTTCAGAAGCAGAGGAAGCTTCTCCTTTGTTAGGAGCGATCATGAGGGGGTGGCCATGAATCAGTGGCTTCCCCCTCAGAATGGATCGCTCCTGCAACGATGCTGACCGCCTTGGTCACCGGGTGGGGGCGCCATCGCGCCCCCCGCCCGCAGGAGGGGAGTAACGTACGGGTACGTTACTCTGCCTGCCTGTGCCATTCTGCCGCAGTATATTTGCGTGAGGCGGTCGGCAAGTGGTTAATGGATTCAGGAAAAAGACTTTACAGTAAGTACAAATCTTATTTTCTGTATTTTTGTAAACATTTTTTGTGTGATTTTTCCGTTGTAAGATGTGATAACTATAATAAATTTTGAGTTTTACAATTTGTATGTCAAAGCATATGTGTATTCTTTGTGGGAGGGTTGCATGTCTGCTCAACCTCCATCTGAACCTGATGTATATCTTTTTATTTTTATCCTATGAATTTTTGTGCTTATGTGTTAGCTTTTTAGCTCCATCCTTAGTTTAAAACAGTATTAAATTCAAAACCAAACATTTTATATATTGCAGCTTACTAGTCATCTGCATTTGATTTATTTTAAGCTTTCTTCCCTCTGTTTTTACCTGGTGATATGGCCAGAAACACACCTATATTAGAGTACCTACACTGTGGATGTAGGAGAAACAGTCATCTTTGGACAGCAGCATTGTAAATATGGGGGGAGGGCCGTGTTTGATGCACCAGCAGATTTAAATACACTAAAGAAATTAAGCCAAATTCCAGCCAGCACTTTAAGCAGTTTTTTTCCTTTCGCGATAATGGTTTTACATAAATTAAAGTGTCACTAAACCCACATCATAAAATAAACTTTCAATAAATGCTGCATTACACACTGCTCACACTCACTCAGTCACCATAAAGTTCATTTTCTGTATTGTGCAACAAATCTGGTTGATCCTGCTACTCTAGCTCCAGCTTCTGTCTATGTCCCCGATTCAGCTAGGGATTGTGCAACTGTAGTGGCAATGCTGCATATGCTCAGATTTCTGATTTTCTAGGCTGAGCATTTCCTCCCTGTCGCATCTGAGCAGCCCATATGGCTATAGAGTCACACATGTGGGTGTATACACAGTGGTAAATGACAGGCCATTCCCTCCCTCTTCCTCCATGTACACTAACCAGTTAGACACAATGGGGGTGGGATATTACATGTAGATTGATGGAAGAATCACCTCCCTCTTATTCTAAGACACAGGCTGCAGGGATGTGACACAGCCTGTGACTGGCAGAAATCCGACCACACCATGCTCTTGCCAAAAAAAAATAAAGATTTGATTTCAAATATAATTTATTTTTACTCTTTACTCCCAAAGGATGTTTTTTTTTTAAAACATGTGACCAGCAGCAGAGGACTAGAAGCTCCTCCTGGTTATGTTTCCCAGCAGACAGGCTGGGAAGGATCTGGGTCATATGACAGCTGTAGATCAATTAGGAAAAATGTACTTGGATGTTTTTTTATTAAAATAATTACAGGACCATCATCCACAAACGGAAATAGAAGGGACAATGTAAATGAAACCAGTGTGTTTAGTATCACTTACCAATGTCAGTGTTAAATGGTTTGTTTCAACCCCTGTTTTGCTTGCGTCTATCTAGCAAGGTTCCTCTGTGGTATAAGCAAGGAAGCTGAGATTTCTGCAGTGTGTAAATGTGCTTTACTATACAAAGATACTGTACATACAAAACTATTACAATCTTAGGAATACAATACAAGACTGACATATATATATAGCAAGCAAAATGCCTAGCAAACTGAACAGCCTATGGTCTATAATAGTACAAATACACTTAAAGGTTACTTATCTTCTGTTACTGTATGTTTGTGATCTCCATTGGCAACAATTCTCCTGGAGCATCAGGCAAGTTTCTTCTATCGTGAGTGGCGTCAGATACAGATACAGTATGATTGTGTGTGTGTGTCCCTAGCTTATGCCTGAATCCCCCTTTTATGTGCCATGCTGTTTAGACAATGGACTGTTGAAACCCATTGTCTACTCAAACCAAGACAGTAATTTAACAGTCATTCTTTCAGTTTGAAAGCTGAAAGAATCTCAAATAAGTAATGTCTTACTTGTTTACTGTAGCTATAGAGACAATATCCTGTTAATTGAATTGTGAATTGAATACAACAATGATATCTCCCCCCATTGTATAAAACAGCATTTGTTTGAGGAATCTACTCAAGCCAAAAACTGACAGTAATCTGACCAACTCACTATTGTAATATTGTCCCATGTATCTTATATCTGATTAATATAAGAAAATCATATTCTTAACAAACGCAACACATTCCGCCCTATATTTTTTTTTTTATTTCAGACTCCATACGGAAAATGACTTAATTACTATGAAAACTCATTTTAAACATTCATTTTCCTTGACTGCAACACCTCCCATATTTCTGTCATTGAGAAGGTGCCTAAAAAGTTCATTAGAAAGTCCATTCTAAAGTCCTTTAGAAAGTCCAGGCTTGTAATTCATCAAAGGCCTTGCTCTCCACAGCTCTTGCGATCTTCCGTCATTCTTTCCATCATGTAACCACTTTTCTCTGGTCTTCCTATGGATCAAATCGGAGACAGTCTGTGGAGTGGAAAACAAAGCAGATTATATGTTCCTTCTAATAATACATAAACAGTAGATCCAAGCCCTTCAGCTAGTCTCTCCTCTAAATGGCTTCTTGCCTGGATATCTGACTAACACTTTGCCCCCTGCCTGTTCCCACTTCTGACCCTCCCAAAGAACATCAATAGGGAGGAGAGGAAATATACTGATATTTCCCAGAAGATCACTGCTGTTTATTTTGGAAGGTTTGCTGTTATGTAGCCTCACTTTCCACTCTTGCTGAGAAGTATCAACTAACCAGTCAGAGTCCCAGCCACTGTCTTGCAGCTCATCTGTCAATGCAAATGTAACTTCAAACCTTCCTGCCAGATTCCCTCTCATTCCTAGATAGGCTTCAGCTTCAGATACGTCACTCTTGGTTTCTATGTCATGGGATGCAGTAACATGGTATCTGTTAAGCCCTGTTCTTTCAGGAACCTTACATAAATAGTGAACTCTGCACTCCAGCTATGGAATGTGTGCCCCAGCCCCTACCATCCTCTCATATGGTGTGCTTTTGGCTATTGGCCTAGAATTTAACAACATGACTGCCTGTGTAAGGACCCGATCCCACCCCCTTAGTGTATGTGTGAGTGTAAGTTTGCGTATCTGGTCCTTCAATAGCCCGTTGTATCTTTCAATCAAACCAGCTGCCTGTGGATGGTATGGGATGTGGCACAACCAGTACACTCCAGAATCTTTGGCCCACTGCTGTACTGTTGATCCGGTGAAGTGTGAGCCGTTATCACTTTGGACTTGTTCGGTACAACCATAAGCAACGACAAGTTTCTGGAGCAGTTGAAGCAATGCGGCTTGATCTGCACGTTTGCAAGGATGAACAAGCATAAGTCCTGAATAGGTGTCCACTGCAGTGCAACAATATCTCAGTCCATTGTTTCCCTGGGGCAGGGGACCGATGAAGTCAATCTGCCAGATCTCTGCAGGCCTCTCACCCCTCTTCATCGACCCGGTGGAGTACTTTTGCAATGGCCATTGTCGGACTTCTCCACACACTGTACAGTTTCCTATTCCCTATTACAGTCTTTATCGTGTCCATGGATATAGGCAATCCTCTCTGCTGTGCCCATTCATATGTTGCTTTCTGCCCCAAATGTCCAGATTGCTTGTGGGCCCAGTTGGCCAAGTTCATCAAGGCAGGATCAATTGGCACAACTGCCTTCACTTTGGCGATTTCATCTGCAACTCTGTTATAGTTCTCAAAGTCTGGGACTAGGGGCACATGTGCATCAACATGCCCCACTTTTATGGTGCGGGAGTGAGCTTCCTTGCAGATCTAGTCCCAGACTTCCTTGTCTCCCCACACCACCTTTCCATGAATCATCCATTCATTGGACTTCCACGTGGGCATCAAAGTTGTCAGTCCTTTAAAAACCGCCCAGCTGTCAGTGTAGATAGTGACATGGGAAGAAGAGTCATTACCAGCGCTTTCAACTCTGCATACTGACTGGACCCTCCAATTCCGGTCTCCTGCAGGACTGTGGCTGTACTTGGGTTGTAGGCTGCTGCTGTCCATTTACGTCCAGACGAGGTGACTATGGCTGAACCATCAGTGAACCACGCTGACTCCTTCATGTCTTCTGACAGAGACTCAAAGGGTGAAGCCTCTTGAATGGGGGATGACTGCAGCACAGGAATTTCTTCTTCTGGCTGGGTGCTGGTAAAAGTAACAAGCACAGCCAACTGTTTTGAAATGTTTCTAACGTCCCCAGCTGCAATACCCCCTCTTTCTTGAAGGTACCACTTCCATTTCATCAGTGTCTGGTTCTGGGCCACAGCTGCCCTAGTGTTCAGTTCATTGTCTCTCACCCATCCTGCTATTGGCAATGCAGTATGGATGGTGACTGTTTCCTTTCCTGTAATGGTCTCTACATGTTGAAGTGCTGTGTAGGCCCCAAACAGGTACTTCTCTAGGGGCGTGTATCTCTTCTGTGCCCCTGTCAGTTGTTTGGACCAAAATCCAATGGGTATTGCTCTCAGTCCTTTCTTTTCATTTGACTGCCACAGACTCCAAGATATGGTACCATTCTGCTCCACTACATCCAGCTGAAATGGTACTCCTTGTCTCACGGGTCCTAATCCCTGATGCTGCAAAATAGCTTCATTAGCAGCCAGGAATGCAGTCTGCTGCTATGAACCCCATGAAAACTCAGTCTTTTCTCTGGTGACATTATATATAGGCCTCAGAATCAGTCCAAGATGTGGGATGAATGATCTCCAGAACCCCACAATTCCAATGAACTTCTGTGCCTCCTCTTTGGGAGTAGGGGGCGACAGAGCCTGGATAGTTTGCACAACTGTCTCTGGAATTTTCCTCTGTGGCCCAGTCCACATCATTCCCAGGAATTTCACTTCTGTGGCAGGTCCTTGGACTTTGTCTCTGTTGATAGCCCACCCTCTGTTCTCCAAGTGCTCTATCAGCAGGTGCAGTGCTTCAGTTACATATTCTTTTGTTCCAGAGATCATGATGTCATCAATGTAGTGGAACACAGGGAATTTCAAACTCAGGGTACTTAAATCTCGGGCAATCAGTCCAGGACAAATCATTGGAGAATGAACATAGTCTTCAGGAAGCACGGTGAAAGTGTACTGGCGGCCATCCCACACCATAGCAAACTGATCTTGACACTCTGGGTCTATCAAAATTGAAAAGAAAGCATTAGCCAGGTCTATCACTGCATGATATTCTCCTGCATTTTTAGCAATTTTCTCAACAATTGAGATCATATCTGGTACAGCTGACTTCAATGGAGGGGCCACTTTGTTTAGACCCCTGTAATCCACAGTCATTCTATATGTCCCATCAGGTTTTTTTACTGGGAACACCGGAGACGAGAAAGGACTTACAGCAGGTCTAAGGATCCCTAATCTCAACCAGGGCTTTTTTTCAGGGGGGAACTTGGTGGAACTCAGTTCCATCACCTCTGGCTCAGACCCTTGGGGGGGGGGGGGGGGGGCCTGCTCACCACAATCACTTGTGGTGATTGTGGTGAGCAAGTGACAGCTCTGCACTCTGTGTGTAACCCCCTGAACTCTGCACTCTGTATGTAATGCAATCCTGGTATTTAATGCCCCTTTAAGACCCTCCTACTATTCGTGAAATTTGACTGACCACACCCACTATTTGATGTGATTTGGGGGGTGTGTGTGGGAGGAGGGGTTTTGGGGGGTCGTGGTTGAGTTCAAGCACCTATTGTTTGAGAATAAAAGCCCTGCTCTCAACAGTTCTTGAATAATCTCCCCAATTTCTTTGTGGCCTCCAGGAAGTCTGTACTGCTTGAGACAGACTGGCTTCTCTGGTGGAGGAATGTAGACAGGGGTCCATTTCGCATGACCTCTGACCACAGCCTTCACCGCCCTAACCAGATACGCTTTATCAGGATACCCGAATGTGAATGTACCTCTTTCAGTCTGAATTGACTGACCTTGAAGTACATCCATCCCAAGAATATTTTTGGGTAACTCTGATACCAAAACATTTGTCATAAATCCTGATCCCTTGCCAATAGCCAATTTCACCCGTATCCTAACTGCTGGTGTAGTTTGCCTTCCCAAACCTTCTACATAAATCAATTCTCCTTTGTGATGGGAAGGATTTCCTTGCAAAAGTGTAACTTCGGCTCCGCTATCAACTAAAACCATTACATGTGTAGGAGAAGATGACTTCCCCCACCATACAGTGACAGGTGCATATGGGCGTCGGTCTCCTGCTGTCACTGTCCTCACGGCTATTACAGGAGACTCGCCTTCCCTTCATAAAGGATAAGGAACCTCCCAATCCCCTTTTCTGATTCTCTCTAATTCCTCCCCAGGATAAAGGGATTTAGGTTTGGGTTCATTTTCAGTTTTGGGGATTGGTTTGGGGCTAACAGGAGGGGTCTGTTCTGTTTCCTCTAAGTCTAGGCTGATGTTATCTTTACTAGGAGTAGTGTTTCTAACCCTGACAGTTTTCCCTACTAAATGTTTCCACCTCTTCAGCATTTCTGCAGTAGAAATCCCATCTATCTCATCTTTAGGTACTCCTGCCTTTAATAGGTCCACCCACATTTCTTTCCTAGAAATAACAAGCCTGGTTTTCTCTTCACCTCCTGTCTTCTCAACCCCATTCCCTTTCTTCTCTGTTCTTTTCTGCTTGTATTCTTTCTGTCTGGCCTTGACCTTAGCTACTGCCCTGACAGGTTCTGTTTTAGTCTCCTCTAGCTCCCCCAACTGGCTTAAAAGGTTTGTGGCTTCATGAATCTTGCTGTTTAATCCCAGGCCTCCCAACAAGGACAATAATGGAGCCCTGAGATTAAATGGCACAGACTTCATCAGCTTACAGCGCAGAGCAGACGTAAAAGGTTCCATATCTGGACCCATCCATTCTGGAAACTTATTTAATCCGGTTATACAACCCATCTCACGTAACCTGGAAATACCCTCTCCTATTGCTCTCCATGAGTAGGTATTTTCCAGGTCAGTAGGACTAGCGTATACTCAGACTATTCCATCTCTCACAAGGTCTAACAGTGAAAAATTCACGCTAAACTCTCGGGCTTTTCGCATTGCCTGACGCAATTGTGGATCATGGGTTAACACTCCCATAGTCACTGCTTCCTTACCTGACAAAACAACACTGTCCGCCCCTTCATCCCATAAGCGTAGAAGCCAGGTCAATAGGGGCTCCCCAGACCTTTGTTTGTATTGTTTTGCCAGCTCATGGAGTTCAGTTTGTGTAAACTCCCGTACTTCTTCAAATTCAACATCTCTGGGGTTGCAATAATGCACCTCCCCATCTGCCATATCCTCTCTATAATGTTGCTGTTTCCTGTGCTTAGTAATTCGAGGTCTTGCATACTTTTTCTTTCGCACTAGCAGATCATCATGCAAAATATAAAACTCTATCTCCTCATCCTCAGTATCATTTGAGGAGAGCACATTCTCACAATCCCAATTTTGGGATGTGACAATGGCACGTACCCTGGCTTTACGGCCCTTAATTTTCTTTAAGGCATTAATTGATTTGGTCATGAGGGCTGCACACCACTCTTGCAAATCATCAGCCCAACTAGCAGTTGAACGCACACACTCTGAAGCAACTGCTAGCTGGTCTTTTAATACCTTAACTTCTGCCTCTGCCTTCTCCCTTCTCTGTGATTCAGTGTAAATAGCATTAAGGAAATACCAACCCACTGTGGACACTGTCCTCTTCTTTTTTTTACTTAAATCCAACTAAAATCTACAAAATGATCTGAGATTTTATCACCCCAAGTCAGCTTCAAGGGAGAAGCATACTTCACAAATTCTTTAGCAAGAGGCTCCCACTCATTGTCTCTGGCCCAGATAGGTAAGCTGCACACTTCCTTCTGGCCACCAGAACCCTCTGCAGCCTTGCTTTTCCTAAACATCTTTCGCAGCATTTTACCTAGCACAAGCTACACAACACACTACAGAAAAACAGGTCTGCTTCAGTTATGCTTATAGCACAGATCGCGGCACGAGCCCCCAAATGTTTTGCTTGCGTCTATCTAGCAAGGTTCCTCTGTGGTATAAGCAAGGAAGCTGAGATTTCTGCAGTGTGTAAATGTGCTTTACTATACAAAGATGCTGTACATACAAAACTATTACAATCTTAGGAATACAATACAAGACTGACAGATATCTATAACAAGCAAAATGCATAGCAACCTGAACAGCCTATGGTCTATAATAGTACAAATACACTTAAAGGTTACTTATCTTCTGTTACTGTATGTTCGTGATCTCCATTGGCAACGATTTTCCTGGAGCATCAGGCAAGTTTCTTCTATCATGAGTGGTGTCAGATGTTACAGCATGATGGTGTATGTGTGTGTGTGTGTCCCTAGCTTATGCCTGAATTCCCCTTTTATATGCCATGCTGTTTACCATAGTTGCCAAACAACAGAAAACATACCTGTTTACTGTAGCTGTGTAGACAATGGACTGTTGAAACCCATTGTCTACTCAAACCAAGACAGTAATTTAACAGTCATTTTTTCACTTTGAAAGCTGAAAGAATCTCAAATAAGTAATGTCTTACTTGTTTACTGTAGCTATAGAGACAATAGCCTGTTGATTGAATTGTGAATTGAATACAACAATGATATTTCCCCCCATTGTATAAAACAGCATTTGTTTGAGAAATCTACTCAAGCCAAAAACTGACAGTAATCTGACCAACTCACTATTGTTTTTTTGTTTTTTTTTTTAAATCAAAAAAGTTTTTATTGCTCAAGAAACATACAATATCACCATACAAGTAGGTTATTGCATTTTGTACCGTCAATTACATGTCATGTATACATCCATTTAGCCACTTTTCTTTGTCACAAGTACATATTTATGTATACAGTTCGAAATAAAGGAATATAACTTTAACAAACTTCCTGTTGACCAACATATCTTTTTTTCTTCCCCTCCTCTAGACACCTAATCAATACCCCTAACATCTACTTCACTGCTCTAGGGTTTACATCTTTACTCATCTACTCGTGTTCCCAGGTGCCTCTATGTACATCTAAGCAGCCTCATTTGTACAGGTCTACAGAACTTATACCTGGTGTGTCAAGCCATGCATCCCATAACTTATCAAACTTCCCAGGGTTCCCCCTGTGCTGGTATATGTACTTTTCCATAACAAGGGTGTTACCCATCTGTTGAATCCATGTTTTGACCAACGGTGGTGTGTCAGATTTCCAGTGCAGAAGTATTGTTTTCCTCGCCTGAAACAATGCTCTGGCAAAGGCCATTCTAGTTATTTCCTCCGGGATGACCCCCTCCAGTACCCCTAAAAGGCATCGTAATGGGTCGAGAGGGACATTAGTTTGGAAAACCCTGTTAAGTAAGGTCATAACCCCTGTCCAGTACCTGTGGAGATTGGGGCATCGCCATAGGAGATGTATCAGATCACCTAGCACAGTTTTGCACCTGTTACACAGTGGATCCTGTAACTTCCCCATTTTGTGTAGTTTTACTGGTGTATAGTGCACCCTTAACAGGATATATAGTTGGGAAACTTTTTGTTATACATTTAGCGAACAGGTGTTAACAGCCTGAAGGGCCTCTTCCCACTGTTCCCCTGTGATGGGACCCAAGTCTGCCTCCCATTGTGCTGCTGCTTTCATGGGATGCCCTTCCAGAAAGGAGGAGAGGAGCATGAGATAGCATTGGGATATTATACCTTTTGTATCTGTTGCCTCTTGTAATATGTGAAAAATGGGGGTGGGTGACTGTACCCACTCCACTGCACCACCCTGCGCCCGTATTGCATGTTGCAATTGTAGGTAATAGAAAAACATATTAGATGGTAGTGCAAATTTAGATTGTAAGTCTGTGAAGGACAGCAGTTTTCCATTATGAAAAATATGTCTGAGGTGAGTAACTCCCAGGGGACGCCATCTGGCACCCTGCTGGATTTTGGCTAGTTCCTCATATGAATTGTTTTCCCAAATTGGGCTGTAGGCAGTGTATCCCGTGACATGTTGCAGTTGTTTGACCTTGTTCCACACTTTTTGAAGAAGTGCATAAGTAGGCATTTGTTTGTTAGGTCTCTGAAATTTCTGAGCTTCCAGACCCTCAGGTATTGACTCCACCCCTGTTCCCGTGAACAGAAGTTTAGCCGACGAGCCTGCAGGAGATGGAATCATGGCCCCTATTAGATGTTGTAGTTGCGCAGCCAGATAATATATCCAAGGGTTGGAGAGTGCAAGACCACCGCCTTCCTTTGGGTACTGCAGCTGTTCCAGCTTGATCCTAGGGGGATTGGTATGCCACAGTAGTGTTCTGAATAGTGTGTTAATGACCCTAAATATTTTGAGTGGTATAACTACCGGCGTGTTGTGCAGCATGTATAGGAGTTGGGGCATCAGAATCATTTTAATGAGGTTTGTCTTCCCTGCCAAAGACATTTTAAGTTTATTCCATATATTTATTTTGTCTCGAAAGCGAGTCAAAAGGGGATATATGTTTAGTTTGTAATAATCATTCAGCTTAGGGGATATGTAAATGCCTAAGTATTTAAAGGAGGTCACTATGGGGACTGGACAAGGAAACCTTGCCTGCAGATCTGGAGTCCCATCCAGAAACATCAATGCAGACTTGGACCAATTAATAGTAAGGCCTGAATAGTGGCCGAAGTCTGCAATTAGGGACATTGCATGAGACAATGAGGCATCCACGTCCTCCAAAAAGAGGAGCATGTCGTCGGCGTAGAGCATTGTCTTCTCATGCAATTCGCCATATCAAAATCCCCTAATCTGTTGACAATCTCTGATCTGTGCGGCAAGTGGTTCAATAGCCAATGCAAATAGCAGGGGAGACAAGGGGCACCCCTGCCTGGTCCCCCTTCCCAGTGCAAAGACCTGCGACATCCTGTCTGATATGCGTATGGCGGCCTGTGGTGAAGCATACAGCAACCGTACCCATGTAATAAATCTAGGACCGAACCCGAATTTGGACAATACAGCCCATAGATATCACCAGCTCACACTGTCGAATGCTTTATTAGCGTCAAGAGACAACAGTGCTCTACTGCCGGCCACATCTGTCTGGGTCTGCATGTTCAAAAAGAGTCGGCGAAGGTTAGTGGCGGTGGATTTCTTGGGCATGAAGCCTGCTTGGTTAGGGTGAATGATAGATGAGATGGCCTTGTTAACCCTCATGGCCAAAATCTTGACCAATATTTTCACGTCACTCTGCAGTAACGAGATAGGCCTGTATGAGCTTGGGTCAACAGAGTCTTTTCCAGGTTTGAGTAATAATATAATATTAGCCCTTGTCATAGTTGTTGGTAGCCTTCCTGACTTAAAGGAGGAATTGAGTACCTCTAGCAGCTCAGGCAAAATCACCTCCCCATACTGGGTGTACACCTCCATTGGAAGCCCGTCATCGCCCGGCGCCTTGCGCGTAGGAAAGGAGGCAGCCGCCTCCTTCAATTCGTTCAGCGTAAACGGGGCCTCTAGCTCAATGCGTGCCTGGCATGTCAAAGCAGGCAAGGAGATTGTGTCCAAGTACTCCTGCAGTGCCTCATCTGAGTAGTTCTCACATGGCTTATACAAGTCCTCATAGAAGGACGCTAGTTCTGTAATTATTGATTCAGGGTAATTTACTAGTCACCCAGTTGAGCACCTAATGGCTCTTATAGCCGGGGAAGACTGTTGAGACTTGGCAATTCTAGCCAGTAACCGACCAGTCTTTTCCCCTTCCTCATAAAAAGCTTGCTTAGTAAAGAATCGTTTCCGCTCCGCGGTGGAGGATCTCAACCGGTCCAGGGAATCCTGTACCGATATCCATGCCTCCCTCGCAGAGTTGGAAGGGTCCGTGACATATGTTAGCTCAAGCCGCTGCACCTGGTCTTCAACCTGTTTCATGAGGGCTGATGAGTTATGTTTAATGGCCGCTATTTCTGTTATAAACGTGCCCCTAAGGCATGCCTTAAAAGCATCCCATTTAGTTGTAACTTAATGGTGGAGTCGGTTTTCATAAAAGTATTGTTCAATTTGTTTCATTACTCTTTCTTGTGATGTAAAAAGTTTTAGCGAAAAGGCGTTAAGCTTCCAAGGGGCTTTGGGTAAAGAGACTACTGGGCGCGTTATCAGGTGTGCTACTATTGGGGAGTGGTCTGACACCCCTCTGGGAAAATATTCCACTTTGGTGACCAGGTTTATATCATGAGAGGACCCAACGCATAGATCAATGCGTGAGAGAGCCATGGGATTTAGAAGAACATGAGAATTGTTTGAATACTGGGTTTTTTTGTTCTCCAGACATCTGTCCAGCCCACCTCCAGCAGCAGGCGGCTCAAAATAGTGCCTCTTCCCCCTAGTGGAGCCTGGACTGGAGGATGCCTGTCAAGTTTTGGATCAAGATACCCGTTAAAATCACCCATAATTATAGTAGGCATATCAGGTTTGTCAACCAGGTACGTCAGCAGGAGCTGCAATATTTCTCTAGGAAATGGGGAGGGGGGATGTATACAAAAGCAATAATCAAGGTCAGTGTAAACCGCTTGCAGTATATAAACACATATCTACCCAGGGGGTCAATAACAGAGTCCAATTCCTGGTAGGCCAGGGACTTATGAACCAATACACTTACTCCACGGGAATACGCAGAGTGTGTGGAGTGATAAGCCCTACCCACCCAAGAGTATTGCAGGAGTCCCACCTCATCTTTTGTGAGGTGAGTCTCCTGCAGCCCCACAATAGCAGGGTGAAATTTCTTTAAACACGAACTTATCATTGTATGTTTCAGTGGGTCGTGTATACCCCGAACGTTCCAGGACACTATCAAAGCAGTAGCCATGTCAGGTATATTGAATTCTCATCCAAGCGGTGCAAAGGCCCTCCGGCCCTGTGCCTGTAAAGAGGGGTGTCACAGGTCATTAGACATGCAATCAGTTCCTTTGGACGGCCCATGGACATAAACTGACCGGGTGTTAAGTTCAGCGATACAATGCAATAGAGCATGTGACTTAGAGCATGGCGCAACTGCGCAACAGAAAGGAATCGGGGGGAACATTCAAGGGTGTTCCTGTGGCCATCCGTGGCCCAGTTACGTGGGGTAAGAATAAACTGTCCCCTTGCTTCTTCAGATTCGTAACAGTCAATCAAACTTATGCCAACTGGGCAACAATTAACCGGTCCCTGCAATTAAGACCTATTGGTATTCTGTGAAATCTTGTGGGCGTAACTCACCCACTGTGGTGTGGAACTCAGTTCAGTGTGGTGTTTGAGCCTGTTCAAAACGCTGGTATAAGTAAAATATAAAGTGTCCCGTTAGACATGTATTGCGAACATCTGCCAACATTTTACCGACCTTGCCAAGTTTGTTATCCAGACATCAATCACCCCTTTCATTTTCTCGGTGTCTCCGGAGGTCTTGTTCATTATGATCCAACCATGAGGCTGCTTCTGCAGCTGATTCAAAGAAGGTAGCCTGACCCCTGGCTGTGATGCGCAGCTTGACCTGAAATAACATTGCGTATGTTACTTGGATTTTTTGTAAGCGCTTCTTCACCTCCACAAATTTAGCCCTTTTTCGTTGCACCTCAGCAGAGAAGTCTGGGTAAAATGAAATTTTAGTCCCATTGAAATGAACAGAGCCTCTTTCCCTCACTAGCTTAAGTATGATCTCACGATCTTTGTAATTCAATAGGCGCACCAGCATGGATCTTGGCGGGTTGCCTGGGGGGAGGGGTCGTGTCGGCGTGCGATGTGCCCCTTCCACTGCAAACAATGATGTAAAGGCCTCCTTGCCAAAGATGTCTTGCAACCATTGTTCTATGAATGCCGTTGGGTCCCTGCCCTCCACCTTCTCAGGAAGTCCCACAATGTGAACATTGTTCCGTCTGAGACGATTCTCGATGTCGTCTGTTTTAGCAGTGGCTTGGGCAGCTTGCTGCAGTGCTGTTCTGGTGTCCCTTGTGAGTGGAGGCATCTGGTCCTCCACATCACTAATTCTGCCTTCCACCACTGTGGTTCTCTCCCTGATTTTCTGGAGGTCTTGTCTCAAGAGGGAGACTGTTTCAGTAAGACCACCAAACTGCTCTTTTAGCCCATCCACTGAGGCAGTGCATCGATCTACAGCACGCAGTATATCATTCAGTGTAGGTTGTTGTGTGTCCTCCTGCAGCATGTCAAACATATCAGGGGTAGAGATCAGGGATGATTCCAACGGCACTGTGTCATCTAGTGCTGGAGGACTGTGTCCTCTACTAGGATCATAAGGGAGGGCCTGTGTGGCTGGGGGGTTCGAACAGCCTACCCCTTGCATTTTCTGCGTGTAGTATAACATGTCTCTAGGCTGGTCTTTCCCCTGGTGTTTTTGGGCAGTGTGGGACTTACCACTGCCTTCATGTTGTTTGGTGGAGCCACGCGCCGTCCTCTGTGCCTGAGGGGTGTCGGCGCCATCTTGAATCTCCATGTCTGTCCCGATCGCGGCTTCTTTATCCCCCTTGCGGGGCTTCATGGGGTCCGTACAGCTCAGGGTGAACACCGCGGGAATCACGGGAGTGTCAGCCAGCAGATGTGAGAGGTAAGTGTCCGGATCGGTAGCGGGAGAAGGATCAGAGAAGGATTAACAGCGGGAGCTCAGTGTAGTGCGACCGCTCACATGCCCTGCTCAGGCCACGCCCCACCAACTCACTATTGTAATATTGTCCCATTTATCTTATGTCTGATTAATATAAAAAAATCATATTCTTTACAAACGCAACACAACTCCCTACCTGCTAAATCTGTTGGACAGCTTATTCTGCGAAAAACAGACTTACTGGCAGAACTTTACCTGGTGAAAGTAAAAGAAAAATAAGCGTAAAAAGAGAAAACAAATGCATCCATCACATCTAAAAAAAATGGTAAGTGCAATAAAATATTTGTTTTGGAGTTTAATAGCACTTTAAACTATGTACAGCACCATTACAAATATGGGATTGCTCAATTGTTCATTAAGGGACATGGGGTATAGTAATTTTGAGACACTAGTATATGCTGCTGTCACAGACTGTATTAAACCCTTCTTGCTTCAGCAGTAGTTTTGGGAGTACACATTGTGGGAAATGCCTCAGTTGCGTACTTTAGGGTGTTTAAGTGCAAAAGCAGTGGTCCAGAGGGCCTTGCCAGCCTACAATGTAGTTCCAGGGTGGCTTGCACTGTACCTCCTAAAGGAGCTGACACCATTGGCCCTTATCACTGTCCTCAAAAATGACCTTACGCCCCCTCCACCAGAGTCATCCTCTGATTTCCCTGGGGCTGCAGCTGCTTCTGCAGTCAACTCAGGATGAAGAGGAATGTACCCTATCTCTGTTAGACGACATGAGGAGCCTCAGAACACCTAAACTTAAGGATACAATTTTAATTCCTTATTGTTGCAGTTTGCACGTGTGGACCTGGGGCAACTTGGTTACATAGTCAAAATGCAATAGCTGTCTGTAAAGTTAGAAGCCTGGGTCCTGCAATGTTAAAACTTTCCAGTGCACTTCTGCAATCTGTTTTGTAATAGTGATTTGTCTAATCCAGACAAAGTGTTTAAGCCTCCCAAATGCTTTGCCCTGTAATATCCTATTTGAGGATAAAAGTTGGGCCATCCCTGTAGTGTAGAGGATCCAGTCATTTCCTGTCTTACGCTGGGTTCACACGTTTCCAGTGCGAATTGTATGTCTGTTTTCACTACAAATAAAAAAAGCATTTGTTCAGCGGTTCAGCTGTGTTTTCGATGTGGTACTAATTTGCAAGGCTCAGGCCTGGTGCAATTTTAGTGCTGGCATATACATAGTAGATAAAGGGTGACAACTCCTGTAGTAGGAGAGCAATCCGTGCTGAAATCCTGAACACGTGCGATTCAGAAGCATTCCAATAGAACTCAATGAGCCTTGAATTCACACCTGAACTGGACCAGAGTGCTCAGAAAATGCATATAGCTCTTATTCAACTTGCATTGAGGATGCACCGCATACAGTTGTGCTCATAAGTTTACATACCCTGACAGAATTTGTGATTTATTGGCCATTGTTCAGAGAATTTGAATGATAACACAAAAACTTTTCTTTCACTCATGGTTAGTGTTTGGCTGAAGCCATTTATTAACAATCAGCTGTGTTTACTCTTTTCAAATCATAATCACAACAGAAACTACCCACATGACCCTGATCAAAAGTTTACATACCCTGGTCATTTTGGCCTGAAAACATGCACACAAGTTGACACAAAGGGGTTTGAATGGCTATTAAAGGTAACCATCCTCACCTGTGATCTGTTTGCTTGTAATTAGTGTGTGTGTGTATTAAAGGTCAATGAGTTTCTGGACTCCTGACAGACCCTTGCATTTATCCAGTGCTGCACTGACATTTCTGGATTCTGAGTCATGGGGAAAGCAAAAGAATTGTCAAAGGATCTGCGGGAAAAGGTATTTGAACTGTAAAAAAAGGGAAATGGATATAAAAAGATATCCAAGGAATTGGGAATGCCAATCAGCAGTATTCAAACTCTAATCAAGAAGTGGAAAATGAGGGGTTCTGTTGAAACCAAGGTCAGGTAGACCAACTAAAATTTCAGCCACAACTGCCAGAAAAATTGTTCAGGATGCAAAGAAAAACCCACAAATAAGTTCAGGTGAAATACAGGACTCTCTGAAAACATGTGGTGTGGCTGTTTCAGGATGCACGATAAGGAGGCACTTGAAGAAAGATTGGCTGCATGGTCCAGTTGCCAGAAGAAAGCCATTACTATGCAAATGCCACAAAGTTTCTGGCTTGCAATACGCCAAACAGCATACAGACAAGCCTCAAACCTTCTGGCACAAAGTCATTTGGAGTGATGAGACCAAAATTGAACTTTTTGGCCACAACCATAAACGCTTCATTTGGAGAGGAGTCAACAAGGCCTATGCTGAAAGGTACACCATACCTACTGTGAAATACTGAGTTGGATCGCTGATGTGTTGAGGATATATGAACTACAAAGGCACAGGAAATTTTGTAAAAATTGATGGCAAGATGAATGCAGTATGTTATCAAAAAATACTGGAGGAACATTTGCATTCATCAGCCAGGAAGCTGCGCATAGGATGTACTTGGACATTCCAACATGATAATGATCCAAAACACAAGGCCAAGTTGACTTGTCATTGGCTACGGCAGAATAAAGTGAAGGTTCTGGAGTGGCCATCTCAGTCTCCTGACCTCAATATCATTGAGCCACTCTGAGGAGATCTCAAACGTGCAGTTCATGCAAGACAGCCCAAGAATTTACAGGAACTGGAGGCCTTTTGCCAAGAGGAATGGGCAGCTTTACCATCTGAGAAGATAAAGAGCCTCATCCACAAATACCACAGTTAAAGGGGGCAATACATGGTATTAAGAACTGGGGTATGTAAACTTTTGATCAGGGTAATTTGGGTAGTTTCTGTTGCGATTATGATTTAAAGAGTAAACACAGTTGATTGATAATAAATGGCTTCAGCCAAACACTAACCATGAGTGAAAGAAAAGGTTTTTGTGTTATCATTCATAGTCTCTGAAAAATGGCCAAGAAATCATAAATTCTGCCAAGGTATGTAAACTTATGAGCACAGCTGTATATGTGAACAGCTTCAACGGAAATCAATGTTATTTCACGTCATGTGAATCTGATGTGAACCGAGCCTTACTTGTTCCTGTGGAAGACATCCCTGTGTTAAAAGATCATGCAAATAAAAGGTTAGAAGCACTTTTCAAGGCCTTATTTTACCTGGTGGGCTTTATCCTAAACCTGCCATTGTGGCCATGTCCATCTGCCAGACTTTGGGTGTCTGGTCCAAAGATATCCCTAGGGATCCTGGTTCTATCTTTTTTTTTTTTTTTTGCAAATATATATTTTATTAATTTTCAAAGATAGGGCAAAGCCCATAAAGATACAGCAGTAGCATTTAACAGTGGGGGTCGCAGCCTCCCGACAATATGTCACAGTAGGTAATATTGTACATTGAAGCATTCAGAATGTATCCTGTCGATTTCACAAGTGACATGTATAGTTATCTCTTGGCTACACGGTACTAGAGTCCCAAAGCACACAGAGATGGTAAAGATACCGGGCAGCCTATGTCTCCAAATGTCTATCAATTCTTTCATATAAAGATAGAGATAAGTAAGTCAGGAGGTAGCTACCGAAGTGAGGAAAAGAAGGAAAGAAAGACCAGTATCAGAAGGGGGGGGGGTTGGGGAAGGGAAGGGGGGGTGGGTGGCGTTTGACTATATTTGTCTCAGTGTTTCAGAGCAGCTGTGGATTTCTAGGCCTATATAGAGTTGTAGTCGTTCAGGTCCCAAGGAGGGATTTACCCTCTTCTGAGTGTATAAATGTGTTCCAGAGGGTCCAAGTTTTCTTGTAGGTTTCGTATCTATCTTGGGCTGTCATCCTCCATTTTATTTATATCTTCCACCTTCCGTAGCCACATTGATGCGGTCGGTGGATATTGTTGCTTCCAGAGTAGGGGAATACAAGATTTGGCTGCATTTGTCAAGTGACGCAATAAGGACTTTTTATAAGTTCTGGGGGGTAGAGTAGATATGTGGAGTAGAAAAAATGCCGGGTCATTCGGGATCTGGAAATCAGTGAATTTTTGGGAAATGGTGCGAACCGCAGTCCAGAAGGTTGTCAGTTGAGGGCATGACCAAAACATGCAGCATTGTTCCCTTTTCCTCATGGCAATGCCAGCAATATTCTGGTGTGTCAGGAAAAATGGCATGAAAGCGACTGGGAGTTAAATACCACCTCATCAGGATCTTGTAATTTGTCTCCTGTATTTTAGTGCATAATGAGGACTTAAGGGAGAAACTAATCATGTTTTGCTTTGGGACTGTAGTAAAGGTGCAGTAAAGATCTGTTTCCCATTTTGCAATGCATGGCAAACTTGGTGGCTGGGGGGGTGTATTTAGTAGGGCATACATTTTGGATAGAACCTGTGGTAGTGGTTCTGTTTCCACGCAGATTTCTTCAAATGTGGTCAGAGATCTAGGGTAACTTTGAGGATTCGGGATAGTCTGGAGAAAGTGATGAACCTGTGCTGCGTTCCAAAATAAAAGTTGGAATGGGCCTGTAGGGTCCATTAGCGCTGATATGGAGGGCCATTTATCTCGTTTCACAAATTGTGATGCTGTTACATAATTGGAGTTCCTTAATGCCTGAAATTGCGTAGAAGAGATCACGGGGGGGAACTTGGGGTTACCCAGAATCAGGGTTAATGGTGACATTTTGGTTGTTAGGGAATTTGGTAATGTAGCCTGAAAACATTGCCTTATAGTGTTCCCTATAAGAGAATGTGATTTCAACTCTAAGGGAAGGGAGTCACTGCACCATAGCGGAGTCCTCAGAGGTATGGTGGTCTGGTGCTGTTCTATTTGTGCCCATAGTTTAGACTCCTGATGACGTCGCCAATCTATAACTCTACCCAAGTGGGCTGCTTGATAGTATCTCTTGATGTCCGGTAATGCTAGTCCTCCATAGTGTTTTGGCATGGAAAGTTGGGCACTTGGGATGCATGTTTTTTTGTGTGCCCAAATGAAGCGAGTGAAGAGAGCTTGTACTTGTTTGAGGTATATGGGGGGGTATCTTAATCGGCAGGGCCTGGAAGAGGTATAGAAATTTTGGTAGTACACTCATTTTGAGTAAATTGCACCTCCCAAACCATGAGTGTATACCTTTGTGCCATGTGTCTAGTAGTACCCTGGTCTTTGCTAGTAGAGGGGGAAAATTACTCTCATAGATGGGGGACAGATCAGATGGGATATTCGTACCTAAATAGGTCAAGGTGGAGGATGTCCATCTAAATCGAAAATTCGATTGTATAGTGGGAAGAATATATGCTGGTATCGATATCCCCATTGCTTCAGATTTGGTGAAATTTATCTTTAGGTTAGACAGTTTCCCATATGTCTCAAATTCTCTAAAGAGGTTTGGCAAGGACGCTCCTGGGTTGGTCAGCGAAAAGAGCAGATCGTTCACATAGGCTGATATCTTGTGTTGCAAAGGACCGACTGATACCCCTTGTATGTCTGGGTTCAATCTGATCTTGGATAGGAAGGGTTCTAAGGAAAGGGCGAATAGGAGAGGGGATAAAGGGCATCCTTGCCTCGTCCAATTTGTTATTGGGAAGGGGTCGGACAAGACTCAATTTGCTTTCACTTGGGCTGTTGGGTTAGAATATATTTCGGCTATCCGACTGAGCATCACCTCCCCCAGACCAATATGTCTGAGTACCGCAAACATAAATGACCAGTTTACCCGGTCAAACGCCTTTTCAGCGTCGGTATATAAAAAAATACATGGGGTTTTCTTGGACCGTGTGACGAGTAACAGTTTCAACACTTTGGTAGTACTGTCCCTGGCTTCCCTAGAAGGGATGAAGCCAACTTGGTCCAGATGTATAAGTTGCTGAAGGTGTTGTGCCAGTTGGGCAGCCAGGATCTTAGTGAATAACTTGAGATCAATATTTAGTAGCGATATGGGTCTATTGCTACCACATGCTGCCGAATCCTTCCCTTCTTTGTATATCACTGAGATATGGGCGCCCAGGGTGTCTCTGGCAAACGCCCCACCGGTTCCTATCACATTAAACAGTTTGACCATATGAGGTCCTAGTATCCGGAGGAGAGTTTTATAATATTGCAAGGTATAGCCGTCGGGACCCGGGGCTTTACCTGGCTTCATCGTCCCAATGGCTTGTTGGAGTTCTAGCAAAGTTATGGGGGAGTCTAATTCTGTTCCAATTTCTTGAGGGAGGGATGGCATTTGGGAGGACGTGATATAATCTTCCATATCTGATTGGGGAGAAGCCACTAGTGGTAAATTGTATAGGCTGGAGTAGAAGCTTTTGAACTCTTGAGTGATTTGTGTGGGCAACACTGCCTTTCTGCCTCCTGTCGTAATGATGTGTGGGATATATGTGGAAAGTTTGTGGTCCCTAACCATTCTTGCTAACAGTTTCCCACATTTATCTCCTGACTCATACATTGTTTTGCGACAAAACTGTATGGCTGCCTTAGCTCTATAGTGGAGAAGGTCAGTGATCTGTTTCCTAAGGATCGTTAGGTCGGTCTCTTAGGACTGTGTGGGGGCATGTTTGTGTCTGGCCTCAGTGGCAACAAGTTTCTGTAATAGTTGAGAGAGCTGTTTATTGCATTCCCGTTTAATACAGGCAAAATGTTTAATGAGGATTCCTCTGATGACTGTTTTGTGGGCTTCGCACAAGATCCCTGGGTCACAATCTGGTTGGTCATTTTCCTGAAAATATAGGTTCAGCGCTCTGGTCACGTCTGTCAGCACCTCTGGGGTCTGCAGGAAACTTTCATTAAGATGCCAGAAACGGTGTCTGGGGGAAGAGATGTCGGACAGAACAAAAAGGAAAAAAGTTTGGGACTTTATATGAGGTGTCCATGAATATGCACCTCCATCCCTGTGGCGTTGCCAAAGATAGAGAGAGGAGTTTGGGACTTTAAATGAGGTGTGCTTCCAAAAGTTGGTACAGTGAGCAAGACCTAGGTGTGAATACATTGATCCATATACCAAAGGTGAATGCACATTTCAAAAAATACTTTATTAAACATCGTTTTACAATTGTAACCATGTTGCAAAATATAAAAGGAATCAAAATGTTACATTAAGATCATAGCTACAGCAAGTTTGCAGCAATAAAAATACAACAATCAAATCAACAATAGTGGGTACATTGAATTGGTCATTTATTGGTCGATCAATAGAGTTGTCGCACAGTATGCTCGATGCGTTTCGTGAACCATCACTCATCAGGAGCAAGCGACAACCATCCATCTATAGGTAACGTATAAATATGTATAAGTACCACTGTATTCAAAATATTCATAAATTAAACTAAAAATATATAGCCAAAATGCGGGCAAAGGTCGAAATTTAGTTGGAATTACTCACAAAAATCCGCTACCCCCATGGGCGCTAGGTGCCGACACCAAAGGCGCCATCCAAGAAATGTCCACCACGGGAGCTGAGGGGGCCACAACAATGCACACTGGATTGCAGTAATGGACCAAGAAGGGGAAACAAAGTATCCATGAAGAGTTCACCAGTGGTCCAATGATCATCCAGGAAATTCTGTGAGTGGATATAATATAGTAAATTCGAATGTTTGTACTGTATACAACCATGTTTACAAGATCAAATGTTTTATGATATATTGAGTCCCAAACGGATTCAAACCTAGTATATCAGAAGTATATTTAATTGTTTTTATATATATCTTAGACCTATGCACGATATAAAGCATAGTATTTAATTTGTAAATATTGTATATAATTATATCACAGAACCATGAATTTAAATGTATTATAATGATGGATGGTTACACCTATATAAAAATAACAGTAAATAGTAAACTGGTATTGGTGAATCCAACCAATGGAGAGGTGATGGGGGGATGCGTGAACAATGCGTGAGTAAAGTGTTGATGTGCAATGTGTGTAAAATGGTGTAGGGGCAAAAGCAACAGTGTCCGTTGGTGTTGAGGTGAACAAAACAAACAATATAAAAATATAAAATGAGTGGAATATCAAAAATTGAAGAGAAAAACTTGGGTGGATGAAGTGGAAGTGACCCTGGTTACAGGGCACATAGTGAACCTGAACCAGGGAATGAAATGAGTGATGAGGTGAGTATGAGGAGCCGTGTGAGAGCCCCCCGGGATGTGTGGGTATGTAAGGTGAAAGGGAAATGGTGAATACCACCCTCTCCAAAGCCGTTTACCTTAATGTCCAGAGTGGAAACAATAATCAGCGGGATACACAGGGTTTCAACCCAGCAGTCCTCTGCAAGCGGGGTAAGATCGCTCCCCCCTTCCGAGCGTGCACGTGTGGCCCCCAGCGTCACGCCGCGCTCTTATGAGAGATTACGTCATCACCCGACCAATGACAACCGGTCAAGTGTTCCGAATCCCCCCCAATCCCGAGCGCTGGTGGAGAAGCCACATGATGGCCCGCAGACATCACAACAGTGACGCTGCGGTCGGCATGGGAGGCGTGGCGCCGATGCGAGATGTCGGACAGATTGTAAGGAATATGGGTGCTTGGTCCGACCACGTCCTATTTCCGATAGATGTCTGTTCTACCGCGTGTAGTTGAATGTGGGGGATCAAAAATCTATTCTGGTATATACCTGATGCATGGGTGAATAAAATGTATAATCGCGCTCTCCCGAGTGCTGTAAGCGCCAGATATCGATTAGTTGTGTTTTGTGTATCGTTTTAGCCATTCATTGGAGTTGATTTGGTGGGATGGATGATTTGCCCGTCGAGGTGTCTACGGAGGGGAGCAATGGGGCATTGAAGTCCCCACCAAGGATCACCTGTCCTTCCCTAAAGTCTTGGAGTTTCTCCATAGTATCCTGCAGAAATGTGGCTTGATATTCATTGGGGGTGTATATCGCTGCTAAGGTTACCTGTATAGTACCCATCAGGCCTTTAAGAAAAACATATCTTCCTGTTGGGTCTATCATAGAGCTCTGACATTGCCAGGGGATTTTACTGGCTATCAAAATGGAGATCTTTGGACTTAGCAGTCGGCTTTGTGGAATGTTATGTCACAGGGTAAAGTTTATTTCGTAAATACGGTAATTTGTTATCTTTGAAATGCGTCTCTTGGATAAAGGCAATGTCTATGTGAGACCTTTTCAGGTCATCTAGCAGTATGCGTCTCTTCTCTGGTGTATTGAGACCCTTTGCGTTAAGAGACATCACTTTAATATTGTTTAGCGCCATGGTGTGGTGGGGGGGGGGGAGGGGGTGGTAAGTTAAGGTCCAAAGGTAAGGAAGGGAGGGAAGTAATATAGAGGGGAAAAGTGAGTAAAGATAGAAAATTAGCTAATAAAGAAATAAGACAAGGCCTAGCGTCTTGTCTTTATTTTATTTTCCAATGTGTTATCTGCATATGGCACCCGGAAGGCGATATAGCGCCTCTCAGGAGGATATGCTATCCTATTTGGGAGAGAGGTAGGACAAGGCTCAAGAGATGAGCCTCCCACCATCTCCTCCACCCCAACATATCTTGGGAATGTAGGAATGTATTTTAATTCCATAGAAACAAAAGAACGGAACAACAAAACATAACTTGTATAGGCATGTGCCTGCTAGTGCTGATTACCAGGGTTCCAGCCACAGACCCCCCACTCCTCATTCTGTTTGTTGTATTTCGGCCAGTCTGATAACCATTTAATGTAGTAGTTTGCATTATGGTAGTACTGGTCTTTGTCCGGAAACCCGGCACAGCTCCCAGCTCCATCATCACAGCAGGTTTTGTATCATAAGACAAAGTATTTGTAAATCTATAACTCAATATAACATAACAGATAACAGCAGTGCACCTTAGATCCAGAAGATGCCTTTCCCCCGATTCAGAAGCCTCACTGCCATGTCTACAAAACAGCCTTGTCGGATCTCCATCAAGCAGAAGTCAACACGTCTACACGCAGAGCCGCGGGGGTTAAGACCCTGCGGCACATAACTGTGGTTGACCTCAGACGGGGGTATACCTCTGAGTTTCCGTGCCTGGAGGTCTCCCCAATCCACCTTCGCCGGTGTAGTGTGTCCCCATATAGAAGTGCTTGGGGTGGTTTCAATAGTGTCTGTGATATACCGGCACTTCTGTCACAGGGGCTCATGTATAGAACGGTGTTTGCACCTTAGGGAGCTCCTGGGGTCGAGGCAGTTCTATGTGGGTGTAATGTCCCCCCATCGGATATGTATCTTACATTTTAAAAGGGGAACTTCCAATATGTTGAGCAGAGCAGATAGGGGGCAATCACGAAGGTGGGAATGGAAGTCATGTCGGTGGGCGTAGAAAGTAGGTGATATTAGGTGGTTCAAAGCCTTGCATCAGGGGGGACAAGGAGTGCCCAGCGGGTGGTGATGCAAACAGAACAGGTTCAGTGTCAGTGGCATTAATTTAGTCATTATTCAGTATGGGAATCATGTATTCACAAGAGGAAAGTGCCTCATGACTCACGTGCATCTTCCCAAGATGGCGCTCTGGGTCGGCGGCGGTTCCTCTGCTGTCTGGGCGGCAAGCCACCTCTCTGCCCCGGTAGATTTGGATGACCCTGTGTTCGCGGGAGGAGGGACAGCCAATTAGGCATGTCGATTGGGTCCGTTCCGAGGAAGGTGAAAAGGGCAGACAGGGATTCCGGTCTGCGCAGAGTGAAGAACCTGTGATCTTTCCAGATAGTGGATATCCCCAGCGGTACGTAGCGTCTCTGCGCCGAGCTAGATCTAGGAGATTGCGCTACCCTGCAGAGGCATGGCTCGCCTCTGCAGGGTAGCACGGGAGAGGTCTGGGAGTATCTTAATGGTCACGCCGTCAAACTCCAGATCCCCTGCCTCCCAGGCCTTGCGTAGGATTTGCTCTTCACGTACATAGTGGTGTAGTCTGCAAATTACATCCCGCGGTCTCAGGGGATCTGTCGATTTAGGGCCCAGTGCCCTATGAATCCTATCTAGCACCACTCGGTCTGGTAGTTCAACGCCCACTATGCTGCGGAAGATGGCGATCGCTGTTACCGCCAGATCCTCAGAGCTTGTAGCTTCCGGCAGTCCCCGGAGGCGCAGGTTATTCCTGCGGCTCCGGTCTTCCATCTCCTCCAGGTGGAGCTGCTGGTCATGCAGGGCCTCCGCGTGCGTGTCTTGGAGCTTTTCCACGGCCGTCACCCGGCGCTCCAAGGCCGCAAGAGAGGACTCCCCCATCTCGACCCTGGTGGTAAGTGCTCTAACATCAGCTTTCACTGTTCATTTCCTTACGGTGAGCGGCTTCCACCGTCCCAATGAGAGCTGCAATATCCGCCTTAGTGGGGAGTGCCTGCAGTAGAGATCTCAGCTCCTCATCTACCCTGTAAGGCTGTGAGAAGGGCTGTGACGGTTCACCGTTGTCGGGGTGGAGGTCCGGGGGAAAGCCGGTGTATGTGTCGGCCAGCAATGCCTCTGTATGTGGGGTTGAAGAGTTTCTTGAGGTCTGCCTCCCCGTCACTTCGCCACATGTAGCCGCCATCTTGAGCTCCGGTGAGCTTAGCAGTGAGAGTTGAAACAATCTTCTTATTTCACTCGACGATGGAGTTTGGGGAGTAGATTTGGCTGGTTTGCTGTTTCTCTTAGTTGTTCTCTTTCTAGAGGAGTGCATATTGTGTTATATTCAGCTGAGATAGTCGGGGTAGGTGAGAGACGGCTGGGAGCCCATCTAAAACACGTCTCTATTCAGCCATGTCCAGGCCACGCCCCCCCTGGTTCTATCTTAAAGTGATTCTTTTTTTTTATATATAACAAACATATTACACTTGCCTCCACTGTGCAGTTCGTTTTGCACAGTGTGGCCCCGAACCTTGTCTTCTGGGGTCCCCTGGCGGCGCTCACGACTCCTCGCATAAGTAAACCCCCTGGGAGAAGCACTCTCCCTGGGGGTTACCTTGTGGGCGCGCTCTCGAGTCCAGCATTTGCATGCAACCTGGCTATAGCTGTTAAAGTAAAACTGTTAAAGTAAAACTAGCAATATGCACAAGGTGAAAGCTATTTCCCTGCAGCGGTGCAAGGTCCCACATTAACACAGCTACCTTTCAGGCATCCAACAAACAGCCTATCTGATTCAGGCATCCAACAAACAGCCTATCTGATATCTGAACTAAAAAAAACCCCCACTACATTGAACAGTGTATGTATGTATTCTAGACAGGTCCTCTGTGCAGCTCATAATGGAAAGAAGAGGAAGCCCCCAATAGTGTAGTATGTTTATTTTATTATTTTATTTTATTTTATTTTATTAATTTAATAAAATTACACTATTGGGAGCTTCCTCTTCTTTCTATTATGAGCTGCACAGAGGAATGGCTGTTCATTTAAAGGTGACAAGCTGAATTTTTGAAAGAGGACCTACCTGAAATCTGTATCGTGAAGATTGTTGATTAGACGGATGGTTCATCTTATACAAATGCAGTTATGACCTGTATTTCTATATAGGCCCTTGCATGGGCATCCACAGAACTTTTTTCTGGGGGGGCATCATTTTAAGGTCACCCATGTGCCGCACCTTTTCGACAATGTCATTATCTCGGTCAGAGACTGCAGACGTGGTAGAGGAGAGGGTCAGAGATTGCAGACATGATACAGGAGACTGTCAGACTGCAGACATGATACAGGAGACTGTCAGACTGCGGACATGATACAGGAGACAGTCAGATGGCAGACGTGGTACAGGAGACGTTCAGACGGTGGACAGGAGACGGTCAGACTGCAGACCTACTACAGGAGATGGTCAGAGACTGCTGACGTGGTACGGGGGGTCAGAGACTGCTGACGTGGTACAGGGGACAGTCAGAGACTGCAGACGTGGTACAGGAGACGGTCAGAGACTGTTTACATGGTACAGGAGACGGTCAGAGACTGCAGAGGTGGTACAGGAGACGGTCAGAGACTACAGAGGTGGTACAGGAGATGGTCAGAGACTGCTGACGTTGTACAGGAGATGGTCAGAGTGTGCTGACGTGGTACAGGATACGGTCAGAGACTACTGACGTGGTAAAGGAGATGGTCAGAGACTGCTGGCCTGGTGCAAAAGACGGTCAGAGACTGCTGGCGTGGTACAGGAGACGGTCAGAGACTGCAGACCTACTACAGGAGATGGTCAGAGACTGAGTCCCCCGGCCCCACTTCACTTGTTGGCTTCAATTATTACTGTCCTGTCCCCCAGTCACAGTGCCCGGCCCCAACTTGTGTCAACTTCTATTCCAGTTATCCATCTTATTCCATTTCCTCACCTTCTAATAATGATATCCCTGAGTGGTGGTGGTCCAGGGTGCCTCAACAACAGTTGGGCGGGAGAAGACAGGCACTGCAGCTGCGGGCAGGGGCAGCCATGGAATCGGATAGATCTTTGAGGCAGTTTAATCTATGCCAGTGGGTGGGGCTGTGGGCGCCAGAGAAGGAGGTGGTCAGAGACTGAAGATTAGTCCCTCCATGCCCTGCTGCCTGCAAGTCACTGGGCTCCACGGCCGGAGAAGGAGGAGGTTGGTGGAGAGAGTCAGACAGTCTTAGGACGCAGTGCAGCACTAAATGCAGACCTCGCTCATCTCGGCCTCACTAAGACTGTGATTCTGACATCACTGGTTGCTAGTATGAAGGTGCCTGGGACCACGGACACACATGTGAATGGCTGGCGCTGCTGCTGAATGTAACAGTAAGTGTCGATCTGATCCCTGATTCTGGGGGGGGCACTCGCCCACCCGTGCGGACGCCCATGGGCCCACGTGTCCAAGGTGAGCGAGCATTCCTGCTGGTGGTGTAGCACAGATTGCAGCATTTATTTTGAAGATTAATAAAAGAAACACCTTGAATTCGCTTTTAAAATACATTTGGAGGACTGTTTTTTATCATTTAATATTTGGTGGAGGCTTTTCAGTTTTTGGTGGCGCTTACATTTTCAGTTAGAATGGCAACTTCACAGCTTTGGATGTATTAATATTTACTGATCTTGGGAATGCATACATCTATATATATATATCTATATTTATTATTTATATTTTTCCTTTTATGTTTCAGTTTTGGGTTGAGTAGATTTATATATCTGCAAATTCACATCACTAAAAGGTTTTGGTGGTTAAGATTGTTGCCACGAGTGGATATTATCACATATCATTCATCTTAATTCACTTTAGGATGGAGCACATTTATAGTGCATGAAATGAATTATTATTTTATACTATATGTGTAGAGTGCATCTGGAAATTATTCACAGCACTTCAATTTTTACCACATTTTGTTATGTTACAGCCTTATTCCAAAATTGATTACATTTATTATTTTACTCAAAATTCTACAAACCATACCCCACAATGATAATGTAAAAGAAGTTTTTCGTTTTTCATTTTTAAAAAAATTGCAGATTACATGTATAAAAGTATTCACAGCCTTTGCCATGACATTGAAATGCAGCTCAAGTGCATCTTGTTTCCACTGATCATCCTTGAGATGTTTCTACAACTTGATTGGAGTCTACCTGTGGTAAATTCAGTTGATTGGGCATGATTTGGAAAGGCGCACACCTGTCTATATAAGGTCCCACAGTTAGCAGTGCATGTCGGAGCACAAACCAAACCATGAAGTCCAAGGAATTGTCTGTAGACCTCAGAGACAGGATTGTATTGAGGCACAGACCTAGGGAAGGGTACAGAAACATTTTCAGCAGCATTGAAGGTCCCAATGAGCACAGTGGCCTCCATCCTTAGTCAGGGAGGTGACCCCCGATGGTCACTCTGACAGAGCTCCAGCATTTCTCTGTGGAGAGAGGAGAACCTTCCAGAAGAACAACCATCTCTGCAGCACGCCACCAATCAGGCCTGAAGGTAGAGTGGCCAGACGGAAGCCTCTCCTTAGTAAAAGGCACATGACAGCCCACCTGACATTTGCCAAAAGGCACCTGAAGGACTCTCGAACCATAAGAAACTTAATTCTTTGGCCTGATGAAACAAAGATTGGACTCTTTGGCCTGAATGGCAAGCGTCATGTCTGGCGGAAACCAGGCACTGCTCATCACCTGGCCAATACCATCTCTACAGTGAAGCATGACGGTGGCAGCATCATGCTGTGGGGATGGTTTTCAGACTGGGGAAAAGATTCATCTTCCAACAGAACAACGACCCTAAGCACAAAGCCAAGATAACAAAGGAGTGGCTATGGGACAACTCTGTGAATGTCCTTGAGTGGCCAAGCCAGAGCCCAAACTTGAACCCGATTGAACATTTCTGGAGAGATCTGAAAATGGCTGTACACTAACGCTCCCCATCCAACCTGATGGAGCTTGAGAGGTCCTGCAAAGAAGAATGGGAGAAACTGCCCAAAAATAGGTGTGCCAAGCTTGTAGCATCATACTCAAAAAGACTTGAGGCTGTAACTGGTGCCAAAGGTGCTTCAACAAAGTATTGAGCAAAGGCTGTGAATATTACATGTCATTATTTATTTTATTTTCTCGTGTTTTTTTTTTTCTTTAATAAATTTTGCGAAGATATCAGGAAGAAGAAGGATGAGTACAACCCCAAGAACACCATCCCAACTGTGAAGCATGGAGGTGGAAACATCATTCTTTGGGGCTGCTTTTCTGCAAAGGGGACAGGACGACTGCACCGTATTGAGGGGAGGATGGATAAGGCCATGTTTTGCGAGATCTTGGCCAACAACCTCCTTCCCCCAGTAAGAGCATTTGAAGATGAGTCATGGCTGGGTCTTCCAGCATGACAACAACCTGAAACACACAGCCAGGGCAACTAAGGAGTGGCTCCGTAAGAGGCATCTCAAGGTCCTGGAGTGGCCTAGCCAGTCTCCAGACCTGAACCCAATAGAAAATCTTTGGAGGGGGCTGAAAGTCCGTATTTCCCAGCGACAGCCCCGAAACCTGAAGGATCTAGAGAAGGTCTGTATGGAGGAGTGGGCCAAAATCCCTGCTGCAGTGTGTGCAAACCTGGTCAAGAACTACAGGAAACGTATGATCTCTGTAATTGCAAACAAAGGTTTCTGTACCAAATATGAAGTTCTGCTTTTCTGATGTATCAAATACTTATGTCATGCAATAAAATGCAAATGAATTACTTAAAAATCATACAATGTGATTTTCTGGATTTTTGTTTTAGATTCCGTCTCTCTTACAGTTGAAGAGTACCTATGATAAAAATTATAGACCTCTACATGCTTAGTAAGTAGGAAAACCTACAAAATCGGTAGTGTATCAAATACTTGTTCTCCCCACTGTATATATACTCTGCATTTAGTGTAGCCTATATCTACAGTGCATTCTGTGGTGTACAGTTACTAATACAGTGAAGGCGATGTACACAGTATCTAATACAGGGTGTACAGTTTCTACTACACTTCTGGTGGTGTACACAGTATACAATAGAGTGCAGCCGTTGTACACTTTCTAATACCCTTTAGGTGGTGTACACAGTATCTAATACAGTGTAGTGTGGTGTTGCAAATCAAAAAATACATCATGTCCGGAAGGCCACCAAGGAGAGGCAGACACTCGCAGGCCACTAAAAGAGGGCAAGCAGTCTCTGTATCTACAGTCAACAGTGGTGGTCATTGACATGGTGCATCCTCTGCCTATGGCCGTGGGGCACGCTTGTCCTTTTTTGCTGCTGCTGGCCGTGTTATTGAGCCACAACATGCAGAACAGTTGGTGGAGTGGATAATGAAGCCGTCCTCATCCTCTGTCACCCAGGCTCAGA
The DNA here is from genome assembly GCF_042186555.1 of Aquarana catesbeiana. Taxonomy (NCBI): domain Eukaryota; kingdom Metazoa; phylum Chordata; class Amphibia; order Anura; family Ranidae; genus Aquarana; species Aquarana catesbeiana. The sequence continues at coordinate 372,522,846 of NC_133327.1, forward strand.
GTAGTTTGCCTTCCAACGCAGCAGTCAAAGCGGCCTATTCCACCAGCTCCTTGTCCACAGTCACTCCTTCCGTAGCCCCACCATCATGCACGAAAGAGTCCCCAGAATTATTCGACCACAGTGTCGGTTATATGCTGCTGGAGGATGCGCAGCGATTTGAAGGCTCCGATGTTGGTTCTCAGGTTCAGGAAGGGAGTAACGTGAACCTAGAGAGAGGGGGTGCCACAGAAGGACAAGAAACTGGCAGTCATGTTTCACAGCAGGGCCCATTCCTGCGCCCAACAAGAGTATCTGTGAGGGGTTACAGTGTTGTGGCACCAACACCACCTAAGGCCCAATTTTTCTACCCCTGTTAAACAGGAGCATGTAATTTCAATTATTGATATAATATTTCACAGCAGGGCCTGTTCCTGTGCCCAACAAGAGTAACTGTGTGGGCTTACAGTGTTCTGGAACCACCAACACCTAAGGCCCAATTTTCTGCAGAGTATATAGGGCAGGCCGTATGCTGTTCAGAGTACAGTTGTATGCAAAAGTTTAGGAACCCTTGACAATTTCCATGATTGTCATTTATAAATGTTTGGGTGTTTGGATCAGCAATTTCATTGCGCAACTTCAACTTTGTGACTGATTCCTCAACATTATTCTCAAGAATCTGCTGATATTGAGTGGAATCCATGTGACCCTCAACTTTAACCAGATTTCCAGTTCCAGCACTGGCCACACAGCCCTACTGCATGATGGAACCTCCAACAAATTTTACTGTGGGTAGCAAGTGTTTTTCTTGGAATGCTGTGTTCTTTTGCCACCATGCATAACGCCCCTTGTTATGACCAAATAACTCAATCTTTGTTTCATCAGTCCACAGCATTTTATTCCAAAATGAAGCTGGCTTGTCCAAATGTGTGTTTGCATACCTCAAGTGACTCCATTTGTGGCGTGTGTGCAGAAAGGGCTTCTTTCGCATCACTCTCCCATACAGCTTCTCCCTGTGCAAAGTGCGCTGAATTGTTGAAGGATGCACAGTGACACCATCTGCAGCAAGTTGATGTTGTAGGTCTTTGGAGGTGGTCCGTGGGCTGTTTTTGATCGTTCTCACCATCCTTCGCCTTTGCCTCTCCAATATTTTATGTGGCCTGCAACTTCTGGCCTTAACAAGAACTATGCCTGTGGGCTTCCATTTCCTCATTATGTTCCTCACAGTGGACACTGACAGCTTATATCTCTGCAAAAACTTTTTGTAGCCTTCCCCTAAACCATAATGTAGAACAATCTTTGTTTTCAGGTCATTTGAGAGTTGTTTAGAGGCCCCCATGTTGCCACTCTTCAGAGGAGAGTCAAAGAGAACAACATCTTGCAATTGGCCACTTTAAATACATTTACTCATGATTGGATGCACCTGTCTATGAAGTTCAAGGCTTAATGAGCTCACCAAACCAATTATGTGTTCCAATTAATCAGTGCTAAGTAGTTACAGTTATTCAAATCAACAAAATGACAAGGGTGTCCAAATTTATGCACCTATCTAATTTCGTTTTGATGCATATTGCGCATTTTCTGTTAATCCAATAAACCTCATTTCACTACTGAAATATTACTGAGTCCTTCAGTTATCTGATAGATCAAAATGAAATTGCTAATCCAAACACCCAAATATTTATAAATGACAATCATGGAAATTGTCAGGGGTTCCTAAACTTTTGCATACAACTGTATATAGGCCATCTGCTGTTCAGAGTATATAGTGCCTGGGGGCCCCCCAAGCCATTTTTAAAAATAAATTTGGGGTGGGGTTTCCCATAATATCCATACTAGAACTGAAGGGCCTGGTATGGATTTTTGGGGGGACATCCACGCCATTTTTTTTTGGTATTTTTATCTACATTGCCGGGATCCGACAATACATTACAGCCGCGAGCAGTTTTAAATTACATTTTTACCTTTTAAGAAATTTCATTTTGCTGTGGCCCTATTATAAACATGGGAATGATGCACTACTTTACAGGCATACTAAGGACACCCCCAGGCATGAAATTTAAATGAATATTTCATTTTTATTTTTTCACTTTAAGCATTATTAAAATCACTGCTCCCGAAAAATCGGCTATTTTTAAAACTTATTTTTTCATTGATACATGTTCCCTGGGGCAGGTCCCCATACACTTTTTATGGCAATAACTTGCATATAAGCCTTTAAAATGAGCACTTTTGATTTTTCACGTTCGTGTCCCATAGACTTTAATGGTGTTCGCGGAAACAAGGCTAGGTGACCAATTATGCATAAAAACATACATCGTTTTGTGTGTGTGTAATATATATATATATCACACACATATATATGTGTGTATGTATGTATGTATGTATATATGTATATACATACATACATACATTCAGTACTGTGCAAGCGTTTTAGGCAGGTGTGAAAAATGCTGTAAACTAAGAATGCTTTCAGAATTAGAAATGTTAATGGTTTATTATCATCAGTTAACAAAATGGAAAGTAAATGAACAAAAGAGAAATTCTAAACAATATCTGATTCTGCAAGAAATTGAACATTTTTGTAACCAGATCAAGGGATCCCCTGGCTTTTGTGTAGGATGCCCTGGTTTCACTGGACTCCATTAACCCTTTCGCTGCCAGGCCCTATGCTCCTCCATTTTGTACATTCAGGTGGCCAGACCATTTTTGCAATTTTTCCTTTGTTTTTTATTTCACTTATAACTTTCAGAATTTGTGATATATTTTCTAAAAGCACAATAAAAAGAAGGTGTTACTGATTTTTTTTCGACCCCACGGTATTTGCGCAAATGTTTATCAAACCAATATACTTACAAAAAATACACTAAAACCATTATATAACACAGCAAACTTTACAAAATTCCTACTAAATATAAAAGCTTAACCTGTATTGAGTGAATAAACAACAAATATTTGTAACTTTTAAATTTCGCTTTTTTGCGAAATGGTGAAAATTGAACAGAAAATTGAACAGACGCGAAAGTGTAAATATCACAATTTCACTAGAAATCTGAAGTTTTTCATTTTTCCCTTTACAGCTTTTAGAATTTGTGAAAGACCCCCAAAACCATATATTTTCTGAAAGCATATGAGCTCTAGAATAAAAAGAAGATGTTCCTGTTTTTTTAGACCCTGCGGTATTTGCGCAAATGTTTATCGAACCAATATATTTGCAAAAAATACACTAAAGCCATTATTAGCAGATAAAAACACAGCTAATTTTACAAAATCCCTACTAAATATAAAAGCTTAACCTGTATGGAGTTAATAAATGAGAAATATTTGTAAATTTTAAATTGTGCAAAATGGTGAAAATCGAACGTACCCAAAAATTTCTCTAAAAATCTGGAGGTTTTCATTTTTCACTTACAGCTTTCATAATTTGAAAGGAGCCCTCAAACTAGACATTTTCTAAAAGCACATGGCCAGTAGAATAAAAAAAAGTAGAACTGACTGCGAAACAGGTAGACAGACTCTACCTGTTCTCCTACAAGACTTCGATCTGCGCTAAACACCAAGAAGCGGGTTTCAAGGTACTAACCCGGTGGTACCACATCCCTGTAAAAATCCATGAAATGTTTCCCAAATGCTCGGATTGATGCTGGAGATGTGGAGAGGAGACTGGCTCCCTCCTCCACATTTATTGGTCCTGCCGGCTCTTGCAACCCTATTGGACTGAAGTTCATCGAATCGTACAAAAATTTACCGACAGAGACATTCCAAAAGATCCGGCCTTTTTTCTCCTGCATCACCACAACATCCCCAGTAAAGCATATAGAAAGTCCATTCTGCCCCTCTTGATCACAGCTGCCAAGGGTTGCATCCCACTATACTGGAAACAGACGCAGCCTCCGTCGATTGCCACCTGGTTGAAGAAGGTTGCCGATATAAGTGTGATGGAAGACCTGGTAGCTACTGAGAAAGGCTTTCACAAGAAATATACTAAAAAATGGTTCTACTGGCGTAAATTTGTGTACTCTGAGGAGTATGCAGGACTAGCTCTAAGTTCCCCATGAAGGGAGGTCACATCCAGAGAACTCCATTGCCTGGATGGTGGGTTAGACAGCTGAACTCCTACCCCACCCCCCTTTTTTTTTCCCACCCCCCTTTCCAGCTTCCTCCTTCCTTTCTCTTCTTTTTTGGACCCCCTTGGGCCACCTCTGACTCTTTGAACTTTGTATAACGCGAGTTCCACACGGAAAAACGGCACACGGGGTACTCCTCGATATAGACGTTAAGCGTTTGCATCTATGTGAAAAGTCAAGACTAGAAGTGCATTAATTCAGATATAATGATATCCTCTTCTGTATTGTTATGTAAATCTACTGATCCCAATACCTGGGGTATGTCTCTGTACTATACCATGTGTTTCTCTCCTTTTGCAAAAATAAAGTATTGGAGAAAAAAAAAAGAATAAAAAAAAAGTGCAACAGATTTTTTGGGCCCCGCAAAAATTGCGCAAATGTTCATCATATCACTATTTTCACAAAAAATACACTAAAATCATTAATATTGTACATAAACACAACATAACTTACACAATTCCTGCTAAATTAGTACTAAAGCCTCGTTTACATGTGGCATACTACAGTGAACGTCCATGGATGCAGAGGTGTTCCGTGCATCCCCGTACAGGCAGTGCCATTTATGTCAATTGGGATGCAATGGCTGCACAGGCATAGCTGCTGTTCCCAATCTGACATCTGTGTGGGTGTGGGTACATGACCCCGAACGCAGACAGTGTGAGCTCAGGGACACGCATGCAGACCTACAACGGCAACGGCTCTGTTCATGCAGGTGCTAAATCCCAAATGACATCAATGGGACTGTCTGCACAGAGATGCACGGAACACCCGTGCATCCCTGTAAAGGTATGCTGTGCATGCCCTGCGTGAGCAAGGCTTTAGGCACCTTTCACACAAGCACACTGATCGGGTCTGCCTGTCCATTTCTCAGGCTGGCCCAATCGGACCACCCATTGTTCTCTATGGAGAGACTGATGTAAATGGTCATGTGTCCAAAACCAGACGGATGGGGATTCCATTCCCCATCTAGCAGATCTGATTGGATGGCATCCGATGGAAATGGACAGGCGGTCCGTTTCCATCTGACCGCCCCATAGAGAATAGCGAGCTGTGTCCGTGTCCGCTCTGCATCAGAGGAGCGGACATGGACCTGTCATCCGCCTGCTCAGCGGGGATCAGCAGACAGGTCTCCCGCTGAGCAGGCGGATCTGCTTTTTCAGAGTCCACTCCATATGAAAGGAATCTTGCCAGGAGCGGCCGGTCCATTAGGGGCGCTGGGGCGTCGGTCCCCGGCAGGGTGCCGGACTCATACGTTTTGTATGAGTTTTTTTCTTTTTCAGGCCACATGATTAGAGCCTGAGACTCTAATTGGCTTGAAAAAGGTTGGGCTCAGGGCTCAGGCGCATAGAATTGCACGAACCCACCCACTTGTGAGTTGTGACAATAGTGAATTAATATTCGCTTTCGTCTTCCAGCTTCTCCTCCTGGGCAATCAGGATGGATCGGGCTGGCCAGGGGGAAAAGCTGAGGTATCCGTGGAGGGGGAGTGCGGGGGGGGGGGAACATCACCATGGAGGGGTGAGTGCGGGCAGACCTGGGGGCCTTACTATGTTTTTGTGTTTTATTTATTTATTTATTTATTTATTTATTTAAATTTACTTTTTACAATTTTTTTTTTTTTTTTTTTTAACAGTCATTTATTTTTTTTGTGGAGGAAGGGGGACTGTCACCTTATGGGGTGAGTGCAGGCGGACCTGGGGGTCTTACTATCTTTGTGTTTTTTGTTTGTTTTTGTTTTTTTAATTTACTTTTTATTTATTTTTATTTTTGGGGGGGGGGGGGGGTCTTTGGTGAGATATCAGAGGTTTAAACAGACCCCCATATCTCTTTTATTGAGACAGAGAAAGGGACTGAAGATATTCCCTTTTCTCTGCAGCACTTTACTTCTTTACTTGAATGAATGAGAATCTGTATAGAGATTCCATTCATTCAGAAAATGACAGTCTGATACATTGTAACACTCGCGGTTACAATATATCAGCTGTCAGTGGGCACATAGCAGTGATCAGTAGTGATCGCTGCATGTGCTCTCTCTTCTACGGGGGGGGCTTATTAAACACATGTTTAATAAAGCCCCCCAAGCTCCAACTTCACCCTCCACCTGCACTGCTCCCCCTCCCCCCACCGCAATCTCCAGCCTGACAGATCACGGAGATCTTTGCAGGGAGAAGTTGCAGGCGAAGCACATGGCCAGTAGAATAAAAAAAAGTAGAACTGACTGCGAAACAGGTAGACAGACTCTACCTGTTCTCCTACAAGACTTCGATCTGCGCTAAACACCAAGAAGCGGGTTTCAAGGTACTAACCCGGTGGTACCACATCCCTGTAAAAATCCATGAAATGTTTCCCAAATGCTCGGATTGATGCTGGAGATGTGGAGAGGAGACTGGCTCCCTCCTCCACATTTATTGATCCTGCCGGCTCTTGCAACCCTATTGGACTGAAGTTCATCGAATCGTACAAAAATTTACCGACAGAGACATTCCAAAAGATCCGGCCTTTTTTCTCCTGCATCACCACAACATCCCCAGTAAAGCATATAGAAAGTCCATTCTGCCCCTCTTGATCACAGCTGCCAAGGGTTGCATCCCACTATACTGGAAACAGACGCAGCCTCCGTCGATTGCCACCTGGTTGAAGAAGGTTGCCGATATAAGTGTGATGGAAGACCTGGTAGCTACTGAGAAAGGCTTTCACAAGAAATATACTAAAAAATGGTTCTACTGGCGTAAATTTGTGTACTCTGAGGAGTATGCAGGACTAGCTCTAAGTTCCCCATGAAGGGAGGTCACATCCAGAGAACTCCATTGCCTGGATGGTGGGTTAGACAGCTGAACTCCTACCCCACCCCCCTTTTTTTTCCCACCCCCCTTTCCAGCTTCCTCCTTCCTTTCTCTTCTTTTTTGGACCCCCTTGGGCCACCTCTGACTCTTTGAACTTTGTA